>NC_035445.2:6016381-6351009 GCF_002127325.2 Helianthus annuus
CCACAAATTCATCTATACCATCGGGCAATGTCAACACTGGCGCATTGCTCAGCTTCTGCTTCAGAATGTCAAAGGATTCCTGCTGCTTAGGGCCCCAATCAAACTTAATCTTCTTACGGGTCAATGAGGTTAGGGGCGCAGCAATCCTTGAAAAGTTCTCAATAAAGCGCCTATAATATCCTGCCAATCCGAGGAAACTGCGAATCTCGGTAGGAGTCTTCGGCTCCTGCCAATTCATGACTGCTTCGACTTTAGCGGGATCTACTTGGATACCACGCTCGCTTACTACATGTCCAAGGAACTGTACTTCTCGAAGCCAAAATTCACACTTCGAGAATTTGGCATAAAGCTTCTCTTGATACAGAAGTTTGAGAATACAACGAAGGTGATTCTCATGTTCAGCTTGGCTCTTCGAGTAGATAAGAATGTCATCAATAAAGACTATGACGAACTTATCTAAATAAGGTTTGCAGACGCGATTCATGAGATCCATGAACGCGGCTGGTGCGTTAGTGAGCCCAAACGGCATCACTAGGAACTCGTAATGTCCATAACGAGTCCTAAACGCGGTCTTGTGTACGTCTTCATCCTTGACCTTCAACTGATGATATCCCGACCTTAGGTCAATCTTGGAGAAATAGCTTGCTCCTTGCAACTGATCGAACAGATCGTCGATCCTGGGTAACGGATATCTATTCTTGATAGTGACCTTGTTAAGCTCACGGTAATCGATGCACAGACGCATCGAACCATCCTTCTTTTTAACGAACAAGATTGGCGCTCCCCAAGGAGACGAGCTAGGTCTAATAAAACCCTTGGCTAAAAGCTCATCCAACTGCGTCATCAACTCCTTCATCTCCGTTGGTGCCAATCTGTATGGTGCTCTTGCTACAGGTGCTGCACCTGGTATGATATCTATCCGAAACTCTACTTGCCTATCCGGTGGCAAACCAGGTAGCTCTTCAGGGAAAACCTCAGGATATTCCGAAATAACAGGAATATCTTCAATCTTCGGCTTCGGCTCATCAATGGTAACTTGTGCCATATAAATGACACATCCTTTCTGCAGGCATCTGGATGCCTTGAGCATGGACACTTGCTCCGGCAATCCATGCTGGGTATCTCCTTGAATAGTAAGTGACTCACCAGACGGAGTCTTAACTATTACTTGCTTTCTATTGCACAGAATATGGGCTTGGTTACTCGACAACCAATCCATGCCTATCACTATGTCGAATCCAGCTAGCTTAAAGGGAAGCAAGGATAACGGGAAAGAATGATTCCTAATGGATATAACACATCCATCTAGAACAGTCGAGGCGGTTTCTAAGGTTCCATCGGCTAATTCCACCTCATATTTCACACTTAAGGTTTTAACAGGAAGGTTCAACAGTTTACAAAACTTATCATCTACAAACGACTTATCAGCCCCCGAATCAAACAAAACTCTAGCAAAAACATCATTTACAAGAAACGTACCGGTAATGACGTTATCGTCAAGGACTGCTTCCTTAGCGTCCATTCTGAAGACTCTCGCATTAGTCTTCTTCCCATCATCTGCTTTCTTTGCAAACTTTGGGCAGTTGGGCCGAATATGCCCTTTCTCGTTACAACCAAAACAGGTTGCATCCTTCATTTTCTTGCAATCCACAGCTTTGTGATCTGTGGACTTGCAGATTCCACATCGTTTCTCTAAAGACTGGGATTTCGTTTCTAACCGACACCTCCCGAAGTGGTGCCTCCTGCAGATCTTGCATCTGGGTTTCTCACCCGACTGATGATCACTTTTCCTAGACCCCGACCCTTTCCTGTGGTCGTTGTTCCCTCTATGTCGCTTTTCAGATCTTCGTGAGGTGTCATCCTCACGTTTCCGTTTGTTCTCCTCAGAGCTCTTCATGGCTCTCAATCTAACCACGTCTTGAGTGAGGGAGAGGGATAGATCAGCTACGGATCTAAATGTTGTAGGTCTTGAAGCTTTGACACTTGCTTTTATCTCTGGTGCCAGACCCCCAATAAATCGAGCAATTCTTCGCGGCTCCGGGGTCACCAAGTAAGGCACTAAACGAGACAACGTGTTGAACGTAGTAAGATACGCTTGACAATCGAGGTTCTTCATAACTAAGGATACAAAATCTGATTCGATTCGCTCGACCTCGTGCTGCGGACAGAAGTTCTCTTTAATCAGGGCCACAAACTGTTCCCATGACAAACCGTACAGTGTGGCCTTACCGGCAGCTTGTAGGAGTGACTTCCACCATGCTAACGCATCTCCCTTAAATGACTGGGACACGTACTTCACGACGTCCCTATCAGCACACCCGCTGATATCCACCACAGTATCCATCTCATCAATCCACGTCATACAATCGACGGCTCCCTTTTCCCCAGTGAAATCTCTGGTCTTGCAAGATACAAAATACTTGTACGTACAGGACCTGCTGTACGTGCCATGTTTCAGCTTAATCTCCTGCTTTGGGACGCTGCTGTGGTTGGAGGAGTGATTATCATCCTCAGCTTTCTTCGGCTCACTCTTCTTAGAGGGTGGCTTACTGTGAGCCTCAGAATGAGTCTTGGGCTTTGCGTGCGTTTCTGTTCGGGTCCTACTCCGAGTACCACTAGATTCCCTGAATTGCCTATCCATAGCCTTGGCGACAGCATTATCTATCAGTGCTTGCAATTCTGCACCGGTAACGTGAATCTTTGCATTATCTGAGTGTTCCCCAGAATGACTGTTGGTTTCCTCCGATTTGGCCATCGTAGCTTTAAGCTACAATAAAGGACAAGGTCTAATTTAGAACCTAACAGTATTATCGTCCTAGACGATTTATTAACCATGGTATCAAAAACCTTAGCAGTTAATTTAATAAATTTCATTCAGGCTCTTATTAGCAATCAAGGAATGAAAATATATATATCGGCACCATAGGCCTAGTCACAACGGACAATTACTAAATTATAATTTAGATTTTTATATGATTATAAATTGTATAATTAAACAAATAATCCTTTATTAGACAGAGAGTCATAAACCACAACTGTCATTATATAATATAGTTATAACCCGTAGGTATCAAGTTATAAACAGACTTGTATACAGATATAATCTGTAGATATTTCTTTTCTTGGCAGGGAGTTATAAACCACAACTGCCACTATATGACATAGTCATAACCCGTAGGTATCAAGTCATTAATAGACTTGTATACAGATAAAATCTGTAGATAATTTATCAAAAAGGGTGGCTTGTGTGATTTTACAGATCACGCTTGGCCAGGAATGTTAACATGTTTTCAGATGTTAACAGGGAGTTGAATCCTTTCAACCAGGTTTTACCATCAGGGCCAGGCCTGTTAATAAGGCATTCAAGCTAGGTTATACCTTACTAAGATTCTTATAAATGGCAAATCAAATAAAAATTGATATTTTCCATTATTTTAATATTATATTCATGCATATAAATAAAATGAGAAATTCGAATTAACCATTTCAAATTTCAAATAAAGTACCAGTACATATTTGCCCTAAACGGGACTTTGAAATAACATGAATAACATGAATAACATGAATAACATGCCCGCGCAGGGGCTAAACAAGTAACAACAATAACAAAATAAAATAAAGCAAACCCACGCGGGGGTCAACAGAACAGCATACCCTCGCAGGGGTAGAATAAGATAGATATACCCACGCAGGGGTAGAGTACAAGGATAGATGTCCACGCAGGGACATGAGTACATGAGACAATAATCGAAGGATTCAATGATCCCTCTTGCTCTTACCCTTGAGCAGGTCAAATACCTTCTTGAACATGCCACGGTTGTGACGGCGATCACTTTGCAACTCCCGTCGCATGCTATCAATCCCATGCAGGATTTCCTGAACCTGCGGCGGCGACATCATAGGCGCCGGTGGCGGTGGCTGGAAGTGCTGCGGCTGCGGCGGCTGGTACGGCTGCGGCTGCGGTGGCTGCTGGTAACCCGGAGGGTAACCAAAAGTAGACTGCCCAGCAGTCCAAGTGTCTCCCAATGGACCGCTAGGAGGGAGTGAGCTGTAGTTCACAGCTTGCCAATAAGGGTCTCCTGTGTAATCATAACCCTGAGGGAAAACATGCTCGAACGGGTTGAACTGAGCGGCACTAGCATAAGCCGGAATCGGCTCTCCAAAGTTCTGCGGCGGCAGAGGCGGAATCGGTACAGAAGTAACCTCCGATACGGGATGTTGAGACTCCCCCGTCTCGGACTCCCCGGGTAGAGACGTGTAGCGGCTGCTACTAACATGTGGAGGGGTGCCTATGCGAATCCCTCCGCGCGTAGACATGCGCGCATTCCTCCTTGGCCTCTGAGGCGGAGGAGGTAAAACTGGTGGCGGCGGTGGTGACGGAGTGATCACGTCACGCCACAGGGCCTCAGATAGGTCCTGCGGTAGAGGCGGCTGCTGCTGGAGCTGCTGCTGCTGCGAGTGGTGCTGCGAGTGCACCGGTGAAACCTGGTGAGACTGGAGCATCGGAGAGTTGTGGCTGGGGGTGAAATACCAATCATGCTGCTTAAATCTCTCCTGAAAGCTGTCCCCACCATTGTAGGGTGATCCCCTAAATGGCGACCCATCCGATATCTCAATCGGATGGTTAGGCGTACCTGATGGCGGTAGCGAGGGGTCCGTATCCTCGTCGACGTCCATTTCGTGACCACCAGAAAAGTGGTCCTCCGGTCCAAGTGGGTTATGGCCCACTGGCTCATCCCCAAAAGCATTAGGGTCATATAAACCCTGGTAGACTGGCGCTGGATACTGGTGCGGTGACTGATGCAAAGGTATGTAGGATCCATGCGAACCATGGGGCCCATTCTCCGAGTGGGGCCCAAACGAGTGGGGTAAAGACGGTGAAGTGCTGGCGGATACCGAGTGTCTGGCAGGCTCGGCGAAAGACCTCCAAAGGTCGTTGGCGGCTGTGTTGTGCGTGGCGGATGGTGCTCGCCTATGTGAGGGCCCTGCCTCATGGTCGTGGGTTGTAGCAAATCCTCCTCGACCTCTCATTCGTGGCGGCATAGTGATCCTGTCAAAAGTCAAACAAGTTGCACAACAAATATATAAGACAAAGCAAAATAATAAACATAAATTAAACGAAATGTTGAACATTTCCTAAGTTCTTTGTCTAGACTCGAAAATCGAGGAATGTGCAATTGTGTAACTGAGATTAAACACATTAGGATAGTGTTTAATTCACTCAGCGTTGGCTCTGATACCAACCTGTCACACCCCGATTTCCACGTGTCACCGGTGGGCCCGGTGTGGGGTACAGTGACGTAGTTGGCATCGTCATAGACAATCAACACAATATAATAATGCACAGCGGAAGCAGAATAGAAACATTTCAACTTTAAATAAAGTGCAATAATAATTATCACAGTAGTTGAAATGGATCCACAGGCGGATCAAATAAAATAAGATAAAAATAGTTCAACAGATATTTGTCGTCCAAGCTTGCGAGACTATAGTGGACGCTCTTAGGAAACAACCAGCCTATTTCCGTATAGTACCTGCACTTAACCTTTTGGGAAAAATACGTCAGTTTACACTGGTAAATACAAATCGACTGACTCATTTTGAAAATGATAAAAATTGATTTAAATGCACAAGGCATAAATATTTTTATTAACTTGGGATAATTATATAATATAAACTTGTGAACGATTTACATGCACTTTTATCTCTGGTGGCCCAGGATCTACTGTCCGGGCTAGAGATTTAAATGACACACCACATTAAAGAGTTATACACGTCGGGTGTACGCCTACACCCCGTGCTCTGGTCGTGGCCATCTCGTAAGATAATGCCAAGGATATCCGGGACATGGTCAAAAACCCCCCAAAGCCTTTTAAGTAAGACAAGACTGTTTAAACGAAATCACACAAGCTATTCAAGACTGTACACCCATAGGGCGCAGGACTTGTGCGCCCGATCAAGCGGTATTTTAAATACCGTACCCCAAGCCCGTATAGGGAAAATAAGTCAAAATGTATTTACCTGAGCAAGTATAAGTCACAAATGATAAGTGTTGGTAGCTTTTACCGGGCCTCCTAATCTGGAACAAGGTTTATAATTAACCTATTAGATTCCTAACGGGTCTTTTATTTAAGCCTAAGCTTTGACCGGTTAGTCTTAAGAATGATACGGTTTACGCACGATTAAGCGAAAGACCGGATAGAATGTGATTTAGACCCGACAAGTTTGAATACTTGTATAATATGGGTATACTAAATACATTCTGGATTTTGAAATAAAAATGATATCGTTTGACCCGTTTCGGTCAATTTACGCAAACTAGTTACGTAAACCGAACCGAACGCGAAAAGGACGATACGGGTAGTCAAATGATTCAAATGCAAGTTCCCTGATGAAATATGCTCAAAATATGATATTATATCAGTAAGTTATGTCCTATATTGCCCGGAATAATTTTAAACTCAATTTATGCCTTAGAAGGGCATTTTGGTCATTTAAAAGATAATAAAAGGGTAAAATTATAAATCTGGGTTTCGGGTCTGGTTCATACAGTAAATATACTTATTATAACATATTATATCAGTAGGGTATGACCCATATACCAAATTTATCATTTAAAACCAAACTATGCACCGTAGGGGTATTTTAGTAATTTCACAAGGGCTAAAAATGCCAAAACTGGAAATCTGAGTTTATATACTTATACTTACTGTTATTATATGAAAATATGCAAGTTACATCAGTAGGTATAGGTCTTATAGGTTTAAAACGAGTATAACGCTCACTATGCGCTTAAAACGCTAAATATGCGATTTAAGGGCGTTTTCGGGTTTTCAAATTAAATCTGAGGTTTTTATATTTCCAGAATACTTAAGATAATTTATTCATCATATAAAATCAGTAGAAAAAGGTTTCGGGTCAAAAGGATGTGTAAAACTCATTTTATGGCTAAAACGGTCAAAACCGACATAAGCCAAAATGACTAGGCGATCTAGGATCCGTTCAGCCAAAAATTAATTAAAAATCATCAAAATTCCCAGAATATTATATTACTTCTGTTGGTAAAAAGTTTTGTACCAAAACGTGGCCAGAAACGGGTTCTATGCGAAAAGGACCGTTTATGTAAATTTATAATATAGTTTTACGCTAATGGCCATAACTCACAATCTGGACCACCAACTGATCCGAAACTTTCGGTGCAAGTTCATATATTAGAAATAAAGATTTCTATCCTTTCATTTTTCCAAAAATCCCGTTTTAAATCGAAAAGGGCAAAATAGTCAACTTTATGCATAAACCGGAGACATGCATTCGAATAGGCTAAGCATAGACTCAATCAAGGAAAAATTCCAGAAAGTTTAACTAAAATAAAAATAGTCAAAATACTTTCCAATACAGATCTCGAACATGCATGTACGAATCCGAATCGATAGTCTACGAAATAATCGTTTTATAAGACTTTCGGTTCCGATTCGTGGCTATACTATAGATTGTCGAGTTGATGATGATTAAAACACATTCTTATATGTATTACAAGTTATTTTTAATGATCAATCAGGTTGCATGTCATCTATATCATTAATCATGTCATTTTTCACAAAAATCGCTTCTGTTGACTTTTTTTAGAAACATGTTTGACTCGACAATTAGCATGCATATAGTGGGAATCAGATAGTGCCCTTTAGAGGGTTTGTTTCCCACATAAATACCAATCTATAACAAGTTTCAATTCGAGAAATGACTGAAAGAAATCCGTTTAATCAGAAAGTCAAAGGTTATGAACACCCAGTTTGACTTTTAGCAATAATCACAACAAGAACGGATTAAAGAACGAATTGAAAGCTTACAAAGGTCCTATAGATGTTTAGTGAACACTAGGATCGGCCTTGATGATCAGTTTGTCTCCAGAAAGCTGCCTTGAAGTTCTTGAATGTTGAGAGCACTTGGTTACTAATGCAAATGTCCAAGAATGAGCTCAATAATCTGATTTATGGCCATAAATTCGAGGGTACTGTTGATGTAGGCATGCAAGGCTTGTTATTGGTGCAAAAGGAGGCAAGAAACAACTGTAATGCACTCAACTTCGGACTCAAATCACCCAAATACGATTTTCTGCTCACTGGCAGACCCACGCGGCCCGCTTGGGCTTTACCAGGCGGGTCGCCTGACCCCTGGTTCAGCCAAATAAGTTTCATTCTTGACAGCTTTAGTCCCTGAGCTTGCGTGTGATGTTTCGGCTACTTTTCTCGACCCGTAAACCCCCAAACTTGGTTTTTAAGAACCTTAGGACTTTTACCAACATGGTAATGTCCTCGGATAACTTTGCGCTCAACCGAAAAGCCATGAAATTCGACGTTGACGCTTTTAGTCCCTTAAGTACGGTTTTGGCCATAACTTTCTCATACGTTGACGAAACTTCATGAAATTTTTACCACATATTCTAGTGAGTATATTTTAGCTATACAAAGCTTCGGGTCTGCCAAAAGTTCACTCAGAGGTATAAATTAAACATGTTGACACTTTTGGCCCCTATAGTTTACAATACTTCACTTTTGTGAAATTTCCGCGTCGTATGATCCATGAACCATCCGTTAAAGGTTATAAACATTATGTGGGGTTATCATAGAGCCTATTTATCCATTGTTGACACTTTGGACCCTTACGTTCCATAGTTTTCACTGTTTGTCACTTTTAGTCCCTCTAAAGTATGTTTTCACATAACGGAACCTTATGACACGTGTCAAGACATTATTGGACGAAATTTTTCGAGGTGTTACACTAACTTACGTGTCTGGAATCTAGAGACAAAAAGGGTCGAGGAATGGTCTGAGGTCAGAGTACAAAGGCACACTTTGCCAGTCAAATGTCCTGGTCAGCCTTGGATGTTTGAGTACGATGACTTTTTCAATTCGATTAATGTTGAAGCCCTTGAAGAAAATGCTGTGGCAAGGATGTTTTTCGAGAGTGACAATGCAACAGTTTCACCGGTGGTTCGTCCAATTCTTGTCAATCAAGAACCATCTTCGGTGAACAATAATGCTCTCGACAATGAGGATTTTCACGATGCAACCGAATTGAACGAATCTTCAGAGGATGATGAATTTCTAGATGCAGATCAAGAAGTCCCCACAATAGCAGTTCATGGTACTTCAGAGGGTACTCCTCCAGTGGATGCCCCTAGAACAGCTGAAGCTACTGCTTCATCCTCTTCGTCAATTCCGGGCATTGATTTAGTTGTTGATCTCAATCTCAACAACCTGGGTATAAATATTCCAGTTCGAGATAATCCTGAAACAAGGATTCATAATACCCATCCTCAACAAAACATCATCGGAAATGTGCAAACTGCATTCAAACGACAAACATGTTGCGGAACAACAACAATGCAGGCCTGTATGCAGCTATTCGAGAATCTGGTCAACAAAATGATTGGTCTTTCGTGTGTTATGTCTCACAGGAAGAACCAAGAACTTGGAAAGAAGCCATGAAAGATAACTCTTGGGTTGAAGCAATGCAGGAAGAACTGCAACAATTCCAGAAGCTTGGTGTCTGGAAACTCGTAGAGAAACCTGCTGGCTACAAGAAGATTGGTACCCGTTGGGTTTTCAAATGCAAAAAGGATGACCGTGGAGTTGTTATCCGGAACAAAGCACGTTTAGTCGTTCAAGGTTTTCGTCAGATTGAAGGGATCGACTACAATGAAGTCTATGCACCTGTTGCACGTCTGGAAGCAATTCGGATCTTTCTGGCTTATGCCTCATTCAAAGGATTCAAGGTTTACCAGATGGACGTCAAAAGTGCATTCTTACATGGTGTGGTTGAAGAAGAGGTGTACGTCGAACAACCTCCAGGTTTTGAAGATCCTATCCATCCCGATCGGGTTTGGTTGCTCAACAAAGCTCTCTATGGTCTACATCAAGCACCACGAGCTTGGTATGCAACCTTATCTAACTATCTGCTGGAGAACGGTTTTCGAAGAGGTCTTATTGACTGTACTCTTTTCATCAAAGAACAAGATGGAGACCTTCTTCTGGTACAGGTATACGTTGATGATATTATTTTTGGTTCTACTAATGATGTTTTGTGTAGAAATTTCGAGCGCATTATGCAGGATAAATTCAAGATGAGTGCTATGGGGGAAATGACTTTCTTTTTGGGCCTACAAGTGCAACAAACTGAGTCTGGGATATTCATCCATCAGACTAAATATGTTGGTGACATCTTGAGCCGGTTCCAGATGTCTGAATCAACGCCCATTGGTACCTCATTGCCACAAAATCACAGAATTACTCCAGACTTGAAGGGTGAAGCTGTTAGTCCCTCATATTACCGCGCGATGATCGGATCTCTTATGTACCTCACAACATCAAGGCCAGATATAATGTACCCAACGTGCCTGCTTGCCAGATATCAAGTTAACCCAAAGGCCTCACATCTTGCAGCTGTAAAAAGGATTTTTCGTTATTTGAAGGGTTGCCCTGACACCGGTCTATGGTACCCTAGGGATAATAACTTCGACTTGATAGCTTTTAGTGATTCTGATTTTGGCGGATGCAAAATCGACGGCAAATCCACAACGGCTGGATGTCAGTTTTTGGGAAATCGCTTAGTCACATGGCAGTGCAAGAAGCAAACGTGTGTTGCTACATCAACATGTGAAGCTGAATACATTGCTGCCTCAAGTTGTTGCTCCCAAGTTCTTTGGATCCAGCAACAATTACGCGACTACGGTTTTGAATTCCTAACTACTCCTATTTACGTTGATAATTCTGCTGCTTTACAGATCACTAGAAATCCTGTGCAGCATTCAAAGACCAAACACATCGAAATCAAATATCACTTCATACGTGATTGCTTTGATAAAAGGCTAATCGATGTTGTTAAGGTCCACACCGATGACCAACGTGCCGACCTTTTTACCAAAGCATTTGACAAATCAAGATTTGACTTTTTACTATTGATAAACGGCATTAAGGTCAAGCCAGAGTAAAACCAACATCGGAAAATCATTTTTTGTAAATACCTTTGTGTCTTAAATTTGTCTTAGTTTATTGATTTTAGGGGGAGTAAATCCAAAAATTTGAAAATCCAAAAACATCGAAAAATTTCAAAAACACAAAAACAATAGAAAAACAAAAATGAGTTTCCTGGCAAGCAAAAGAGAAAATGATAGTACATCAGTAGTCTGTCTAAACCTCTTTAAACCTTAAATGAAAAATGATAAGCAGCTCTATATAAGATGTATCGGTAGGCTCACAATCATTTTAAAGTGTGCAGGGTGATATAAATCTTAAATCGACTGAAGACCAGGTGGGAACCATTCATTGGCATATGGTCTTAGTACCGAAATTTCGTTTGAGAGATTGCCGAGGTTCTGAGATATTCGGTCTTTATGCTGCTTATCATCTGGGTATCATGGTTGTTTCTTTTACCGAAAAATAATGGAGACGCAAGTCTAGATCTTCCATGATACCATACATACGTGTACATATTGCATACGACCTCAATAAGTGATCAACAATCACATGTCCAAACAAATAAGTGATAAAATATCACATTTATCCGGGAGTCAAGTTCGTCTCTCTGCTGTACGAAAGTACTGACCTATTCACGGACTTGCTCCTGTGCCCTCATGCATATGAAAATCAAGTTCCTCATCAATAAGTGATTCTATCACATAGGGCTTGTTTTCAATCAAAATAAGTGAGAATCTCACATCATATACGGTCAGACAGATGATAATCGGTATACTCACCGGTAAGATGAACCCTCGTGCATACCTTGATACGGGAATGTGTCGTGATGTGGATGAACACCGGTCGGTAAGTATAAATCATATCTTAACGTATCCCCTTGCCATGATTACATCTGATAAGTTGAGTTTAAGTGGACAACAATACCGATGATTGTTATAGGATGCTTATCTTAATGTTAATTAATTGAACAACATGAGCGTTTTGGCATGACCATACACTGATATGATTCTCTTACCCTCGAAACTCACAAAAAGAATGTCTGTAAATATTTATTTACTGCTTTCAGTCTTTACATTTCAAATATTCAAAATACCAAAAAGATTTTAGGTGTGTTTTAATATAAACTTTATAAAAGCCAAAAAGATTTTATTTCTATTTTATTTTCGATCGTACGATGTTGGAGCTCGAGTCTTGGTTACCTGAAACCTGAACGAAAGCCGAATTGACTAAATCTTCATAAACGGTCGAAATTTGCAAGTTTTGAAAGTTGGAAACTAAAATTGATAAATTTGTTAAACTTTTAAACTGTCGGACGGTGTTCGATTGTGACATGGTCATTCGTGTGTCATTTGTTTATACTAACTATATTCCAAGCAGTTGTTCTCATTACGCGTTTAGATTTCTTGCATGTGCAGATTCTAAAGGCAAGGAGAACATGGTCGATGACAAGCTTCGGAATAAAGACACGACGTGAAGGCACTCAAGTGCTGAAGATGATCGCGTTACCGCTGACCATCATCAACACCACAAGGATCTTAAGCTATAAATATAAAGTCAGTCACGAGCATAACTCAAGGGGGAGCTTATGTTAAGGGGGAGTTTGTCAACACACTCTCTACATGAAACGGGGAGTTGGTTGATACACTCTCTACTTTCAAGACGTGAAGACTTTGAAGATTCTCTGACATGGAAGACATAAAAGATGAACCTCACGACTAGCGTCCAAGGGGGAGTTTGTTGATACATATTATGTGGTCGCGACTCAGTTCGGTTCGACTCGGTTCGGTTCGACCCGGTTAGGTTCGGCTCAAGCCCCACGTCACGACATTCCTCCGTCGTGTGTCCCAGAGTTCGACACGTGAAGCACGGAGCGCCGCGAGCCGGTTCCCGCTGCCACATCATCATGACATCATCATGATGATGTCATGATGATGTCATATACTTTGACCAAATACCTTTTGCAATGGATGGAATGGACTTTACGTAGAGGATGGCTGTGATTGGGCCTCCTTGTGTAGGCTAATACATCATTGGGCCAATCCATTAACCAATCGCACAAATGTAGGTCTAATATAAAGGTAATTACGGTGAACAAAGTGTGGGTGCACAAAAACAGACAAGGATAGCATACACTGATAAGAGAAGGAGTGTACAAGCAAGAACACGGATCTGAGTGAACTAGTGAGAGTTTGCAAAGATTACTTGTAAACATTGATTTGTAACCGTTTCAAGTATTAATGCATTAGTGTTAATCGTTGAGTCTCGGTCTCCTTCTCGTGTTCTTGTCGTGTTCAAACCCGGTTTGCATCTCCGGTTGGATTCCGCACAACCGGGTGTGTTTGTATACAAGGATTAGGCGACTAGATCCTCCTAGCCGGACCTACATATTTCCATTCTCATAAAGTACTTCTATACCCAGGAAATAATGCAATCTTCCCATATCAGTCATTTCAAACTCCCTATTCATTGACTCTTTGAATTCCGTAATTAAGTGCATAGAACTACTTGCAATGATTAAATCATCGACATATAAGCATATCACTAATTTTCCTTTGTTAGTGTCTTTTATATACAAAGTATGCTCATATGCACTTTTTCTAAATTCATGTTGTAAGAAGTATGAGTCTATGCGACTGTACCATGCTCTTGGTGCTTGTTTAAGACCATAGAGAGCTCGTTGGAGATGACATACCTTTCGTTCTTTTCCTTGTTTAATGTATCCTTGAGGTTGCTCTATGTAGACTTGTTCGTTCAGTTTTCCATTCAGAAAAGTTGTCTTAACATCCATTTGATGAAGATACCATCCATAATGTGCCGCTAGAGCGAACACTATTCGAACTGTTTCAAACCTTATTACAGGTGCAAATACCTCTTGATAATCTATACCATACTTCTGCCTGTATCCTTTCACTACTAACCTGGCTTTGTACTTGTCTACATTTCCCTTTTCATCATATTTTGTTTTATAAATCCATTTTACTCCTATTGGCTTCTGATGTTTTGGTGGATCCACCAGTACCCAAGTTTGATTTTTGTTAATGGAATCCATTTCCCTGTCCATTGCTTCTATCCATCTTTTATCTTTACTTGCTTCTTTATAACTCGTCGGATCTGTACTTGCATAGAGAACGAAATTCACCACTTGATTTTGGTTATATTTCTGTAACACCTCTGCATTTGAGAGTTTTCTAGTATTGCGATATACATTCCTGATGCTTTTAGTTTTAATAACTTCATTTTCTGAGTCTGTAGATGAAGTGTCATCATTGTGTTGTTGATCTTGATCAGTATTTTGCTGTTGTGCTTCATCATTGTGTTGTTGATCTTGATCAGTATTTATTTTGCTGTTGTGCTTCATCTGTCCCTGAGTCACTAAAAACTTGTTGATCATTATTGGTTGTTTCTTGATTTTGTTCTCCGTTTATGTTATCAGCTGTGGAGTTATCAATTCCCTGTTCTCGGTTCTTGTTATTCTTACCATCATCTTGAGTTGATATCTCCTCTCCATCAGTAATAACAAATGGTACGTTTGATCCTTCACCTTCGAAAACCCATCTTTTATTTTCATCAAAGATCACATCGCGACTGATGATAATCTTGTTAGTTTGAGGGTTATATAGCTTGTAACCCTTGCTAGCTTCACTGTATCCAACAAATATTGTTTTTATTGTTTTGTTGGATAATTTGTCTCTGTGTTGTTTGGGTACAAGAGCATAAGCTAGACAACCAAACACTTTCAGATGTTCTACGTTTGGTTTCTGTCCATTCCAGGCTTCAAAAGGAGTAATGTTTGGTCTAGTCTTCGTAATTTTCGATTTAGAATGTAAGTAGTGCATGCTACAGCTTCCGCCCAGTAACAATTAGGTAATTGTTTAATATTCATCATGTTCCTACTTAACTCCATTAAAGTCCTATTCTTCCGTTCGGCTACTCCGTTTTGTTGAGGAGTATAGCTGTTAGTAAGTTGATGCCGAATTCCATTGAGTCTCAGATAATCTTGAAATGATTTGCTGCGATATTCTCCTCCGCGATCCGTCCTTAATGTTTTGATTACATGATTCGACTGCTTCTCATTCATGACTTTAAAATTCTTGAAGTGATATAGTGCCTCGGATTAAAATTTGAGAAAATATACCCATGTCTTTCGAGTGTAATCATCGATGAATGTGATAAAGTATCTACATCCACCGATGGATTCTGTTCTCATTGGAACACATATGTCAGAGTGAACTAATTGCAGTGGTTCAGTTGCTTGCCAGGTCATTTTCCTTTGAAAAGGTTTCCTAGCATGTTTTCCAGATATGCATCCTTCACATACACTATCGTCCTTCTTCATCTTTGGTAATCCAAATACTAATTCCTTGTTTTTCATATCAATCAGAGTATCCATGTTCACATGTCCATAGCGTCTGTGCCATAGATGTGAGGAGTCGTAGATAGTCATATTCATGGCACATTGCAGATCGCTTTCGGGATGTAATGGAAACATCTTATTGTTGGTCATCTTGACAATACCAAGAAATTCATTATTTGAGTCTTTGATAACACATCTATCTTCTTTGAATGTAACTTCATACCCTTTCCTTATGAGTTGACCTACGCTTAACAGGTTATGTTTCAAACCCTTTACATAAAATACATCTGGTATCTTTCTTTCTCTTCCTCTAATAGTAATAGAGACATCTCCGCTACCTAATACTTCCAACCGTTTATCATCTCCTGTTCTCACCTCCTTTTTTAATGATTCATCAAGGTGAGAGAAGAATTCTCGGTTACCACTCATGTGGTTACTGCAGCCACTGTCAAGATACCAACAGCCACTTTTTACTGTCTCCTCCATATTGAATATCATGAACATAGTGTCATCTTGTTCATCGGCTTCATCTTCTTTATGAATTAATACGTTATCCATTCTCTCACGTTCATCCTTATGTTGACAAAACTTGGCTGTATGTCCAAGTTTATGACAGTTAAAGCATCTTATCGAATTCATATTGAAATTCTTGCCCCTATTTTTGCTTCGTCCCCTTCCTGCAGATTCAGTCTTGAACGACTGCCTAGATCGGTCTTGGCTTGCATTCGTTATTTGAAATGCATGTTCAACCGGATTATCTTCATATCTTTTTAATCTTAATTCATGTGACTGAAGTATCCCCATTAATTCTTTGGTGGATACTTCTGCCAAATTCTTTGTTTCTTCTATCGTTATAACAACCGATTCATAATTCCTAGTCAAACTACCTAAGATTTTTTCTACAATCCTCAGTTCATCTAATTTTTCTTCATTCATCCGCAATTGATTCACTATATGGATCGTTCTGTTGAAGTATTCCTCAAAAGATTCACCATCTTTCATATTTAAAGAATCAAATTCACATCGGAGGGATTGGAGTCTTACAGTTTTTACGTGTGTTTCACCCTTGTATGATTTTTGAAGAATAACCCATGCTTCCTTCGCTGAACTTGCCTGCGAAATTCTTTCGAATACTGTATCGATTAGACTGAAATATGATGTGTAGTGCCCTTTTATCTTTTTTAATTGATTCTCGATATGCAGCGGATCTTTCTCCAGACGGATTCGGTCCCAGTTCTTGATATCCTTCATCGACAACCGTCCACAATTCTTGTGATTCAAGCAATACCTTCATTTGAATGTGCCAATGACAATAATTTTGTCCAGTCAGTTTGGGGATCTGTGTTTGAATTCCTTGCGTTTGATTCATGATCTTGAATTCGATAATGAAGTATAACTGTTAACGTAAACGGATGTCTGTTTCTTGGATCGGATGTTGTGGCTCTGATACCACTTTGTTGGAAATCTTTCGAAACTTGAATGGGGTTCTGCAGATTTCTAAAAGATATTGTTCATATAAAAATGAATTGATGATTACAAATGTGATAATACAGAGATATATATACGTACATACATAGGGATATATATTGTAACTGCCCTATAATATAACTTAATAATAATAATAATAACTATCTAGCTTATCTATATTTATATACATATATGCAAATGCCAGACATATATGTATCCATATATATCTAACACTTAGTATGCTAGCCTGTACCAACTGGGCAAGGATTGGATTACTGTGAAACTACTTCATGCTATTATGCTGACATAGGTGTATCCTACTGTGAAGCAGCGACCTGTGATTACTTATTTTAAGCCTTACATACACCATATGCTACTAGCATAAGAAGAAATAGGACACCCAACTTGTTCTTTTAGGTTATTGTTTTTGGAAAACTAGTGGGTTAATTGTTCTAATATTATTAATATGCATTGAGGTCTGCCCACTTTTACTCTTTTAGTGCTGGAAGATCTATTTGATAGTTAAATAGAATTAGAAAACTTGATACTGTGAAAAGATTGGCATTGCTACTATTCATGGATGTGTTCCTATACCACATGTTCGTTGAGATGATTAACCACATGGATCTTAATGAGGTTTGCAACAACGTTTTCAACCTTCCCTTAGCCAATGATAGTGATTTTGGTCAGAAGAGAGAATACTCTCCATTACTCTAAAATTTAGATAGGAGTTGAGTTAGTTTTTAGTTTTCTCATTTGTCCATACTCCATATATGAACTGATTAAACCTTAAGTTATGCAGAAATCAAAGATTGACAGAAGACCAGTCTGTAGTAGGTCGCAGGAGAATTTACTATGATCAGGATGGCGGTGAAGCACTAATTGCAAGTGACAGTGAAGAGGAAGCAATTGATGAAGAAGAGGAAAAGAAAGAGTTTGTTCACCCTGAAGATTATATTATTCGGTTGGTGTTCTTTATTTTATATGTTTATATGGTCTCTGTGTTCAGGTTTCCTGTTGTTATATGCATAAAATTTTCATTTTTGCTGACCTGAAGTTCTTTGATATTATACTTTCTAGATGTGTGCTACATATTAGCATCAATTTCTAGTCGTGAATAGAATAATATTACTGCATTCTCATCATACCTTTAATTGTTCCAGAAAGACCATCCAACAGCTTGGGTCATCTATTGTTGTCTTGGATTTACTGGCGCAACAGTTGTCCAGAAAACCTTCTGAAGTCAAGGTAAGCTGATACTTGACATTATTGTTTTGTTTTATTATCTTCTCCATCTTTTGGATTGCTGGTGCAGCTTTTTTGCCTTTTAATGTGTTTGCTTTTCACATGTTATGGAACATCTCATACAGACAAGATATGAAGTCCTTGTTAATAAAGAAAATGCTCTTGAAGGCTCTAAACCAGGAAACCGCTGATTGCAACCAAGGTTACTCATCTTATATGCTACAAATTTGAAGGTGTGTTGTATTAACTTTAATTCACTTATGCGTTTTCTCTAGGTGGCTTTATTACCGAACAAGAACTTAAGAGCCTACCATGTTTACAGGTATGTGTGTGTTCTATTACTCCATCTAGAGGTGTAACTTCTAGTTAGCGGGTTGTAATTGAATAAAAAGCTACATCATTACAAAAAATAGAGATCGCATGCTTAAAGAATATACTTTGGGCATCTTTTGACCCTATTGACCCATTCACCATATTTTTAGCAATGTTTTAGTTCATCAATTGACATGTCTAAGACAGAAGATAACTCAATTCGACTCATTATAAACTGAAGGGTAAACATTCTCATTATGAACTCTCTTGTTGTTAGGTGATGACAATTCCGACAACGAAGAGCTTAAAGTGATTTCAAAAGAAGTAAGTTTGCTTTTTTAACTGTTCTTACATCTTTGATAGCTATGGTTATCAGATCTAATCAATTTAACATAAATTGTGAAATTTCAGGTTGAGTATAGTCAGTTGGCTGATGTAGCGACAATAAGTAGTAAGTGCTGGGAACTATGAAGTGGAAGTATGACTACTAAGAAAACGTTAACATGATGATTATTTAACTTGCATGAAGATTGTGAAAGAGATTGATGAACACAATGAAGTTTTGAGTTTTTATTCATACACTTGTTAGTTTATTTGGGTTATATGATTGATCATTAGACTTAGATCGACACTTATTAGACATTTGGAATCTTTGTAAGATTGATTGAACTTTTTATTGAAGTGATTATTCTATGATTTCTACATTTTACAATTTTGTTTTTATTTTTAATGTAAATAATGATAATTGTAATTAATTAAAATTAATATGATAAACCTCAATGACATTTAATTTGATGTGATTTTTGTGGCAAAAAATATGTGCCACTAAAAGCTTAAAAGTTTGTACTGGCAGACAAAAAAGTGCCACTAAAAGCCTAAAAACTTTGTGCGACACATTGAAAAAGTGCCACTAAAAGGCTTTAGCGTCAGCGCTTCTTGTGGCACTTTTTTTGTGTGCCGCTGATTCTTACAAGCTTCTTCAGTGGCACTTTCTTGTTTTTCTGTGGCACTTTTTGCATGCCACTAGATGGCATTTTTTTGTAGTGTTCGATGCCCTTTGGACTAAATTTACCAAAAGGATCTAGAACTGTGCAGGGAGACCCAAACGGTTCTAAATACTTCAGGTTTGGCTTGCAGTTGTTAATCAGCTCGAAACAGGTTTTGTTGAATTTCTTGACTGTGAGAACCCTGTTGAGAGTATAGCAAGCGGCGGAAACTGCTTCTGCCCAAAATTTGATTGGTAGCTTTGAATCAGCAAGCATCGTCCTAGCCGTTTCGATTAGAGTCCTGTTCTTTGGATCAGCTACTCCATTTTGCTGCGGAGTGTAAGGAGCACTTTCAAACGTCTCATCCTTCGACTTCAGAAAAGATACCCAAGAGAATCTGAAATAATCATCAGTAACCACAAGACAATAGAGATCCCTAGTAATACTTTTAACGTTCACTGGACCAAATAGATCCATATGAAGTCTCTCTAAAGGTCTTGAGACTGAATTAACTTTCTTTTGAGGATGTGACTTCTATTTCTGCTTTCCTTTGACACAGCTAATGCACTCCCCTTCCAGATGAAAACCTTTAATGTGAAAACCAGTAACCAAATCATTGTGCACCAGATGATTCATTTTTCGCAAATGTATATGACCCATTTTCGGTGCCACGACTGTGATTCTTTTTCTGTCGCTCTAGACATAAAACAATGAGCCTGATCCGTGGTTGTAGTAGCGACGCTCATATCCAACACGTACAGATAATTGACTCTTGCTGCTCTCATGATAATCCATTCTTCGGGAACAACAAATCCTTGTTTCAAGATCAAACACTCTTTGTCGGTGAAGTGTGTTGTATACATCCTATCACAGATTTGAGAAATACTCAGCAAATTGTTCTCCAGCTCGACAATATAATTAACTCTTTCAAACGTGACGATCCCATTGGATAACATTCCTTCTCCAATTATCCTACCTCCTTGATTACCAGCAAAACCTACATAACCTCCATTAAAACCTCTAACATCGTACAACAGGGTCTTCTTCCCTGTCATGTCCCGAGAAGCTCCACTATCCATAATCCATCTTGAAACAGATCTCGGAAGCTCCTGCACATATCACAAACACTTAATTAGATTTTGGTGTTACCCAAGCCATTTTTGACTCAGGTAACTGGACATTAAGGACAGTTCTTTTGGTGATCAATGGTGGAAAATTCTTATCTTTCATTTTCAAGCTTTCTTCAGACCCAACCTCAACCTTTTTCTATAAGAAAAACTCATCTTTCTTTCTGAGGTTGACTAGAGGTCTTTCTTTGAAACATCTTTCTTCTCAGAATTTTGCATTTCTTTCTCAAGTTTCTCATGGTAATCCAAAGGAACACTCATCTTTACCGGTGTGGTAGAAGATGATTGTTTTTCTGACTCTGAAACCTTTGATTTTGGAGAAATTGTTTTCTTTTCAATAATTTTCGGCATCCATGTTTGTTGAGGTGATGCAACCCGCTTATAAAATTTGTCATTTTTAGTTACCACATTTTTAGCAGGTTCAGTTTTGACTTTGATATTTTCATTTTTCAAAATCTTTTTCTCAACAATCAATGGAGCTTTTCCCTTTACATCATCTTTCTTTCTTGAATTCATCACAACTTCAGTCTTAGGTTTAAGTTGGTACACTTTCATGCAATATGTCCAACTTGATTACACTTGAAGCATGTTCGGGTGTCAACTACCCGACTTGTGCCTTCAGACTGAGGTTGTGAAGCCTTCTTCTCAAAGAACTCTTTGTTTGATTTCGAAAAAATCTCAGATTCCTCATCAGAGAGTGAACTTGAACTATTCATAAACACTTTCTTCTCAGCAAACTTCTTGTTTTGAACATTTTTCTTTTGATAATTCTTACCACCCTGATAACCACCCGACCATCTGTTTCGATTGTTGTTATAAAAACGTGGTGGAACAACAGGCTTCTTGTAGTAAGCTTTATCTTTTTCAAAATACATTTCCCTTTTTGTTTGATTTAAGCTTTTCACTTCAGACAAGTCAATTTCAATCAATTTGAACACGTTTGTCAATTTACCAATATTTACATTCTCCAGGGGAAAATCAGAATCCGAATACAACTTATCTGATCCCAACATCTTATACATGACAAGATTAGGTTCTTCATTTAAATTGTTTTTGAACTTTGATTTCGGAATGTATTTGTCCAAGAAACATTCATCTTCCTCAGTAGTGTCACTTTCAGATTTTAATACATTTTCAGTTGTGCTTTTAACAATTTCAGTTTGAACACTATCCACATCGGAAGATGAAGTGAATGTGACATCAATTGTGTCCGGAAGTTTCACTTCATGATCATCTTCATCATTAACCAACCCTGATTGTTTCTTTGAATAGTTGTTTAAAACTGGTGGTGGAACCTGGTGAAACCCAACCCCGGTTCCATCAGATTATACATCTTCGCCTGCTTTATTTTTCCTGATGGGTTTGGGAACAACGTGTTGCAAAACAAAGCTTGCAGAGTTGTAACTATTCAGTTTCAACTGGATGCGTTCATTTTCAATTTTAGCTTCTTGAAACTGAAGCTTCAACTTAGCAATTTCATCCGGTTGCTGGTTGATTAATTTTTCTTACACTCGAAGAACTCCCGACAGATGAAGATTTTCCTTATTTGTCTTACCATTTCTTTCATCAGCATCTTTAACCGTTCGTTTTAGCTTCTCAAATTTTTCTGAAATCTGACGATTATCAAGAACTAATTCTTCATTTTCTTTCCTAACTCTTTCTTTGTCAATTTTATCATTTTCAATTTTATCAATTAATTCTTTTAATCTGTCATTCTAAGCTTTCAACAATTTATCACGGTTAAGGATTTGATCTTCAACACTTCTGACTCTACCAGTCAGATCTTCAATTTTCTTACCATTGAGGTAAGTGATTGTACTACAAACTATGCACTATTTCATGCAATTTTTGCAGTCACTATCACCTTTGATTTTCTTACCTGACTCCCTCGTTGACGCATTTGAACTGTGTTAGGATTGAACCCTACCAGAGGAACAGATAATGTAAAGCCAAAACTGAATCTCATCAGTGGACTCTCAATAAGTAGTAGCTTACACTTTGCTCTCCCCTTGACAGTGGTATTCTAACAGCTGATGAACCTTAAGTGCTGCTCAACTACAACAACTGATGAACCAAACACTGATGATACTCTTAAAGACTGCTGAAGACAAACACTGAGCTCTATCTACTGCTGTCTCATAAGTACTGCTAATGATTCAAACACTGCTCATTCAAAGACTGATCACCTTTTGAAGAAAGCACTGATGATCAAGTATTCAGTGCTTAGGCTACAACAGTGGAACGTGAACAGAGTTAGACTTGTGTTGTATTGTATTATCAATCAGTTGTTTAGACATCAGTAGTTTTTGTATAGGTCAGTGTTTATAGTTTGTTAGGTCGTTAGATGTCACTATCATGGTGACGTCAGCTGAGGTACATCAGTAGTTTGGTTTGCCTATAAATATGACAGGACTCTGTACTGTCATATTTGATTCGTTTTGAGTGAGTTCTCCTCCTCAATTCAATCCTTTCATCTTGTGCAACCAACTCTGGAGTATCAGGCTGAGGGGGAGTTTAGTTTGTAAGCTTGCTGTAATCATTTGCTTTGTATTGTAATCATTTGACTTAATGTGAAGCAATTGTTTTTCAAACTATATTTTCCTTTGATTGTGTTTACAAAGTTTGCTACTCATTTCCGCTGCACTTACATCATCACATATGTTTTGAATGTTCATTTTATGCAAACAAAGACAATCAAGACGGCCTCAGATCCTAACAATTGGTATCAGAGCTCGGACAGTCAAATTCGATCTAACAATCAATTTGACATAACAGTTCAGCTCAAAAATTCTTTGATACTAAGGGATGGTTGTATTCGTTGTAAAACAGAGTAATGAGTATATCATGATCAAAATGATTATTCAGAAACACTGTATATCAACCAAGATGTCATATGACACACAAATCTCACACAACAAGTGTTATCGTGCACATATAACTCATAGTGTTCAGATCTGTAAAATATCTGATAAATTATGGGTTTGCTTGATATTTGCCAAAATTGATTTCAATTGTTGTATTGATATGTGTTGTTTGATCAAAGTCTCTCATGTGCTCAATGGCAGGTTGAAAACCTTCAAAAGGACCAAATCATCTGTGTCCAAAACACATTGAGAAAATAAGGTGTCAAAACAGTCCTAATCATAAGTAATGTGAGATCTGTAATAAAACACGCTCAAAAATGGTCAGATTTCTCAAAACATTACTTCAAAGTGATTATGGACAAAGTATGTTCAAAATATAATCTCCTAGTGAGTATTTCTGACATGTGAATAAAAAGGGGTAAAGAGGGAAAAGGAAAATGAACAAATCTCGAAGTGTAGCTATCTCAAAACTTATTTGTAAAGTTGTCAGATCCTTTTGATTATTTTTCTAAACATTATTTAATTTTTTAAGGTGTTTTCTTTCAAATAAAACCAGATACATTTTATTTTTTTATAGAATATATTTTGTTCTTTTACTCATTTTTGATAGTAAGAGTCCATCTCTGGTCAGGATGTAATTTCTTTATTTTTGTGTGAAATTACTATGCGTAAATCTGATCAAAAGGAAATGATACACATATCAATGTCATGTTAAGCTCAAGTTTGGTTTTCACTGATCATAAATTAATTGCAAATTGACCTAGAATACTGAGAAACTCATGTTCTAGTTCCAGTAATTAGACACAAAATGAGCAGCTCAAGTAGAAATGTCTCCATCATCTGGGATACTAAACCATTGTCTAAATAATGGACATTTGGCAAAACCTTGAACAAAATTCCTGTAGATAACTGCTAGCAATTTAATCTTGATAATTTACATCTAAAAATGTATCTTGTTAAGAATAGCATCTCAAGTGCTCAACAGATGTTAGATAAGATACTAGATGTTCGATAAGATACTGTGCCTTCACAAAGCAAAATCAAGTTCTACATCTGAACAAGGAGATGCTAACATTGTTTGTCAAAAGTTGAAACACTACTGCACTATCAGTTGTTGAAACAATTTTATTTTCTACCACTGTTGTTCCTAAAATGCTGTTGTGCCTCAACATTTGTTCTCTAAAGACTGTCCACTGCTGAGAGTCAACCTCTGCTTCTCCAAAACACTGATGTTTAAAATCTTTGTTTCATCCACTGATACATCCACTGTTTCATTTCATTACCGTTGTAACTACTGATGATTGTTCCATCAGTAGTTGTCAAAACAACTGTCCTCCGTTATTTACCATTTCATCAGGGGTTGGCACGTGGTCAGCTTTTAGCCATCAGATCATTATAACCGCTCTCACATCAGCATTCACCTTTTTCTTCCTAAATAAAACTCTGCCCTAACACCAAAACAGGGTTTTACTGTCGAATTGAATTCCAAAAGTTCTCTTCTCATAGCAGTTTCCCTCTCATAACTCCAAAAATCTTCTTCGATCTTCTTCATCAAAAATGACGAAACCAAAATCGAAAACAAAATCAAAACCATCATCTTCCTCCACAACAGCAGATGCCACTCAAATGGCCGCTGAAACACCGGAGATTCGCTACAAAGCTCCACACAACTATATAGATATACTCACAAAACCTACCGATAACCACACCTTAGACTCCATCCTTGACATCCTTTCTGCATCAAAGTACAAAACCTTGATAACAGCAGACGCTCCCATTTACCTTGATACCCAGAGAGAGTTCTGGAAAAATGCCACCCTTGAAAAACAAGGAGACATCATCGCCGCCATCAACTCCTCGATACAGGGTAAGAAGGTACAAATCTCTCCAAAATCCATCTCTGAAATCTTTAAACTCGATGATTTGAAAGGAAAAACCTCATTTACTAAAGACGAGTTGATAAAGGATTTCATGAACAGGGGCTATGCAGAACAACCTAATAGGGATACTCTACAAAAGGGTTATTTCCCTTCTGCACCCAGATTTTTATTTGACACACTACTAATGTGTGTTTCTAATAAAACAACGTCCTTTAATGAAATACCAACAAAAATCCAATGCCTGGGGTATGCAATTTTAAACAATAAAAACTTTAATTACTCCCAGGAAATTTTTGATGATTTGGTAAGGAACGTTGATAATAAGGCATTTCTGCTCTTTCCAAGATTTCTAAGCTACTATTTTGAACAAAAATTTGTAGAGAAAGATGCAGAATTGCCCAAACAAGGTGTCTGTTTCAAAATAAACGGTTTAACAATTGAAACATTTTCAAGAATGATGGCACCAATAAAATTAAAAACAAAGGAGCCTGAGCAGGTTTTAGAAACTGCCACTGATCCTCAGGCAACCTCTGTTGAGCCCACTGCTCCAGGTAATCAAAGCAGCACACCCACTGTTTTGAAACCCACACCTGCCACCACCAAAAATACCAAAAGAAAAACATCCAGAAAACCCACCAAAACCAAAACAAAGGCAACTCTGGAAGATGAGATCCTAGAGCAATTGCCAGTGACAGCACAAAAGTCACCAAAAACCACTGCTGCTACTTCCTCACAGTAGTTGGTAGAAAGATCTCAACCCCAGCCTCAAACTCCTCTTGCATCCTCACAAAAGGATCAAGTTGTAAGCATAGGGACACCACAATATGAAGCTCTGGACCCACTCGGATCCATCTTCCACAGTCCTGATCCCAAGGACATGTCTCTTTCAACACCCATACCCTCACCAATCATATTGCCACAATCAATAATACCCCTGTTGCATGCAGTTGTTATTGCACAGACACAAACCAGTTCCTCTCAATCACCCATTACTGAGAGTATACCACCACAAGTGACTGGGTCTGATGCTAAAACCTCTGTTATCCCAGCAATAGTTGAGGAGGTTACACCCCCTGAGTTACAAGTAACTCTCGGAGGTAGTTCAAGTGGAGCAGCAACTACAACTGATGGATCAACAGATCTTCAGTTGGACAGTTGTTACATCAATAAGACTCCCTTGAAGGCAATTTCTTCCATGGCAACCTCGGTAACCACCAGTGAGTTAACTTTAAACACTGGTACCATCAAAGGTTTATCAAGTGCTGAAGAAAGAAGTCCCCAGTACCAAGAAAAAGGGGCATCAATGGATGATTTTTGGGACTCTGTTTCTAAGTCACACAATGATACAACCACCACTGGTGGGGATTCAGGTGATTCTATTAATTCAGGTGATGATTCAAAATATAATGAATTGACGGTCAGAGTTGAAAACTTGGAATCTTCTGTTGCCGAGATAAAAGATATGGTGCAGCAGCTGTTAGAAGCTCAAAAAGCCCAATCAACTGTTCCTCCTGCTCAAGCATCTGCTCCACAAGCATTTGCTGCAAATGAGCTATGGAATATTTTCCAACCCATGCTTGAAAAACAGCAACATATGGCTGATCAAAAGCATGCCATTCAAGTAAAAATGCTGACCAACATGGTGGAATCAAGGTTTAAAGACACTCAAGCAGATATCAAGGTAATAAAGGCTAGCATACAAAAGACTTCCCAGAGTGAAAAAGTTCCATCTACCATCTTCTTCATGGATACACCCCTGGCAGATAATGCCAAAAAGGGGGAGAAAATCAAGTTGAGAAAGAAAGGTATAGAAGATGGGTTGTATATTGAACCAGAAGAACCCAAAACCTCAAAAACTTCAACTCAAACAGCTGATACATCAGTAGTTACAAAAACTGCTGACTGTAGCCAAACAGCTGCCATCTCATCAACACACACACCACCTCAACACAAATCATCACAACTACTGTTCCACCACCATCTGTGTCTAAAGCACAAAAATCACCATCAAAGCCAAAAACTACCAAACCATCATCACCCCCTGCCAAAAAGCAGAAGACAACAGATGTTACAACATCTGTTGTAATGGCAATAGTGGTTGAAGCACCAGTTGTTTCAACTACTGTTAGTCGACCACTGAACATCACTCCAACAACCTCCACAACAACCCATGCTCAAAAGCAGAAGACATCTGCTGATACATCAACAGTTGTAATGAGAACAACAGTTGAGACACCAGTTGTTTCAACAGTTGTTAGTCAATCATCTACCACTGCTTTATCCTTTCCTATATCACAACCTCAGCTCTTTAGCAGAAAAAGAAAGCCAATCACTGCCAATGAAGGGACACATGATCCAAATGCTGCAAAGTATCCACTGGAACTTGAAGCCATCAAAAATGAGATGAGACAATTTTATACAGAAGAAGATCCTTCAAAAAGAAAATTCTCCTCACTCATAGGCTACATGGCACCAGAAGATATTAATGATTATCTCAAGATAAAGGCAAGGAAAGCTAAAGTGAAAGCTAAGGTTGACGGTGAAAATGAGAGTCTAAGCAAAGAAGGCATTGCTAAAAGACTGGAGTTCTACCTTACAAAGGTAAAGCAGATAGAAGAATTTGCACAAGAACTAGACAAAGAAAAGGCTGATCTAAAGAAGAGGTTGAGAGAACAACTTCTAGCCTTTATCATGAAAGAAAAATTATATCCTGCTGAAGAACAACAGTTCAAAGAATGGCCATTAGTAGCTTTAAAGCATGAGGCTGAAAGGATTCAAAGAATCAAGAATGATCCTTCAAAGAAGAAAAATGCTCCAAACTAGAGCAAATACAAAAAGCTCATTGCTACCTCACTACTGAATACAAAGGAAAGAAAAAGGCGCTGGTGGATGCTAAGATGGACACTGCTGAAGCCATATCAATATGGTTTAGGCAGCAGATTGATGAAGCCTATGAGAGGCTAAAGAAAAGGAAGAAAACTGCTTCAGATGCTTCAAAGAAAAGAGAACATATGATGAAGCTTGAACAGAAAATTGAAAACCTCAAGACAATGTTAAAATCAGCAGACAGTCCTACTCTTGGGTCAAACCAAGTTGAAGGCAAACAGCTGACTGAAGAAGAGGTCATAGAAAAGAAGCAGAGTATCTCAAGGACACCGTCTTAAAAATGGGTCTGAATGAAGACAGCTCATCAAAGCTTCAAAACCTTTTTAAGAAGGTACTCAACAAACCTGCATCTCCAAACACTGCAAAAGACAAGACAGAAGTTGAAAGACAAGAGCTTATTGAACAAGAAACTGCAGAAGATATAGCTGCAGCAGACAAAGTCATTGAAGAAGCTTTCAAAAGAATGTCCAAAAGTCTGCAGATGTTTTCAAGGCCATCATCCCTCAACTCATCAGCAAATAAGTCTCTCCCAAGAAACCCACTTGGCTTAAAAATACTAATGTGGATATCTGATCAAAAGACCCACGTATTGACCCTGGTCAGAGCCAATGGCGAAGTGAGGTACATATCAAGGAAGGAAGCACTAGGCCTTAGTGTTGAAGATTTGTAGGATCTCCTTGAAGCAGAATTCAAAGATCAAGCTAAGGCACTCTTGATGAGTAATAAAGGTCCTGAATAAGGAAGGGTTTTGGCATTATCTGTTCCAGGGGGAGATTGTTGGGATTGAACCCTACCAGAGGAACAGATAATGTAAAGCCAAAACCGGATCTCATCAGTGGACTCTCAATAAGCAGTAGCTTACACTTTGCTCTCCCCTTGACAGTGGTATTCTAACAGCTGATGAACCTTAAGTGTTGCTCAACTATAACAACTGATGAACCAAACACTGATGATACTCTTAAAGACTGCTGAAGACAAACACTGAGCTCTATCTACTGCTGTCTCATAAGTACTGCTGATGATTCAAACACTGCTCATTCAAAGACTGATCACCTATTGAAGAAAGCACTGATGATCAAGTATTCAGTGCTTAGGCTGCAACAGTGGAACGTGAACAGAGTTAGACTTGTGTTGTATTGTATTATAAATCAGTTGTTTAGACATCAGTAGTTTTTGTATAGGTCAGTGTTTATAGTTTGTTAGGTCGTTAGATGTCACTATCATGGTGACGTCAGCTGAGGTACATCAGTAGTTTGGTTTGCCTATAAATATGACAGGACTCTATACTGTCATATTTGATTCGTTTTGAGTGAGTTCTCCTCCTCAATTCAATCCTTTCATCTTGTGCAACCAACTCTAGAGTATCAGGCTGAGGGGGAGTTTAGTCTGTAAGCTTGCTGTAATCATTTGCTTTGTATTGTAATCATTTGACTTAATGTGAAGCAATTGTTTTTCAAACTATATTCTCCTTTGATTGTGTTTGCAAAGTTTGCTACTCATTTCCGCTGCACTTACATCATCACATATGTTTTGAATGTTTATTTTATGCAAACAAACACAATCAAGACGGCCTCAGATCCTAACAAACTGACCTGGCTTTTAGACTCAGATTCAGACTTAGAGTCTACCTCAAGTTCCTTAGCAGCTAGCACTTTGTCAGCCATCTTTCCCAAGTTTTCAGTTGTTAACTCTTGTGACGTATCAATGATCCCTTCATCGATCTTCTTTGGTTTCTGCTCTTTTTCTTTCTCTTTTTCTTCGACTTTCTCTTCTCCACCTCCCCACCATAATCTTTGCCAACCCTCTTCTTCTTCAGAAATTTGTTGAATCATGGCATCAAAATTGAGGGTCTTTGGATCAAAAACAATGTTTCCCATGGTGTCAAGATAACATTCTCTGTCTGCATCCCATCTCTTCGCTCTTTAGCTTCAGTGAATATACCAGATATTCTTTCTGATCATCCTGGTTTGAGCTTTCATCTTTCTGTTGACATACTTCTCTTGTTCATTTCTGGTGTCTTTAAAATGAACAGGCTCAATAGACTTTGCCATAAACGCATATCCAACCGCATCCTCCTCTGGTAACAATTCACTCCAGTCAAAACCTTCGTCATCATAAATCACAGCGAGAGCTCTAAATCACAGCGAGAGCTCTGGATTTTTCTTTGTTATCCTCAAGCTGTTTCATTCTGGGTGGTTCTGATTTATTCTGATGATAAATCGCTCTCTTCTAATAATCTTCTTTGAACGGATTTTCAGAATCATCAGCATAAGCATTTCAGCACTCTCTTTTAAAATGACCTTTCTGTTTACACTTGAAACATGTGACTTTCGACTTGTCAAAGCCTAAATTGGTAGATGGTCCACCAATAGACTTTCTTCCTATAATCTCCATGAAACGCTGCGCTCTTCTCACTGCACTGGCCATACACCACCTTATATCGATCAATTCCATCTCTTTCGGATCTATTTGATTATAATATTCTTTTGTTAAGTTGGTGTTTCCAATCTTGCCTGCCACAAGGCTCTCATACGACTCTAGCACAGAAGCTAAGAATACCGTCTGCTGCTTTGCAGATTCCTCGCTGAAGTTTTGAGCGTTCTTTAAATCCACAGCGATGTTGCATTGAAATAAGTTCTTTGCAGCTGATTGGCTTGAAGTTGTCGAAGAACCACTGTGAAAACCACTGCTTGAACTCTCTTTGCTAGATGTGTTGGAATTTTCAGCAGAGAAAGCTGTCTTGGCAGACGCATTCTTGGGAATCATGCGTTTTGGATAATACAAATCCAAATTCTGTTGATATGAAGAATGATTGACTTTGTGTGATTTCTTTATCTCTAGCTCGTGACTCTCCAGTCTTTCTATCAACAAGTCAACCGTCAGATCCTCAGACTTGATTGTATTCTTCAACATCAACGCAAAGTATTGCCAATCCATCTCATCTGGCAACTTGTCAAACAATTTGTCGACTAATTCTTCTCTAGAATATACAATCCCATGTCTCGCCAGCTCCAACTTCAAGTGCCCGAACCTCTCAATCATCTTAGAAACAAATTCATTTTTTAAACAACCAAATAAATCAAACTCTTTTCTCAACAACTTCTTTTTGTTTTTTTACTATTTCAGCACTTCCCAAGCATTTAACTTCTAACTTTTTCCAAAGATCTGTAGCATTTTTGTACTTGATCAAAGATATTATAGTTTCTCTGACAGACTGAAACAGCAATGCGATGCACTTTTGCTCAGCAACAAAATTCTCTATATCTTCGGTTTGTGTCAAATTTTCACCACGTTGTCCTCCATCATTGTATCCATTCTTTAGACTTTTGCAGCTGGGATAAGCAAATGCCTTTAACCATTCTTCAAATTTCTTGGCCCACCAACTGTACTCTTCGATCGCCATCAATTTTGGAGGTTTGTTATATGTGTCGTATGCACTCTCCACGCTTAAGGTGTCAAACACAATTTAGTTTTCTTGGTATTCGGAGTTTTCTAATTGGTATTGCTTGAAGTATATTTCCAGAGTTTCCAGCAAAGGCATACATATCACTAAAAGGATTCATGAATTCGTCCATCTTTCACGTACCTGAAAATTTAGCAAACACTTAGAAGAATTTTTTGGAATTTTGTAAAACTTGGTTTCAAACGAAATTACTTGAAACAGAATTGTTTCAAACGAGATAACCCTTCACACGAAATTACTGATTTCAAACGGAATCAGTTTCAAACGATATTACCAGTCAGAACTAATTCAGTGCGGAATTAGGTCAACTACAAACGAAATTAGATCACTCGGTGCGGAATTAGCAACTTTGAAACGAAATTAGTAATTCCTTTTGAATGATTCAAGCGGAATTAGATTCCGTGTGAACTGATCAATGCACTTCAAGCGGAATTAATCCAAATGTTTAATTCCATGCGGAATTATAAGGTCAGGTTCAAACGAAATTACAATGACATCATCTTTTTCGAACAACTTTTCAAGCGGAATTAAGATTTCTGTCCAATTTTGATCGATTTTAGGTCCAAATCTTTGAAGGATTAGTTAACACACTGTTTTACTTGATATATGTGAAATTTAAGCCATTTCAACCGTTAAGTTTTTTTAAATCAGACAAGAAGGTGTAGAAGAGAGAGAATCCGATGAAATCAAGCTGAATTGGTATAAACTCCTCGTCCTGAGCTCTGATACCACTTGTTGGATCGTCCGGTGACCCTAAACAGTCAGTATGAGTTGTTCATCATGAAATACAAAGGCGGAATCAATGTAAATGATGTCAAACACAGCTTATTCCTCTAATTTCCTTCTTATATTGATCTCCAGAGCTTTACAAATAGTTCTGACAAAAATCCGAAAGCACCTCGGCTCAACAACACTAATTCGGTATGGAATGACACAAACTGATCAGGTATTTATAGTTGAGTAATTCCGCATGAAGCTGTTCTAAGCGGAATTACATGTTCACAAGATATTAGTAATTCCGTGCGGAGTTATCTAATTCCATATGAAACATATAATTTCGCTTGAACTGACTTTTGAATCCTTTCATGCGAAATTAACTTATAACACAGTTTCTCGATTTCCGTGACCTGATCTATACTATACAATACAAGACTCTATAAAGACGAAGTTAACAAACATCAGTGCACCAACAGTTTGATGGTTTTAATTTCATGCTAATTGCTTATCTTACCAAATATATTCATCATGCTCATGCTCTTTATGAACCATTATCTTGTTCCTGTTTTTTCTCATATAATAATCCTCTGATTGTATAAATTTAAAATATTCACCAAGATTTATTTTTTTTATTTTTTAATATTCTTGAGTTAGAATTTAATCAAATCGAAATTTCGAAGCCAATTTTATTGATTGATTGAGTCAACAAGAAGTCAAAAACAGTTATACTGAATCTTTCTTGTAAACCATGAAAAAGTTGTGTAGTTTTTTGCATGGTTGTAGAAATCGCAAGTCGCTAGTCAACCGGTAGGGTGGGGACTAGCGATTAATCGGGATTAACCGAAGATTAATCGGATATAATCGCGATTAATTGTTATTAATCGGAAATTAATCGAGATTAATCGACGATTAATCGAGATTAATCCTCGATTAATCGGCAATTAATCGAGGATTAATCTCGATTAATCTCGATTAATCGGCGGTTAATCGAGCATTAATTGGAGCCTAGTCAGGATTTTTACAACCTGGTTTTTTGGTAAAATTGATCATGACTTCTATCTGCTCTTTTATTATTTTATATCTGCCTTATAGAGTTGCTGCAAGGTGTTGATCATCAATTCAATAAACTTTGGTTGCTTCTCAAGAGATCTACAGCGGATTGTCTTTAATGAAAGAAGATCTTTGGCAGATAACGAAAACTGAGCAATGCCATTACAGGTAAATGATGAAATCTTTGGTGCGAAGACCACAAACTCTCTTTCATTAGGAAGTTGCAATGTGAATGTAAAACGTTCAAAATTCAATGTGGCCCGAAGCGGAAAACCGCATGTTGGAGGTTGACTTGTTTTTATTAGGATATATGAACATAATTATATTCTAATATGTGTGTAACTTAGTTTATTTAACTTATACTTATGTATGTAAAACTGAAATATTAGAATGGTTGTGATGTTTTGGATGGCACCGATTCATGAGGTCGTTATTCCCTCCAAAAACAACCGCCACAACCGTTATGTATGTATTAGTATATATATGTCTGGGTGGGAATCATAACCTGTACCAAGACAATTTCTAACTTCCAAATTGTCCTTACTTCGATACTGCAAATCTTGATCAAACAAACGATCAATTATGAAACCAATGATTCATGGTACGTCCGCTGCAAACGGTTTCAATGATCAATAAAGCGGTATCAGAGCCACTACAGAAAGCGAAAAAGATCTCAGGCCAACATCGTCCACGTTACCATGTAAACATTGTTCCGATGAGAAGAAGGAATGAAGATGGTTGCAGAGAAGGTGTTATTACTGCAACAAACCGGGACATCAAATCTCAACATGCAAGATGAAGGAAAATGATGAGGAAACACAACTGATTCGTCTGGCTATTCATACCGGAACACAGCGACAACAAAATGCAGATAATGATCATCAAAGTGATCAGAGAATGGAGTATGTTGTAACCGGCACTGATGGAGGATTCTGGTCAGAGATTTGGTATGTAAGTAAAAACTTCCTCCACCATTATTCTGGAAATTTAGATATGTTTAAAGGAATTAAGAGCATGTCCGGTGTGGAAACAAAAACCGGAGAAAATCACTTTTATTTCATAAGGGGTATAGGAGTCGTCCAAGTAATGTCTGGGTCGGAGAAAATTCGAATTCAGAGTGTATTCTACACTCCGGATATAGACAGAAATGTACTAAGTTTAGATCAGTTAATAACCCAAGGTTTCATGGTGAAATTCATCGGAGACAAGTGCAAAATATTTCCCACGTTCAGTATTCCTATAATTAATAAGAAAAGTGATTTAACCGGGATGACTAACGAAGAAGAGATCGGCATGTTAGAAAAACAATCCATGATCAGGAAAGAATCGGAACATGTGAAGTATAAAACAGATTTTTTGAATGAATACTTCGAAAATCTGAATTTATCTTCCAATGAACCCGATTGGAACATAATGATACTTCAAGCGATGCAGTTTAAAGAATTCTATGATTGTAAAGCGTTACTTGAAATGATAAATGATGGTGATTATGTTCGAAAGTATAAATTTATTTTAGAATCAAAATTCGATGAGATGGTGGACTGGTTTCTGACCAAGAAACTGGAAGTTATGACAAGGCCAATCCCTGCATATGCCTCGGAAAATCGAAAGGTCAGTTTGCTAGAGTTATATTTGGTAATCGAAAGAGAAGGAGGGCATAGACGTGTGACAGAAAACAACTTATGGGCCATGGTTGGTAAGGATATGGGATTTGATTATTGTGATGGAGAATTCATGCGATTAATGTATGCTATGTATCTAGACGTCCTAGTCTACTACCATAAGTTCAAAACAACTCAAACAAAGGTACATGAAAAGGAGGTGGCAGAAGTGAAGGAGACAAAGGTGCATGAGGTGGATCCGAGGGGAAGTAGAAGTGAAGCAGACGATGAAACAAAGAATATTGCAGATCATACCGAGAAGAACAAAGGAAGCCGTGATGATGCTGGATATGAAACAGAACATTATGCATTTTATGCTGGGAACGATTGGCAAGGAATGAAAAAGCTGCACACAGAAGAAAGTTCGACTTCAAACAAGCGAAGGTGGCTGTAGATGATGCTAATAGAAGCATTTTAATGCACTCTTACAAACATAATTATGTTTAGGGGAGTGTATTAGGATATATAAACATAATTATACTCTAATATGTATGTAACTTAGTTTATTTAACTTATACTTATGTATGTAAAACTAAAATATTAGAATGGTTGTGATGTTTTGGATGGCACCGATTCATGAGGTGGTTATTCCCTACAAAAACAACCGCCAAAACCGTTATGTATGTATTAGTATACAAATATGTCTGGGCGGGAATCGCATAACTTGTACCAAGACAATTTCTAACTTCCAAATTGTCTTTACTTCGATACTGCAAATCTTGATCAAATAAACGATCAATTGTGAAACCAATGATTCATGGTACTTCCGCTGCAAATGTTGGTACACTTTATGTGGACACGACTCGACTCGGTTCGACTCGGTTTGATTCGGTTCGGTTCGACTCGGTTAGGTTCGGCTCAAGCCCGACGTCACGACATTCCTCCATCGTGCGCCCCAGAGTTCGACACGCGAAGCACGGAGAGCCGCGAACCGTTCCCGCCAACACATCATCATGACATCACCATGATGATGTCATGGTGACATCATGATGATCTCATGAGAAGACTATACATTTACATGAAACATATGACGAAGGTTGTGAGAATTCAAAGTGGTGAAGGTTCATGAACATACATGTTGAACCTTCTACCTTCGTCATTATTAATGTGTGGTGAAGATTGAAACTTTGTCACACATGAACTTCGCCTTGTAAACTTCGTCAAGTGGACAGTATATATATGATGTTATGTTCACAGTTGAAGTCATGAGAGCATAGTGAAACCAGAGAGTTTATCATCAAACATTGTGTGTATATGTTTGATATTGTTCTCGTCCGTTTAATCCAAGTGAATCTTTGATTATCTGTTTGTGTTACTTGCAATCTTTGATTATCTGTTTGGTTTGCACCTTTACGGGGATTCCGCACCCGTGATAGTGTTTGTGATAAACAGGGAATAGGTTTTCGTATCGGATCCTCCGGGAAAATCGGACCTACAAGTGGTATCAGAGCTTTGAGCTTTGGCTCTTTTCCTTGTTTAAAACCAAACATTGTTGTGTTTTATCAAGTTGTTTATGATTCTCAAATTTTTGTTCTTGAAACACTTCATATTTTTTTTTTCTGAAAAAGTGTTTAAAAAATCTGTGGAAATCGTTTGTTTTTGCTATAGTTTTAGTGAAAACCTTGTTTCATTACATGTGTGCATGTTTAGAGTTTGGTTTGTATTGAAAGTATAAGCAAAATTTAGTTTCGGAAAATTTCTTCGGTGAAAGTTGGTCGAAATCTTCAAGTCTGTTCTTCAGTTCTTCAAGTTGTTCATCATTTCTTCAAACTGTTCTTGAAAGTTTATAAGTGTTTGATATGTTTTGTAGGTTGATTTAAAGTGTTATTGTGTTTATTAATATTAAAAGGCAAGTGTTTGAAAACTGTGTACTGTGATGATATGATGGCTATTGAAAAAGAAGTTTCGTAAATCAGATAAAGTATGGTGTGAGTTGAAAATTTTGGTTTTGTGTTAGAGAGGATGAGGTTTCATTTAGAAATATCTCACCAAACTTCGACATGAACTCATTTTTTGTTTACCTTCCTCACCTTTTAACCTTCCTCACCTTTAAACTTCGTCACACTCACTTTAACCTTCCTCACCTTTAACCTTCCTCACCTTTTAACCTTCCTCATCTTTAACCTTCGTCACACTCACTTTAACCTTCCTCACCTTTAACCATCCTCCCCTCAATCTTCCTCACCTTTAACCTTCGTCACAGTCACTTTAACCTTCCTCACCTTTAACCTTCCTCACCTCACTCTTCGTCACACTCACCTCAACCTTCCTCACATCAACCTTCCTCACCTCAACCTTCCTCACCTCAATCTTCGTCACAATCACCTCAACCTTCCTCACCTCAACCTTCCTCACCTCAACCTTTCTCACCTCAACCATTTTTACACAGAAGCTTTGCAAAAGTGATTTAACAGTGTGTTATTTAGTGTGTGACCAGGTTTTCAATTTCATACACCAATCATGAGTTGTACCAGTCCATGGGATTGGAGTACGGACCCACGACCAGGTCAAAATCAGACTTCGTTGGCTGCATTGTTAATGAATTCCATACCTCAACAATCAATAAGTGCATGGCTACCAACACCCCAACCTCCACCACAAGTTACCACTACTCAACCACAGTTCAATCAAAGTGCTTATCTTTCACAATCTTTCTCAAAACCTCAATTCCATGCAAGTGCGTGGCTCCCTAAACCCCAACCTCAACCTCAAGTTTCCACAACACAATTCTATCCAAGTGTCGATTGTGGTCCGGCCATACAGTTGGGAAACGGTGATCAAACAAGAACTGCGTTTTATGCTGAAATTGTCAAGAATGTCAGCGATGGTGAACCTTCAGGAAATGATGACATTTCAGGATATAGTGGCCGTACTGATGAAGATGGCTCAGGTGTGAGTGATTATAGTTCAGAATCGGACGTCAAGGAGGGAATGGACTCTGAAGATGATAGTTTGTCGAATGATGCCAAGGAGATGAAATGTCAAAAATCTGACTTAATCAAGAAAGCTGATGCTACATCAGAAGAAATGGAGAAGATTCTCACTAAAGATGGATCTTTCTCTTCTCAGGCTGCCTTTATGGCTAATGTCACAGCTTCTACAAGTCAGGTAAAATCTGAAACTCCTAGCATATGTAGTGATTGTGCTGATATGAAACATGAATGTGCTAAATTGAAACAAGAATTTGAAAAGATTCACAGTCACAATCAGAGTTTGGTTATTGAACTGTCAAAGTGCAAAGAGGCAAACATGGCCTTAGCTCGCAACGAAAAAGATTTTAAATCGGTAATTGAAACACTCAAGAAAAGTGTTTCTGAGTTATCAAAAACGGTGTTTAATAAGCCAAATGGTATTAATAATTACATTAATATCATTGAGGCAACTAAGAAAGAGCTAGTCGAGGCGAAATGTGAGCACGAAGCGATCAAGCTAAAATTGGAGAGTTACTCAAACTCCCGATATGTGCTTGATCACATCATTGACGTTCAACAACTAAAGGGTAATGTTAAAGGCGTTGGGTATAAGTCGTGTCCGCCTCCTTTGAGACACAACTATACCAAGATGCCCGATGAGGAGGAAATGTCGCGTTTTGAGCCAACTGTACCTCTTGATTATGAGGAAGTTAAAACTGGCTTAGGGTTAAAAACGGACAATTCATCAGAGGGCTCATCTGATAGCAAGGAAAAGTCATCATGTGCTTCATATCAAAGTCCTCCAACTGTTGAGGACTATGATTCTTCAAATGATGAATTAGATATGAGTGATGAGGATAAATCTCTTAATGATAGGAAAGGAGTAGAAGTGCCTATTGAGAATCACATTCTGTGTGATCCTCCTACTCCTGTTGTGCATTCAACTGCTAAACAAGAGATAGATCCTATCGCTGAGATATAGTCTATTGTTAAAAGTGATAACGTGTTGTACACTTTAGTCGGTGATGACAAAATTTATTCAAACACAGCTTTTGCAATTAAAAATGTCAATCAATCTTTGATTGATAAAGTGTTTGAAGATACTACCAGTGAGTTTTTGGAAAAGGGGATCCCGAGAGTTTCAGTAACTCGGTGTGATCCGATTCCAAAAGCTGAAGTTAGAAGAAAATTTGGAAATAAAAAATCACCAACGAAGCAACAACCTTTCACTTTTAAGGGTAAACTGCAACAACAACGAGCTCAAAAGTCTAAGGTTACACAACCAAAGGCTAAAACAAAAGGAGCTCGTTACAAGAATAAATGCAAAGACGTTAAATTTGTGGCCTCCATGGGTACTGATAAAGTTGAGACTTTTGAAAATAAATCCAATACTGAGTTTGTTCAAAAGGTCAAAATTTTGAAACGTAATAGTGATAACAATTACACCCAACACACAAACGGGTGTGAAGCTAGTACATTGGGGTCTACAAATTCAACGTCGGGTCATCGAACAGAATCTCCTAATTTTGTTGAAAGGAGATCATGCTTTAAATGTGGGGAGTTTAGCCACATCATTCGAAATTGCACAAACTCTCCGAAACCAAATTTGTAGAAGGAGCCCCTTCTGAACAAGGTCACCAACACTACTAGAAAATCAAGTCTTTTCTCACGGCGTATTTTGTGGAAAATTTGTGGGAAACAAGTGTAGCAACAAATTTCCCACGAATTCTTTTTGTGTGAAAAAACTTCGTCGGAAATGGCATGAGCGACAATTTTCCTACAAAATTTTTGGCAATGTTCCCACAAACCGAACTTGTCGGAAGATTTGCGTCAACATTCCCACAAAGTTTGTTATAAACTTTTTCTTTCTATTTAACAACAAATTTGTCACAAAACATATATTTTTAATATATTTTAAATATTTTAATTTGGTGACAAAATTCCTACGGTTTTGAGATAAATGTTGTGACAAAGTTCCCACGCTTCTAACAATCATTATTTAAAGTTTGTGACAAAATTCTCACGGTTTTTAAATTTACTCGGTGACAAAATTCCCACGGTTTTAAAAAAATAAAATAAATTCCTTTAAACTTACCGACAAAATTCCCATTATTTTATAAATCAAATTAATATTATTAAAACAAAAAAATTGAAAACCAAATTCTTTTAAATAAATTGCAGAAAATCCTAAAGATTCCAACAAAAAAAAACATGTTTACAGTCTTAGAATAAAAAAGAAAATGCACGTTTTTGTAACAAAACTAACATGATCTTTAACATACATAAAAAAAAATTACTTTTTTCCGAATTTATTAAACTTTGCTTCCATGTATTTCTGCCATCGAGCATGTTCGGTCCGCTCTCGTTCACGTTCAACACGTTCTTGTTCCCGCTCTCGTTCACGTTCAACCCTTTCTTGTTCCCGCTCTTGTTCAAATTGTTCAAAACGGGCTTCAATGTTTTGTCGAGCCTCTCGTTCCTTTCCTAGTTCAGCTTGAACTTTTTGGAGCTAAAGTTTATTAAAACGAATATAATTAGCACACATTAACAAGTAACGGGTCAATCTAGGGGTGAGCAAAATCAACTACCCGACCCGACCCGAAGAAGAACCGACCCGATATCCGATAAGCCATTAAATCAATACCCGATATGATACCCTATAATATAAAATCGGTTCCGGTTCTATTGTGAGTCGGGTATATCGGTATTCGGGTAAAGAACCGACCCGACCATTATGTTATGTAATTATATATTTTAGCGGCTAAAATATGAAGTCTGACAACATGCGAACATGATTATTGAAGCAGTTGCAGCAATTCTGATAACATGTTATTGAATGTCACTTCAGTCTTACCCAAGAATATGAAGCGATCAAAGGTAATCAAAATATTCATCAATAGTTTGCTAAACTTTGGTAGGTGTGCATCACAACTTATGATATCATTACTCAGTAAATAATAAAAAAAAATGGAAAACAAATTTACTTAGCTGATGTTCACATAATCACATTTATATGAGTTTCTAAGGTAATAGCACTAGTCATACCACAACCTCGTGAAGCAGCTGCAACAATTATGAACAATATTGAAGATTTATTGAAGTATGGATTTAGTTCTGATATATCTTATACTGTTTGATATATCACGAATTATGTTAACTCATTTTGATGGGCTTTGGCCCAGATTAGTTGTTTTGTACAGAATCCATATATTTATCTCGGTTCCACAGGTTTGGCTTCGGTTCTTTGTTGTTCCCTACCCGACCCGATACCCGACATACTTGATTTACAGGAACCAAACAAATACCCTATATCCTATATTAAGGTCGGTTTTGGGTATTTTTCAGTTCGGTTCTCGGTTCTAATCGGGTCGGACCTATTTATGCTCACCCCTAGGTCAATCCAAAAAAATGACCCAAACAAACATACATGTATATATTAGATAGCACACACTAGTCTGATACATTCATACATATATATACACACAATAATAGCAGTAACAATACCTCATGCGATTGTCGAGTATCTGACACACTAGCTGTGGAAGATGTTGTTCCAGTCAACACAAAATGTGGATTAGAAGATCATACCCCAAACAACTGACGACCCTGACACTCGGGATGCAGACTCTCCCACAGTTCCATATCATCGCAATCCGTGTTCCCATATTTATTTTCAAGTTTTTTCATGTAGGAGACCTACAGTTTATCAAAACAAATGGCTTGATATTGTACTAAAAGATGATACAATAATTATAAATAAATGATAAAAGATAATTTACATATGAACGTTTTGAACGATCGGTAACAAACTCTAACTTATCATAGTCATTTGCACTGATCTCCCCATCATTTAATCTCTTTTTACACTCTTTGGTGCCGTGGGTATGAAGTAATACTTCCGCGAATCCAACCTTTTTACCCTTTATTTTTTCCTACATAAAAAGATGCAATGTAATTTATAAGTTCTAAGTGTTCATGTAGGTTTCTAAAAGTAATAATATGATTAGCTTACCAAGTTGCGACGGTGTTCGTCAAACCCTTTGGACCCGCCTGTATGACGACATAAGTCATTCTTCCGGTTTTCTCTCCCTGCTTTGGACTTCTTTTTGTTGATGCAGATTTTGTGTTCGATGCTTGTCGAATAGATTAGTTATTATTTTACGCTGAATTTGTAATAGTTAGTGAAACGGTCTATCGAACGTGTATAGACCCGCTCGTTTGAAGTGGTCAAACGAGAGGGTTATTCGGTTGACCGTGTGTGTTTGCTAGACAAGTTATGGTTGTATATGTTGGTGTCGAAGGATAAGGCATCGAAGGATTGTGTATCCTTTGATGAGCTCGAAAGATATCCATCGAAGGTTGAAGATGGACCTCGAAGGATATGGCATCCTTCGAGGTATGTGTGTATCTTTCGAAAGCTGGATGGTCGACAGATGATCTATCGACCAGTCAGTTTAATCCTTCGACCGTGCAACCTGTGTTTGGTATAAATACCAACACCTTGTCATTTGCAACACAAGAGTGAGAGCACAAGTGTGTGCTAGAGAGTGATAGGAGGTTTGAGTCCTCACCGGGAGAAATCACCACTTGATTTCTCCCTGGATGTATACTTCTTTGGTATTAGTTCGGTTTCCATGTAATCGGGCCGACTTGTAATGTTTACTACCGGATTAATACAAAAGTTGTTTGTTTATCATCTCTTTATCTCTTCCATCTTTGAACATAATCATAAAACTCACGGTTTTGATCCCGAAACCGGGACCTACAATTGGTATCAGAGCCATGGTGCCCGATTTAGTAAAACTAACCGTTTACTAAGTCACATGTGCTCTAGATCTGTGATTTTTATGGGTTTTTGTTCAAGATGTAAAAATGGTGAAAATGAGAAAAACTCAGATCTGGACCTGAATATTCAGATCTGTGATAAAACGAGTGTTGGGTTTTATGTTTTTCTCCTAAAAGTTCAAGTTTTCTTCATCAAAATTCATGTACAAGTGTTTTCATCAGATCTGCAAATTTTACACAGTAGCTGTGTTCTTGAAGTTCTTGATATCTTCATATTTCGAAAGATATTAACAGTACCTTCCTTGAAGGATCAAAACTTTATTTCGAAAGGTCATGTTGACAGCTTGATTTTTCGAAAGGTCAAGTTTTTGTTACGAAGGATCAATTATCTTCTAGAAAGATCATCTTTATCTCAAACAAATTTTTCGAAAGATCAAAAGGAATCTTTTGTTTCGATAGATCACATTTGCACCTCAATCCCTTGAAAGATCAGTCTACATTTCGAAGGGTCATGCTCAAACAATTTCGAAGGATCAATTTTTAAATAATGCCCAAATAAAAGTCAAAAGCCTACAAACAAGTCTTCGGCCCAAATGAAGAGTTACGGCCCAGTTCACAAATCTGTTATAATTTTTCATAAACTAACATATGAGACAAGCTTGTGACATCACCATGACATCACAATGATGATGTCATGGTGAGGTGTAAACGGGAATGGGTTTGTGGCACTCCGTGCTTCGCGTGTCGAACTCTGGGGCGCACGACGGAGGAATGTCGTGACGTCGGGCTTGAGCCGGACCTAACCGTGTCAAAACCGATTCGAACCGAGCCGAGTCGCGTCCATACAAGGTGTATCAAAGTGAAAATCTAGCGCCTAAAGTTATATTTTGCTAGATTTTTCTATTGGGCCCATTTGGTGTGAAATTTTGGGCAAATATTAAAAAAAAAAAAAAAAAAGAAAGATCCATTGGAACAAAGGTTTTTGATGCAGAGTGGGGTCGGGTGTTCGCGAAGATGATTTGAACCGCGCTTCTAAATGTCAACGTCAAAATTCGTATGAATTTGGGAGCGTGCGGGGTGATGCAGCATGATGAAAACAAGAGATGATGAAAACTTGATGTTTGAAAAATTGTGGGGTAGTCACGGTTACCGATGCAATGGCAAAAATGGTAACGCGACTATTATGGGCCAAAAACAACACGATATGTTCGCTTCCGCGCATCAGTATTTATGATTGTTACCGGTTATTCGGAAATGTTCGAAAGGATTTTGTTTATTGTCATATTCTCGCATTTGAAGACGAACGTATGAACCTGGAACGTCTATACCGGTCCTAACGAGTTCACAAAGTCTTTGGTCTTTGGGGGGATACAAGTCAGATCCTACGGGGTACCAGGGGACGTTCTTATTCAACTAGATTATGCAAAGAAGAAAGTCATGTTCGTGAATTTTCGGAACCGAGAACATTCAATGAAGATTGATGACAGTTCCGCTCAGTGGAGGGAATTGGTGAACATTTGACGACAGTTTCTTTGAAGTGGAAAGAATCTGTTAAGGTTTAGAGATCTTACCAAAGAAATGGGGGGATAAAAATTTTCATTTGTTGAATTTCTTCGGTAAAATTCTAAACGCAATCACAGGTGGTAGAGTTTGTGATTTTCTGGTGAGACAAGGGGGTTCTGCGTGGAATGTTTTGCACAGAAAAGTGCATTACTTGGTCGATTTCACAAAGACGGTTTACAGAAGATAGTTTACCAGAAATCTCTATCAATGTAGTATGCTTGAAGATCAAGACTTGATGCAGTTGTTAAAGAATGGAACCCTTATCAAATGCCGGTTGGAGTATTGGAAGATCAGCGGAAGATCGGTCAATTGAGTCCTTTGAGGAAATTGCACAACACTCAACACGGATGCGCGTACGCTGAGGGGGAAATATTTTACAATGAGCATCAAGATACTACTTACCTGGATCATCGGTCAAGGGGGAATTTGTCAACACAGAGAAGATGAATACTTGACTGAAGATTGATTGCAGTTGCATTTTCAGCATTCGACAGCAACGGACAAGGGGGAATTTGTTGATGCAGATTTTGTGTCCGATGCTTGTCGAATAGATTAGTTATTATTTTACGCTGAATTTGTAATAGTTAGTGAAACGGTCTATCGAACGTGTATAGACCCGCTCGTTTGAAGTGGTCAAACGAGAGGGTTATTCGGTTGACCGTGTGTGTTTGCTAGACAAATTATGGTTGTATATGTTGGTGTCGAAGGATAAGGCATCGAAGGATTGTGTATCCTTCGATGAGCTCGAAAGATATCCATCGAAGGTTGAAGATGGACCTCGAAGGATATGGCATCCTTCGAGGTATGTGTGTATCTTTCGAAAGCTGGATGGTCGACAGATGATCTATCGACCAGTCAGTTTAATCCTTCGACCGTGCAACCTGTGTTTGGTATAAATACCAACACTTTGTCATTTGCAACATAAGAGAGAGAGCACAAGTGTGTGCAAGAGAGTGATAGGAGGTTTGAGTCCTCACCGGGAGAAATCACCACTTGATTTCTCCCTTGATGTATACTTCTTTGGTATTAGTTCGGTTATCATGTAATCGGGCCGACTTGTAATGTTTTACTACCGGATTAATGCAAAGTTGTTTGTTTATCCTCTTTATCTTCTTCCATCTATGAACATTATCATGAAAATCACGGATTGGATCCCGAAACACGGACCTACACTTTTCCCAATCTTTAGTGTTCCAAGACTATAGTGGTAAAATATATATATATATATATAATTAATACATAAAAATAATTAAGACAAAAAATGTAAATTATTAAAACCCTTACCATACACATACGTTCCCATTTCCTACGAGGCACTCCATTGGGCGGATATTTGCATTGTATCTTAAAATTGTATCCGACATCGGGAATATCTTCCCTCGCCGTTAAAGCTTTCTTTTTAGAACTTTTCCTCATATCGCTCATTATGCCTCTAAATCGATCCTTGAGCACACAAATAAACGAATGACGTATGCTCTGGTGTGCTTTTGGATCCCACCTATACATAGTCTACAAAAACAAAAATAAAAATGCAATAAATAATACATATAATCATAACATATACAAATAAATAATTGATAAATTACCTGGAAGCGGTCAAACATGCGCTTCTTTACATTTTGGGGGATCGTTTTAAACGTGACCCAATCTCCATCAAGACATTGTTCAAGTATTTCCTTTACACGTCTATGTACCTTTGAGTCTACAAACCTAAAATATTGAAAAGAAATTTGAGAATCAGTATAGTATACATGCTAAACATGCAAAACAGATCATAGTTTACCCGCATGAATCTAAGTAAATATAGTATACAATATGAGGCTCCCTAGTAGACCTTAAAATTAATGCACAATTTGTCCAAAGCTGGCTGTTTTGTTGCAAAATCTGTCCAAAGCTGACAACTTTGACATTCAGTTTTGCGAACAGTTTTTCGGGGCTCAAATAGTATTGAAAAGTTACGAAACTTTTTGGGTGAATAATCCGCTCAAAGTACTACATTTTAGGCTAAAACCCGCTCAAAAAGGTTTCGAAATGACCAAGATATGGCCTCTTAAAGTCGGTTTTAAATTCTGATCCACATTTGGTTCAAACACCAAAAATCAATCACATATTTAATATCCCATAAGCATCAATAGTCAAATAAAAACACATAGTGATGGCTGTAGAAACATAATATTTCTGTAAAGCACAACCAGCAACACATCTATCATCATTACTATGAAGGGTCACAAGTTCACAACTTTAGACTGATTATATGAAAGTCAGACCAAATTGGATCCCATAGAAAATCTTCCAAAAAACAACTTTTATGATGAAAGGAACGATCTTGGAAACAAAATCAAAAGGCATAATTGAAGTTTCTATGATTTATTCAAACCTTGTATAAATCACTTTGATATTTATAAAGTCAAAACCAAACTTTGCTGCTTATTTACTCTTTGGTGAAGTATTTAAATTAGGGTTCATTGAACAGGTACTTCCAAATCAAAAGAGCAAACACCTTCTAGAAATCTGTTGTATTTCAATTTAAGCAACAATATGGGCAAACAGATTCCAAAGTTTGATTAAATATCGATTTTTTCCATAAAATCAATCAAATAATAAAGTATGAATGATAAATATAATAAATGACAAATTCGGGTTTTAGTATAGATGAAATTACCTTGTGAATCAATAAGGATTCAACGAATTCGAGTCTATCCTCATACTGATTGTGAAGGAAATCTTTAATCGTTGATACAGAGAACAATACTATGACTGTATTGAACAGTGGGCGATGAGGGAAGCGGGAAAACTCATTCTTTTTCTAGACCCGCTTGTTATTCTATCATACCCATCCCGACCCATTAGTTTTTTATTATTTACCCATCCTGACCCACTTACTTTTTCTCTAACTTCTAAATTTACCCATCCTAACCCCCTTGTAAATTATATTATGCCCAAAACAACCCATGAGTTCCTTTTTTAAACCCAAAATAGCCCAGACTTAACTCAGTGGGCCAGGATTGCCAGGTCTAAATTACACCCAAACCGTTTAACCCGGTTCCGAACCGAACCGGTTTTTAAATGATCTGGTTCTTATATTTAGAGTGTAACGGTTCCCGGTTCGGTCCGGTTCGGAACCGTTGCACAACCCTACTACCAATACTTGTTTATAACATCAATAAACAATATAAATTAAAATATTACACTAGAAACATACTTTTTCCCATTGCTTTGTATGAATTGCCTCCCATCACCGTCACCACCACCCTCGAAGTCGTCACCACCACCCTCAAAGTCGTCACCGTCACCCTCAAAGTTGTCATCGTCCTCGCTGACACCATCACCATCGTCACCATTGTAACCATCATCACCAACGTCATCACCGTCGTCACCAGCATCATCATCATCTAAAAAGTTAAAAATAGTAATTAATAAAATGATAACTAAAAAAAATTAGTAATTTATATTGATTACCATTGTCGCCATCATCAAGGATATCACGTGACAAATCTTGTAACGTTGTACCATCCCTATCATCAAGAATATCTGGTGACAAACTATTTAACGTCCCACCTAAATCAGCCATTGGATCACCCTCACCCATACGATGATAACTGCCCCTTACACCCCTGCGGTATGAAATTGAAGGACCTTTTGGAGGTCGTACCATCAAATACGGCCCTTTAGTCCATATAGTAGGTTTCTCAACAGTTGCCTTCCCATTGGGATGTTTTGGATCCAATTTTTGGGATCTTTGTCTCCCAGAAACAGCATCACCATCACCTCTACTAAGATCAGGCTCCCGAATAACAATGCCACAATCAATGCGTTTCCTTGAAACTTGTTTTGTCTTTCCTCCACGCAGACCACTACCAACACCACTACCACTACTACGACCACCACCACGACTTGTATTATCTTTACCAGCATTCATATTGTATATAGCCTGCATTTAATTGAACAGATTTGGTTAGATAATATATATAAGATTCACAAACTCTATGATAGGAAAAAAATATACAATGTACATACCATATGATAAATCTCAAATAATAAGTATACAACAACAAACAATTTATGTTCCTAACAATCATGTTCATCTTTATCTAAAGAGTGGTCAGAAAAAACGTTTGCATCAACATCGTCACAACCATCATCATCATCATCATGAAATGTAACCCGGTCTAAGGGATCACTCTGAGTTACCGCATTCGGTAACTCGAACCGTTCATCAGTTTGAAGAAAATCGTGTGATGTCGTGTTACCATCATTGGTGACATCAGTTTCAGGTGTAGTGAGATCATAAATGTGACGGGATTTTGTCTTCACAACTGGCCATAGATCTTTTGTATCACGTGTCACGGCAGGGTATGAAGTGTAAAAAACTTGTTCTTCCTGTGATGCCAAGATAAACTTGTCATCACCTGGAAGATGAAACTTGTGCTTAACATCAACAAGCTTATTTTTGTTAACTATTACACCCAGGTTGTTATCAAACCATGTACATTTAAACACTACCACAATTTGAGGTTCCTTGCCATTATACTTAAGTTCTAATATCTCGTCCACTAAGCCGTAGTAGTCAGATTCTTCCGCGTTATATGTTTCCCCTCTCACACATACACCACAGTTTGAGGTCACAAGTCCCTTACCATACTTCTGGGTGTGAAACTTATAACCATTTACAAAGTACCCATTGTGTGATTGAGCGTACATTGATGGTTGTCTTACTAAAATTTCCAAATGTCGAGTGCTTCCATCAATTAAGCCATTCATTACCTACAATGAAAAACACACACGGAACATGTTGCTAAACGATGCACTAACATCAATCATAAAGAGTTAATTGGATTTACTTACGTGATTTTCAAACCATTCAGCAAAATGGTTATCTCTAAGAAGGAATTCTGGTTCGTCCGGATATAGTTGTGATGCCACTTCATCAAATTTGTCGAGATAAGGGTAAACTTCTACACAATTTAGAAGAACATATGTGTGCACCTTTTTAAGTTCTTCATTACTCATATGCCTCCGTGTTCCACCCTTTTGATGTAATCGTCTCGATGGAACGACAAATACGCTTAGTTTAGAGCCTCCACTCGAAGAGCTGAGATGTTGCGGTGCGAAATTTCGTGGCTCTCGATTATGGCGTGTCTCAATCGTTGAGTCAAAGTATAGAGAACAATAGGTGGCGATTTCATTCACTAGATGTTCCTTCACAATTGAACCCTCAACCTTTGATTTGTTTCTGATTCTTCTTTTCATTAAGCCAAGCTTCCTACATTTAGAAATTATTGAGAAATGTGTTAAGAAATATGAACAAAATTTAAAAAAAAAATATTTAACTCATAAGATGAAAAAATGTTATTACCTTTCGTATTGGTACATCCACCTGTATTGTACCGGACCACCAAGAAGAGCTTCATTAGCTAGATGTATGACTAGGTGCTCCATAGAATCAAAGAAAAGAAACTGGGAGGGAAAATTTTCTCCAACTTGCATACTGTTATAACAATAGTGCGCTTCATGTTAATCAAGTCATCTACATGCAACGATTTTGAGCATAAGACTCGAAAGAACATGCACAACTCTGTTACAGCCTCATATGTCTCTTTTGAGACAAAACCTCTAATAGCGAGTGGAAGCAATCGTTGCATAAACACATGACAGTCATGGCTTTTAAAACCATGAAAAGTGTTGTCTTTCATGTTTACACAACTCCCTATATTTGATGCATACCCGTCTGGAAATTTTACCTTCTTCAACCAAGCACAAACTTTTTAACGTCATCTTTTCGCAGAGTGTAATTTCCCCTATTTTTAGTCATCTTTCCGTTGTTATCACATGTGGGGTTTAAATGAAATCGGTCACAAATACGCTCCATGTCTTGCCTTGCCTTCATATTGTCTTTGTCTTTGGATGTGTTGGTGCCCATGATTGTGTGAAACAGATTGTCAAACACATTCTTTTCGATATGCATCACGTTGAGATTATGTCGGATTAACAACTTACTCCAATACGGAAGTTCCCAAAAGATGCTTCTTTTTACCCAATTATGTGTAATCCCAAAACCTGGCGGTTTTTCATATCTTTCGTTACCATAGGGTTTGCCATCATAAACAATGGGAAACTCTTTTATAACCTGCCATATTTCTTCTCCGGTTGGCTGTGGAATATCTCTTACACGCGAAACCATTTTGTTTTTTCGAAAGTTAGTCTTATCTTTTCGGAACCAATGTTTTGCGGGAAGATGTTGTCTATGGCAGTCAAACCAACATGGTTTCCCTCCAAACTGAAGTTGGAATGATCCCGATTCATTCGAGCAATATGGGCAGGCTAACTTACCATGTGTGCTCCATCCGGACAACATCGCATAAGCCGGAAAGTCACTAACGGTCCATAAAAGTACGGCCTTCATTTTGAAATTCTCACATCGATGGGCATCATAAGTATCAATGCCATGTGTGAACAACTGTTTTAGCTCTTCTACCAAAGGTTGTAGAAAAACGTCAATATTTTGTCAGGGATTATTTGGACCGGGAATGATTAAAGGAATTTGTACATATTGCTCTTTCAAGGCCAACCAAGGAGGTAGGTTGTACACCGTGATAAACACCGGCCAACATGAATACTTTGCCCCGCTTGAATTATTTGGACTAAATCCATCTGTACACAATCCAAGACGAATATTGCGTGTCTCTTTTGGAAAATCAGAAAAAACCGAGTTAAAATGGTGCCAGGCTCGACCTTCACTAGGATGACTCATCTTTTCGGATGGACTACGATCTGCGTGCCAAGTCATATGTTGGGCTGTCTTTTTTGAATAAAACAATCTTTGAAGTCTTGGTCCGATAGGCATGTAAGTCATCACCAACTTAGGCACTTTTTTCCCTCTTTCCTTGTATCTATATTCATTACATACGATACAACGGTCCAAATCAGAATGCGGCCCATTGAATAGCATGCAATGGTTTTGGCACACATGAATCACTTGTGATGGCAACTCTAGTGGCTTCAACATCTTCTTGGTCTCATAAAAGTTTCTAGGTAGCTTGTTATCATCAGGTAGATTGTCTTTGATTATCGGAAGTAGTTTATCAAATGCCGAGTCCGAAATATTACAGTCTGATTTCCAATTCAATAACCTGGTGGTGATAGAGAGTGTGCTAGCATCTTTGCACCCCTCCCATAAAGGCTCATTAGCTTGCTCTAACATACGGTAGAATGCATGTGCTTCTTGATTTGGATCTTGGTGCATGCATTCCATAACCATTTGATCATATTCGGTATATTCACCAATATCTTCAACGACATCCTGACCCACATGCTGAGACGGTATGGGGTTTGAACATTGGTCCACGCCCATCGGCTCTTCAGATTCACCATGTGCGTACCATAGCCGATAATCTTTCATAAATCCTAGTGAAGTTAGATGATAATCAACAACGTTTCTCGTCTTGTAGTAACGGTTTTTGCATTTACTACATGGGCATCTAATTAGTAACTTCTGGACCCCGCCTATAGTTTCCTCTTCAATGTTCGTTGCGTGTTCGTATGCAAAATCCAGAAAATAATCAACACGTTGTTGAAATTGCATATTTAAAGTACCATCTTTATTGAATCTCATCCCGTACATCCATTCTCTATCCGACGACATTTTTATAGATCTATAACTCAAACCCAACAAGTATTAGAGCTTAACACACAAAGAACACATAGACATGCACATATAAATGGGTTCAGGTCAGTTTCAGGTTGAACTCGCGAACCAGTTTAGGTTAACGGGTCGGCTTGGCGGGTTAACCCGTTTAACACATTTATATTATATTATATTTTTTTACAGTTTATTTTATGTTATAAATTAAACGAGGTGTGTATTTTATGCCATTATAACTTAGAAAGAGAAATTAACAAAAAAATGTATAATTTAAATATAATTGTGTTATATACATTTGTGTTTTTAAGTAAATTTTAATTTAGTATATTAATTTAAAAAAAAATAAAAAATTCGGGTTGAACGGGTCGTGTTTGGGTCAACCCACAAAACTTCTGGCTGTGTTCGGGTTCATATGTATGATATGATTTTCGGGTTTGGGTCGGGTTTAGGTTTGTGTGGAATTTTCAAGTTCGGGTCGGGTTGGGCCCGCCACCCCATGAACATGACTTGTTTAGCACCCATAGATTGAACCAAGGGTTTAGTAGGGACTTTGTCGGATCTGAAGAATGGTGGAAAGGAAACACAAGGGCAGTGGGTTCAGTCATGAATCCATGTAACTCAGCAAGTTAAAGCAAGTTGGTAAGAAAGTAGCACTGGGTCCCAAAGTAAGACAGCCTCAAAGAAGACACCAAGGAGAAATAGACGAGGCAGAGCAAAAGCCCACAGGAGAAGATGGGAATTGTGTGTCATCCCACAATAGAGGATAAGTATGGCGAAAGAACTACCCTCAATGCTGGTTCTGGTGGTAGAGGACCAAAGATGACAGGTCCATCAACAGATGCAAGAACCGTATGCTGTCTTCTTGCTTGCTGTCTTTCAAGTGTTCCGTATCGCAAAATAGACGTCTAGAACGTGTAAATATAACCAGCAACGTTCCGTACGCAAGATAGAAAGTGACCAAAGCAAATGTCCAGCTGTTCATCACAAGCAACATCATACAGCCACTTTTTAGGCTTTGTGTGAATAATGAAACATAAAGGGCTCAGAAGTTAAAATCTAAAATCACTTACTGGGTGTAAAAGAAAAGAGAGTTAGCTCCATAAACAATCAGATTAGCAATTAGCAATGCCAACATTACACCAAATGCAACCAATCTGTAAACAAGCAGCCAGGCAGGATGGAATGATTCCAAACAGGTCCTCCAAGTTTCATCCTCATACAAAATCCCGACGGGGGCATTTTAGACTTGTAAACAAGACGCTGTTACGTTTATTATCTCAGTAGCTGCTTGGCTGTGGAGCTGCATGATCTCATTTAGGGGTGCTCACGGTCTAGTTCGGCTAGTTTTGGGAAAATACAAACCGAACCGGCTGGTTTTGCCAGTTTTGCGGTTTTAGACAAGAAATTATTCAAAAACAAAGCAAAAATTATTAAATATACATAATTTTATATTCCTAAAAAAATTAAAGAACAAATGTCTAACGGCTGGTTCCAAGTTTCAACCGTAAACCGAACCGACTGTACTTATTTCAAACCATCCAAACCAGCCTTTTTTTCATATTTTGATGTTCGGTCGGTTTTGGCGGTTTATGAACACCCCGAGTCTCATTTGACCCACCTAACAGATCTTGACCAATAAGCACAACGGGTACACTTCGCATACATGTAGCTGATAAACCGTAAGGTTTACTCCAAAGCTACAAATTCAGCGTTAATGGAAGCAGACCCAGATGAGAAATTGATGAGATCAGAGAATGCCAGCTGGAAATTCGAGTGAGATTTAAGGAAAAAAGGGTTCGAACCCTAACTGAAGTAGCGAGAAACCAACAGAAGAGCGATTGTTGATTAACGAGACAGAAACCTTAACACTGAAGTAGCGAGACAGAAACCCCAACTGTGCGTTACCCATCCTGACCCGTCTTGTGATTATGTTTAAAGTAGTTTGGCCCATCTAGACCTACTAACAATTTACTTATGGCCCAAGATAACCCAAACTGTTATTGTAAATGCCCATCTTGACCCAAAATTTAGTTAACGGGTCTATTTTGCCACCTCTAGTTTATGATAATTGCAGGTAAATGTAGATATGAAGATGTGTAAACAATGCTTGGTAATAGTTCGACCGTGTTGTTGTGGGTCTTTAATGAAAGAAGGCAAAGAAAAAGATCATGCTGGTACAACTATTAAAGCTCTGTTGGGGCTATTTATGGATCACGATACTGTAATGGTAACAATAAGAGTAAATTGTACAACATGTTTCCAAAGATAGACCATTCTAATCAAGTAGCAGTCAGATTATCATCAATAATAACATATACAGATAGCAAAAATATAGTTCTTTGTGTGTTTCGTAATTCATAACAACAAAATCCACAAAAATAAAGACAGATGTCACATTGAAATTAAGCCATTATGATCCTCAAAAGTGAATGACATTTGATTTAATCAGAGATGGGTTCAATTCGTACCTGTTGTAAAGGAGCACCACCAAAAACCACCAACTCAGAGCCTACCGATGGTGGAAAACCACTAGTAGCAGTCGCACAGTCCTCAACCCTAGTTAGTGAAGTCGAATCTTAGAGATGATTAATTAAAGTATGGAGATTTATATCTTGGCGAAGGGAATAAATGAGAACTTACCAGTTTTGATCGAACTTTGAATTGTAGCAGCAAATTGTCGCTCTGAAACAAAGAGGGAAACCACCTAAAACCACCACTCCGTCCACCAAGTATAGAACAGCGAAAGAGATGGGAGGGTATAGCGCCAAAACACAATCAGCGGGAAAAAATATTTAGGGCTTATATAATTTGGGGATTTTAATATCCATTCATAAACATAACATTAACTTATATTTATTAAATTGTATTTATATTTCATTATTAATTGTTATATCATATTAATACATATACATATATATGATATAAAGAAGTTATCGTCAATATATATCAAATTGTTTTAGTTTGTTATTTAAATAGTATAGTATAACACCAAATAAGCTTATATATAAGGCCTCCTAATCCAAGATCTCACTCAGCTAAAGCAACCAACAGGTGTGCGGAATCCACCTGATGATCAACCACTGTAGATGAAACACAAGAATGCAAGGATTTGAGAGAGAAATCAAGAATACACTGAGTATTCTTGATGAAGATGAATGACGTCACTCACACAAAGCGCCGCCAGACAAAACACAATGATTAGGGCACAGAAATTCACACAGAAATCGTTACCTTGTCTATTCCATATAAAGTTATATATACAAGGTGAAACCCGGACTTTCAAGACTAACTAGAAAGCTCGGACAAAACAAATAGCACAAAGCTCAGAGCTTTTGCCACAAAACTCAGACAAAAGCTATATCTATACAAAACTCTGACTAAATAAATCCTTCCAAAACTTGGACAATTTGTCCCTAGGAACTTCTTGGGACTAAACTTTACATAAAACTCTGACCAAGAAATTCCTTCCAAAACTTGGACAAATTGTCCCTAGGAACTTCTTGGGACTAACTTTTGGCACTTGTACAATAAAGACCCTAAGTGTTGGAAGACTTGCACTTATCACCAAAAGTGCATTAACAAACTCCCCCTTGATCAGTGCATGGTCTTCATTGAACTTGAGATCTTCAAATCCTCTATGAAAAGCTGCTACCTGCCCAGACCTTGTTCTTCACACAGAACTGGACCACCTTGATGAACTGGTCCGCAAGAACACGATCTTTTGCATTGTATTTTAGGGGCAGGCGACGAAGCTTCTTCAAGTGTGCTTCTCCAAATCTTCCATCTTGTGAAGAAAGATCCAGATGCACACAGCTTCTCCAAATCTTCCATCTTGTGAAGAACGATCCAGATGCACACAGCTTCTCCAAATCTTCCATCTTGAGATGAACGATCCAGACCTGAAACACTTAACCCCGGATTAAGAAACTTGACCTCGGAGACATCGGCCCAAACCTGGATCCCAAGAATAAATTCCAATACCCCAGAATAAACAATTGAAATATTAAACAACCAACATTTAATAACTTATATAAACAATTTTCACAACCCCAGAGTATTCTTAACAAGATAACTCGCACATAGAAACAAGAAAGCGGAATCTTTTCTGTGGTTTTTTTTTTTCAATTTGAACTAAATTAAATAGGTTAAACCTAAGAACATATTTACACTAATTATCTTTTTGTGAAGTCGGAGCAAAGGAATCATATCGGTTTTACTGTCAGTACCTAACACAAGAACCATGCCATTTAGCTTTATGTTTTAGAATGATGTTGACAGTTGAAGACGTTCAACGGTATTGTGGTCCACTTAAGTTTTAGCACGCTTTCGAACACTGTTTTCGAGATATGGAATTAAGTGTATTAAGCTGACAGTAACTATGTTTACCCACCTCAGAATATACTCCCGTATCAAGGTATGCGGCGAGAGATCATCTTACTGGTGAGTATACCATTTATCATCTGTTTTTGACGTATAAGCTAATGTGAGATACTCACTTATTTGGGATTGAAAACAAGTCCTTTGTGATAGAATCACTTATTGAGGAGGAACTTGAATTTCAGATGCAAAGGGCACAGGAGCAAGTCCTTTGTGATAGAATCACTTATTGAGGAGGAACTTGACTCCCGCATAATTTTGTGGGACATGTGATTGTTTATCACTTATTTGGGTCGAATGCATCATGTATTGAAGATATTTACACGTATGTATGGTATCATGGAAGATCTAGACTTGCGTCCCCGTTGTTTTCCGGTAAAAGAAACAACCATAATACCCAGATGATAAATAGCATAAAGACCACATATCTCAGAACCTCGGCAATCTATCAAACGAAATTACGGTACCAAGACCATATATTCGAGAGATGCGCCACACGAGTTACGCAGTTCATTATGTTTATATACCAAAGACAGGTTCTTATTTACGCGTAAAACCTACCGAAGCAACATATAATGAAGCTGTCACATTTAACGGTTACCTTTATATATGTATATAGCCATAGTCCTGCACCAGATACGACTAACCGATGTACTATCATTTCCCTTATATCTCAACACGACTTCATTTTAAATTTTTCAAATGTTTTTGTATTTTTCTGAAGTTTATCCTACAACTAAGTAAAATATTTTTGTAGTTTTTCAATTTTTCGAAAGCGGTAAGAACTGTACAGAAAAGATAAAATAAAGTTTCTATGCGAGTTTAGAAAGCATTTTACTCTGGGTTGATCATGCCAATCATTCGGACCAGATTTTCAAATCTAGCCCGATCGAATGTTTTCGTAAACAGGTCGGCAAGATTATCCAAGGTGTCTACCCTAACCACTTCTATTAAACCCTTCTCAGCACAGTCGCGAATAAAATGATGCCTAACATCTATGTGCTTAGTGCGTGAGTGATTTACTGGATTGTTTGTTATGGAAATGGCAGAGTTATTATCGACAAGGATAGGAGTTCGAGTAAAATTCAAACCGTAGTCCCTCATTTGTTGCTGAATCCACAAAACCTGAGCACAACAGCTTGAGGCAGCAATGTACTCGGCCTCGCACGTGGATAGAGAAACGGCAACCTGCTTTTTGCATTGCCAAGAGACAAGACGATTTCCAAGAAGTTGTGCGCCGCCAGAGGTTGACTTTCTGTTCATCCGGCACCCTCCGAAATCTGCGTCAGCATACGCCATCAAATCCAGACCACCTTCAGCTGGATACCACAATCCAAGCTTAGGCGTCCCTTTCAGATATCTGAAAATACGCTTGACAGCTTTCAAGTGCGACTCCTTCGGAGTTGATTGGTACCTAGCACACAAACAAACAGAGAACATAATATCTGGTCGTGAAGCAGTAAGATACATCAATGAACCTATCATTGCTCGATATAGAGTTAGATCCACTTCAGGATCTTTCTCATCATCGGGTGAAAGCTTGAGATTTGTCGGTAGAGGCGTGTCATAGGGTAAGCTATCTTCCAATCCAAATCTTTTGAGAATCTCGTGGACATACTTTGTCTGATGCACGTACGTCCCGGTTTTTTCTTGACTCACTTGAAGACCTAAAAAGAAAGATAACTCGCCCATCGCGCTCATTTCAAATTTTGACTTCATCACCGCTTCGAACTCACGACACAATTCTTCATTTGAAGAACCAAAAATTATGTCATCAACGTAAATTTGCACAATCAGAAAATCTCCCCCTTTCTTCAAAATGAACAGTGTGGATTCAATTGCACCACGCGAGAACCCATGCTCCAATAGATGCTTTGACAACGTCTCGTACCATGCTCGAGGGGCCTGATGGAGACCGTAGAGAGCTTTGTCCAACAAATAGACCTTGTTGTCTAGCCCTGGAGCTTCGAAACCCGGTGGTTGGGACACATACACAGTTTCATGCAATTTCCCAAAAAGGAATGCGCTTTTCACATCCAACTGATAGACTTTGATACGCATGTGTGCAGCAAAGGCTAGAAACAAACGAATAGCTTCCAGTCTTGCCACTGGTGCATAAACTTCAGTATAATCAATCCCTTCCTCCTTGAAAACCCATTTCGTGTTGATTGCATGTTGGCCTTTTGGAAGATCGACCAAATTCCACACCTTTAACTTGTCGAACTGAGCTAACTCCTCTTGCATCGCCTCACACCAAGAATTATCCTTCAGAGCCATCTGATAGTTCTTCGGCTCTATCTGAGAGATAAAACATTCAGGCAGGCTAAGATTGTAGATTTCCTCTTTCTTGATAGCAGAGAACAGACATTGCATTTCTGAAATACTCTTTCGCGTTTGCACTCCCGCAGCTGGATTCCCAATAATATTATCAACAGGATGATGAATATTTGTTCTAGGAACTGGGATTGCCGGAGCTTGAAGATTGTTTCCCAAATTAGACTGAATCTCCCCCTCAACATTTGCATTACTACTAGAAGCTTCACCATTACCAGAAGACGCAACAACCTTTGGATATGCTCAAAAGTCAACGTATAGATCACCACTTGTAGTTTGAGCAGCTGCATTGGGGATATGCTCAGCAACAACATCATTTACGATCGAAGAATCAGCGAACATTCGAAGACACATTAGTAGGAATACTTGCTCTCGAGCTCGCATCCACTTCATCTTTGTTCACAAGATGTGTGTATACAACCTCCGAATCTTCTTCTGAAACATCAGGAAGATCAAACGAATCAAACAATTTATCATAATCATATCCGCTTTTGGGACCAAATTCGGACGGTGGAGGATCAAAACTCAAAGGAGTTATGTCAAACACGATCTCCACAATTCGCTTCTTTATGTTATAAACGCGTTTGTTTGGAGTTCCATTGGCATAACCCAAAAAGAACCCAATTTCACCAATTTCCCTCATTTTCGGAGTATCTTTGGTGCGTTTGATAACACATTTAATCCCAAAAGGCTGAAAACCAGATAGGTTCGGTTTCCTGTTTTCAAGCAATTCATAACACGTTTTATCTTCTCTTTTGACAGTAAGCACATGATTTAACACATAACATGCAGTGTTTACCGCCTCGGCCCAGAAGAAAATTGGCAATTTTGAGTCAGAAAGCATAGTGCGGGCCACCTCAATCAGGGTACGATTCTTCCGTTCTGCAACTCCGTTCTGTTGAGGAACATATGGAGCGCTGAACTGATGAATTATTCCCATTTCCCGACATAACTCATCCATAGACTGATTTTTAAACTCAGTGCCATTGTCACTTCGGATTTTCTTAATAGGAAGTGAATAGTTTTTCTCAAGTTGTTTGAATAAGTCTCTTAAAATACCAGCAGTTTGATCCTTAGTTTTTAAGAAAAATACCCATTAGTAACGTGAGAAATCGTCAGTGACAACTAAGCAATAAGACATCCCACCAATGCTAGCAACATGGATCGGGCCGAAAAGATCCATGTGAAGCAATTCAAGTGGTTTTTGGATAGAGTTAACTGTTTTCGGTTTATGAGGCTTTCGTTTGATTTTTCCTTTTTCACATGATTCACATTTGTTGTGCATATTGAAACTACGTAAAGGAACCCCCAACACCAAGTTGTTTTTCACTAAGTGGTTCATTTTTCGCAGATGCACGTGGCCCATTCTCCTATGCCAGAGATACGATTGATCTTCAGTCGCCTTTGAAAGTAGACATGTCGCTGGAGCAGTCGAGTTAACCAACGGGCGCATGTCCATGACATATGTGTTATTCACCCTTGGAGCCCTCATAACGATCCAATCTTCAGGAACAGCAAATCCCGGACGCAAGACGAAGCAAGCTTTATCAGTGAACAACATCGTGTACTTGTTATCACAGATTTGAGAAACCGACATCAAGTTATGCTTCAGTTCTTCAACATAGTTCACTTTATGCAGCGTGATTTTTCCATTTGACACAGAGCCTTCACCGGTGATGTAACCACCCCTTTCACCGGCAAAATTCACATAACCACCACGAAATTGTTTAAAGTTGTTCAATAATTCTTTATTTCCTGTCATGTGTCTGGAACAGCCACTATCAATATACCAAATATAGATAGCCCTCTTCAGCTGCTCCTACACTCCCCAACAAAAATTTAGTTAGAGTGTGGGACCCAAGCCATGATGGTCTTGGGTCGTCCTGATTCGTCAACATAAGAAAACTCTTTGAAATAACCATCATCGCCTCTGTGTCCACCACTTCCATTTCGGAAATTGTTGGAATGAGTCCCCGCAAATCGTGATTTATACGGAGTTGACGATCTGTAGGTATAACCAGAGTTTCCATACCCTCGGCTTCCATAGTTTTGGTAATTGTAATTTTGATTCCTGGGTGGCGCAAAATTCCTACCAAATCTAGGAGCATCTTCGTGTCTTGAGAATGATCGTGGATGATTATCCGAGTGCGGTCGTTGATTTGGAAATCGGGGGGTGACGCATTTCGATCATTCACGAATCTGTTCTGTGCATGAGGTCTAGCATAGTTGTTGTTCGAACCTCCAGAACGTTTGTCATTCTCAACTCCTTGAAAAGTGACATGATTTTGTCGTCTGTGAGGGGTTTTCTCACGAGTATCATGTCTTTGAGGCACATTTTCTGATCTGTCCCCACGGTTAATAACAGCGGGTTTCTCCTCTTGATCCTGTTTTTGTTGTGATTTAACATTTGGTTTAACATCAGGTTTTACTTCTTGTTTAATCACTTTGTTTTTCTCAACCTTCTGATTTTTACCATTTTTCTTTTCAACATTAACTGCTTCATTTTGTGGTTTGTCAACAAAAGGTTTCTTTTGATCAGGATCAACAAGTGATTTACCCCTGTCATCTGGACAGTCTGCTGCTAAGTGTCCTTTCCCACGACACTTGTAGCATTTGCGAATTTTCGCAGCGTTCTTCGGACGTTCCTCATGAGTGGTCGAAGATGATGAGTCGTTGGTGGAATTTTTCAAAATTTGGTTCACAAACTGAGAGTTGGAACCTGTTTCAATTTTTACTTCTTCTTTGATAAAATCCTCCCCTTTAACAAACTCAGTTTTAGGGACATTTTTCAAAGCCTTTTTATTTTTCCCACGTGACTTTGGTTTTGATTTCTCATTTTGAACTTGATTGAAAATTTCCAAAATCTTGTTGCTTATCAAATTTTCAATGTTTTCAAAATTTACTTCATTTTTCTTTGAAACTCCACTCATCTTCGACTGATCTGAGTCAGTAACTTCATCCGGCTCAGATTCTGACTCACTTTGTGGTTCAACCGTCAGAGGAGTCTTTGGCACTAAATTTGCCAATTCAGGGTCAATGCTTGGCATCGATGTATAGTTATGGTTTACCGGAGGAGGCACCTTGTTATAACCAATGCCAAACATTCCTTCCTCAGATTCTTTGAGACGTTGGCTGTTAATACAGAAGTTCATCACTTCGGATGAATCCCTGAACTTTTCGATCTTTCGTTGCAAATCTAAAATCAGATTATCTTTTTCCAAAATGATTTTGTTCTTTTCCAAAACACAATTTTGATTCATTTCAAGTTCAGATTTTAATTCCTGATTTCTAAGATTACCCACAGCCACAAGTCTCTCAAATTCAGAGATATCATTTTTCAGTGCTTTTATCTTAATTCGGTGTTCTTTATCCGAATTAGACAAAACAGCAATGAGTTCTCTGGATTTTTCTAAATCTGCAATTAAGTTTGTGTTATGAAGTGCATATCTATCTATCTTAGTCACAAACTCAACACATCTAGCACATCGCTTATCTACAGAAGATGATTTTACCTCAATGCCAGCCATGAATGCACAAGCCTCGTTTTCTATTGAGTTTTCTTCCAACCTTTTAGCTTCTGCATCCGCAAATTGCTGCATTTCGGCTGTGGAGATGTTGAATTCAAAGCGTTCTCCCTTTTTTCCATCTTCTGTCTTGCTAGACTTCTCAACAGACTCTTCAATCGATGGATTTTCATTTTCAGCAACATTCCCCGAATCCAATTCTTCCCCAATAACCTCAGCTACAACTGCAAGCTCCTCAATGCTACTCTCTTCAACAATCTCCTCACACACTTCTTCGTTCACAATTTCAGCTATAAATGCTCGTGACACAATAGCTCCCGAAATGTCTTCCAAAGCACAACCCCAGTCATAAGGCTCAGTCACATTCTGCAGAGGTTGAGCCACCATAGCATTGCTTGTCGAAGGTGTAAGATTTTCAGACCCACTTGAACGAGCAATTGAGTTAGAGGTAGCAGCTGATGAATTGTTGTGAGGTCTTGAATTATTTCCTCGGGAGTTGTTGTCTCTATCAGATCTTTCCAATTTCGGCTTCCGACAGTCACGTGCAAAATGCCCGTAGATACCACAGTTGTAACATTTTACTTTGGACATGTCGACCCCCATTCGAGTCTTTGTCTGACCTCCTATGAACTTCCTACCCGTCTTCAACAGAAACTTCTTCGCTCTTCGGACTAACAGTGCCATATTGAGTTGTAGATCAAGTTCTTCCATTTCGTCTTGATCTATCTGATCAAAGTCCTCATCGAGACTTGACGGTTCAACGAGCTTTCCAAGACAGAAGTTCTCGTAGGCAGTCATGAAGGACGCCAACAGACTCATGTTTTCTTCAATCATCTTTAAACAGCTTGCATCTATCTTAGGAATGTTCAGGCTTGTTCCTTGAGATTTCTGAGCTCCACTAGAAGAGTACATCCCTTGATTTGAATTGTTTGTTCCACCTGAACTGTCATTGTTGCTTATGAAGGCGTGCTCACTTGCAGGACCTTCATTTTCCGAATACAAAGCAACACCGACTCCACCATTACTACCCTTATCCGTTGGTTTCGAAGCCTTATACAACTGAGGATCTTGGATCTTCTCGAAATCAGATGCTTGATCTTCCATATTCCAAGCGTAACCCCTCAGCTTCTGAACAGCTTCTTCCAATGAAAGCTCTTCGTAGAGAACACCCTCTCTGATCAAAGCGGTGTACATATTCCATTCTCTCGAAAGACAATTCAGAAACTTCTCAACCTTCTCGAATTCAGTGTAGATACCCTCTTTACTTCTATCAAGTTCGCTCAGCAGATGATAAAATCGATTCACAGTGTCATCAAATGATTCATTCTTCAACGCCTTGAACACAACGAATTGAGTCTTCAAATGTTCGAGACGTCGTTTCTTGTACATTTCGTTTCCTTCATATCGCTAGATCATACTACCCCACAATTCCTTTGAGCTATTTCTCTTACGAAACGTATGAAGTATAGACTGTGTCATTGCCATCGTTATCATTGACATAGCTTTCTCTTTACAGTCATAAAACTTCTTCTGGTCGTCAGTGAGCGCCAAATACGTATCAATCGTCAACGTACGTACTGGAGTAGCTCCACATCCTTTAACAATACACAACCAGATTTTGATGTCTTTCGCTCGTACATACCTTTCGAAACGCTCTTTCCACTCAGGAAAATCAAGTTCGTTGATCAACAAAGGAGGTTTGTCGTTACTTCCTACCTCAGCATTGTGCTTGAGGTTTTGCACCATTGTAGTCAGATTGTTGTTTGCTATTTTTTAGGAAACAACACCAAGCAGTGAAGTGAGCCTTAATCAGAGTGTGAACCCCGGATCACAGAAACCTGAAATAAAACACAAACAAAACTCGTACAACACTGTTAGAACTTTAAACTCAGACACAACAAAGGACACTCTAAAACTTCGGACACACTACACTTAAAGTTTGGACTATATAGGATATTATAAAAAAAACTCGGACACTAAGACACTAGAAGTTCGGATATTATAAAAAACTCGGACACTAAGACATATAGGATATTATAAAAACTCGGAGACTAAGACACCTAAAAATAAAAATATTCGGACTCAATAATATCAAAGAAAAAATTATCTTAAAAATCGGACTCAAGAAATTCGGACTACCCTACTGGAAACTCGGACTTTAATATATATCAAAGAACTCGGACTCGATACTCGGACTTTAATATATATCAAAGAACTCGGACTCTATGATGATTTTAAAAACAAGAAATCGGACTCAAACTCAAAGAAGAACAACTAAAAAACTCGGATACTAAAACACATAATAAACTCGGACCTCTATGAATGTTGAAAGAACTCGGACTAATCTAAGATAAAACTCGGACTAATCAAATATATATAAAAGAACTCGGATTCATCTAAAAACTCGGACTCATATAAATTTCGGACTAAAGTATCTATATCAAAAACATCGGACTCTTTATACTCAAGAAACTCGGACTAAAAATAACCTAAAAGGGAAAAATTCGGACAGGACTAAAGTGAAAACTCAGACTCTAACAACTTAAAGAGGAAAACTCAGACAAGGACAAAAGCTCAGACTGAATTTGAAAACTCAGACAAGCCTCAAATCTCAGAAGAAACCAATCTTCGGAGTATCTCTCCAATGTGACTACACACTGGTTCAACAATACCCCGGAGACACAAACACAAAGTGTAAACCACGGACCAAGCTTCCAAAGATCAAAACTCAGAATCTTTATCACCTTCAAAGCTCTGTATGAACAAGAACAAAAACCCCTGTAAAACCCAGATGAAGAAAACACTAAAAACTCACTAAACTACTCAAAATCCATCATCAAATCACTAGATATGAATGAAGAATCATGAATAAAACACAAAAACTCACTAAAATCTCACTAAACCCAATCAAAGTATGAACTTATCTCACCAAAACCTTCAAACTAAGAACACCTACAGTAGTATGAGCACACTGCTCTGATACCACTTATAAGGCCTCCTAATCCAAGATCTCACTCAGCTAAAGCAACCAACAGGTGTGCGGAATCCACCTGATGATCAACCACTGTAGATGAAACACAAGAATGCAAGGATTTGAGAGAGAAATCAAGAATACACTGAGTATTCTTGATGAAGATGAATGACGTCACTCACACAAAGCGCCGCCGGACAAAACACAATGATTAGGGCACAGAAATTCACACAGAAATCGTTACCTTGTCTATTCCATATAAAGTTATATATACAAGGTGAAACCCGGACTTTCAAGACTAACTAGAAAGCTCGGACAAAACAAATAGCACAAAGCTCAGAGCTTTTGCCACAAAACTCAGACAAAAGCTATATCTATACAAAACTCTGACTAAATAAATCCTTCCAAAACTTGGACAATTTGTCCCTAGGAACTTCTTGGGACTAAACTTTACATAAAACTCTGACCAAGAAATTCCTTCCAAAACTTGGACAAATTGTCCCTAGGAACTTCTTGGGACTAACTTTTGGCACTTGTACAATAAAGACCCTAAGTGTTGGAAGACTTGCACTTATCACCAAAAGTGCATTAACATTATATTTGTTTTATTTTGGGTAATTTACACTTTTCGTCTTTTATGTTTGTAGCGGGTTGCAATGGATGACCTTTAACTTCAATAATTACAGGCACAGTCCTTTTTTATAATGGTGGAGACGATAAGTGGTGGAGAGGAGTTGTCAATAAGAGATCAGGCACAAACAACTTTTTCTGTCTTTTATGAACTTGAATCTGTGACGGTGGTGGTTCCGATGACATGTCATGGCGGTCGAGGTCGAATAGGCCTATGGATCCAAATTGAATGCTCAATTTAATTTCGCCTCTATTACCGATTGAAATTCATCCTTTCAATTCCCCATCGGTGGTCAGAGAAAGAAACGGATAACCATATTTACCCAAAAAAAACTTACCTCCGACGCCACGGTGGTCAGAGAAAGAAACGGAGACGAGGAAACGACATGGTCGCTGCTAGACTTCATCAGAAACAAATGGGATCGAATTGGGGTGGTTTGCTTCGGTCACCGTGAACCACCTCAAATTCAAGATGGAGGAATTCTTTGGTGGTTGTGTGGAAGAAATGTGGAAATGATAACTTTTGAAAGCTTTTCAAAGCTTAGTGAAGAAGAATGTGCCAAGGAAATTGTGAAATTGCAGGTGTATTTTACATTTCAAAGCTTAGGGTTGACTGCAGAATAGTGGGGTTGGTTGGAGAGAGATGAAATGAGAGATTTTAGGGTTAGTGTTAGTGTTAGGGAAGATGGTGTTTATTAATTTATTAATAAATATTTTAAATAAAAACATGAAATGACCATAATACCCTTAAGTGGATAGACATAACTGAAAATTTTAACATGGTTAGTGCTGTGTCATGAGTTTTACAAAAAAAGGACCGTGTCTGTAATTATTGAAGTTAAAGGTCATCTATTGCAACCCGCTACAAACATAAAGGATGAAAAGTGTAATTTACCCTTTTATTTTATAGTTTCCTTACACGGTGAACACGTGTTAAGGACATATCACGACTTTATTTTTAAGGTTTTCTCCATCAGTTGTTTTAAGAAGTACCAATATCATAACGAATCGAATCGACACTAAACAAGCTCCCACCGCCTAACGCAGATTGAACAAATTGAACCTTACTAGACGTAATGTATATTTTTTTTATGTGTGGATATTGTTTTTGTCATGGCAAGATCTTTTTTTTTTTGTTTTTTTCCGGTTATACCGAGTTTCGGTACCGTATTAATCCCGTTACAAAATGAAACGAATCGATAACGTTCGAATTCCCCGCCACGTAGCGTGGGGAATTTCACTAGTTAAAATACATTTATTAAATATATCTAATTATTTATTTCATTTTTATTATCATATATAATTCTTTGTAAGTTATATGAAAAAGTTATGGTAATAGTTTAGTGGGGACCTTTTTTACGTTTCTAGAATAGTAGTTAAACTTCAAATTTAATAATAATGATTATTTCAAATTCCTGATAAGATATGGAGTAGTTATACCTGAATTTTCATATAAAGATATATACACAATGGTGTATTAGTTTTATAAAAGTTAACTAACAAAATTTAACATAGTGAAATCAAATTAATAAAAATAAAGTAAATTACAAAAATCATCCTTTATGTTGACACCAGGTTGCAAAGTGTGTCCTTTGTCTTCAAAAAGTATAAAAAACGTACTCGATGTTTGCAACCCTTGCACGTTATGTTCTTTAGCCCTAACTCAATTGGCTTTCATGGTTGAATCTGACCAAATGAGTCCCACAGGAGGGTATTTTGGTCATTTTACCCTAAACACTTAAATAAATAATAAAAAACACCTCTCTCCCCATCTCTCTCAAAACTCACTCTCCTTCCTCTACTCTCTCTCTCTAGAATTCCGCCATGGCACCACCATTGCCATCACATCACCGCCGCCCAAAGCTCCTTCGCCATCGCACCACCACTGGCATCGCACCACCGCCCATAGCTCCTCCACCACAGCACCACCACTGCCATTGCACCACCACCGCCACAGTACCACCACCATCACATCACCAACTCGTCGTCATTACATAGCTCTTTCGTCGTCGAAACCCTAAAAGTCTTCGTCGTTTAAACCCTTAAATCCGTCGTTCCACTGATCCGCCAGATCTAGATTTGTCGAAACTCCATTTTTCATTGCTGCTCATTATGGTTGTCGTTCACTACTATTATATAACCACCGACAAGTTTGTGAAGAAGATGAAGAGTGGGGTTGTTCCAGATCTGATTTCTTCATTTCTCGATTTCGTTTTATGTTGAAATTGTTAGGGTTTTTGAGTGTACGGATTCATCTACATGTTTTTGTTGATCTGAATTGTTTCGATTCAATTTGATGCTCTTGTTTGTGCTAATATGTTGTGTTTTTAGAGGATTTTATAAATTGAGTGGGGGTTGTGGTGGTCATGGTGGGTAGGTGGTGGCTGATGGTGGAGGTTGAAAGAGATGGTATGTATATGTGTAATAGAGAGAGATATTTATTAAGTTTTTTATATGTTAATTTTTATGTTTATTTATTTGAGTAAATAATGTAGAATGACTAAAATACCCTCATGTGGGGTTCAGTTGGTCAAATTTAACCATAAACCTAACCGAGTTCGGGCTAAAGCACATAACGTGCAAGGGATCGCAAACATCGAGTACGCTTTTGTACTTTTTGAAGACAAAGGACACACTTTGCAATCTGGCATCAACATAAAGGACGTTTTTTGTAATATTAAAAGTGTATATTATATATAGTATAAAAATCAAATTAAAGTTTTAAATCATAGAAAGGAAATTCGTAGCACATAGGGTATTAATGTTTGTATAATATAACTTTCACCACCATCAACAACCACCCAACACCACCATCAGCCGCCACCATCACCATCAACAATCACCACCGTCAGCCGCCACCACCACCCCACCATCAACAACCACTACCACCAGCCGCCATGGTGGTGATTGTTGATGGTGGTGGTGGCGGGTGATGGTGGCGGTTGCTGAGGGTGGTGGTGGTGGTGATTGATGGTGGTGGTGGGTGATAGTGGTGGAAGTGGTGGGCCAATGGTGGTGGTGGTGATGAAAGTTAGGATTATTAAAATCCAAATAATGTTTTGTGGAAAAATTGTCGCAAGTTGCGACAACTTTGCCGCGATTTTAGATTTTTTAGTCTGTAAAATTGTTTCTTATATTGTATGAACAAATAACAAGAGTGATCAAATAAAAAGATAATGTTTTGTGGGGAAAATGTGGCAAGTTGCGACTACTTTGCCACATATTTTGATATTTTAGTTTTTAAAAATGATTACTTTTATCGTACTAACAATTAACATTCAAAGAGCCTTTGGCCTACCTGTATCAAAGTGTTGGACAAGACTTTGTCTTCTCATATATGAAAGAGGGTTCGAATCCCATTGACAAAAAATTATGCCGCTCAAAAAAAAATAGTTAACAAAAATTGATAACTAATATAGAAAAAGTGTAACGTACAATAGGGCTTATCGTATGCTCGTACGCGATTGTGAAATCACATGTTATAAAAATGCATGTTGGAAATTGCATGTTTGTATTTTTATGAAATCGCATGTTAGTTTTTTTGTACCAATTTCGCATGTTAGTAAATATGATGAAATCGATGTTGGTATATAAAGCAATTTCGCATGTTGGTTTTTTCAGCACAATTTGCATGTTCATGAGTTAATTCGCAACAGATCGTACGACTAGGATGATCGCGTACATTTTGTACGATAAGATCCATTGTACGTTAACCTGCCTCAAATAATATAATTAAATTTCGTGGGAAAATCGTTGGCAGTTGCTACAAATTTGCCACTGTTTTGATTTTTTTAGTCTTATAAATTGCACTAACTAATAATAAAAGTTAATAAATGAAAAAGAAATAAAGTTTTGTGGGAACCTTGTTGGAAACATAGTTAACTTTGCAACGAAATTGCCACAAATACACGTTTGGTGACTATCTTGTCGAAAAATTGTGGGAAAATTTATGGTTTTTAATATTTGTCTAAAATTTGTGGGAAATTTTTCAAAAAGTTGCCACAAGTTTGCCACTGTTTTGAATTTTAAACTAATAATAAAAGCTAATAAATAAAAAAACTAAGTTTTGTGGGAACATTGTTGGAAACATAGTTAACTTTGCAACGAAATTGCCACAAATATAGGTTTGGTGACTATCTTGTCGAAAAATTGTGAGAAAATTTATGGTTTTTAATATTTGTCGATAATTTGTGGGAAACTTGTCGCCAAAATTAAGTTGTGGGAAATTTGTCAAAAAATTTTGTAGCAAAAAAACTATTTTTCTAGTAGTGCTGCAACAACGTCGTACTGTGTCACCAAAAACTGACAAATGCACTGTTAAAGAAAAGGAAACAAAACAACGACGTAAAAATGTGAAGGTTGTTGAAAAGGCTATAAAAACGGAAGTAAAATCTGTTAATAGGAAACCTAGTTTGTCACAACCATTAAAACCAGAAATTGTAAATAATACACAAACTGGTAAAAGGAAACACTCTTGGAAACCCAAAACAGGTGAGGATTCACGGGGAGGCTTGCAATTTAAGGACCTTCAAGTAATTGAAATTACATTTCTTGATTCTCAGGGGCAACCCAAGTCTATGAAGGCTTGGGTCCCCCTCTCTAACTAATCTCTGAGTGAGTGTGCAGGATGTTCCAGGAGGAACTAACTATCGATAGTCATCGAGTGGAGTGTCCATGCACAAGATCGGCGACAAAGAAATTGTTGCCTTTGATGGAGAGAAAAATAAAAGAAGACAGAATTGTCTGTCGAAAGAAATTGAAAGCTTCGACAAAATGAAAAATCATTTTAAAGTTTGATTGTTAAAGGCTTTGATCGGGTCCCCAGAATAGATTCAATCAAAATGTATGCACCTGCAGCATGTCTGATGTTCAAAATCTACTAGAAGAACGTGTAGTGTACATTTCTTCATGATGTGATTGAAGAAAATGTGTTGTTGAACAAACCAACCGGGTGTGCGGATGCCTTGGCGTGGATTGAACAACCGCACACTACTTCTGAAAGAGAGACAAAGACCTTCGCTGGTGCAATGTGGAAGACCAGCCGGACCCAGAGGTCTATGATCTTGTTGCTGTGAAGAGATTTCTCAGTAGCTACAAAATCGACTTTGAAATCCACACCGGGTGGATATCCAGTTTGGGAGAGCACTCAAATTCCTGGCAATGCACGAAGCAGTTGCAGGATACGGTTTTAAATTTCTAATCTCTCTTATACTTGTCGATATTTAAGTTGCTTTATGAATTATTATCATCTCGTACAACACTCTTTGGCCAGACACGTTGACCTCAAATATCACCTCAAACGTGATCGCTTCAATATGAAACTCGTCAACAATGTCATGGTCCACACCGATTACCAATGTGCCAACTGATTTTTCCAAAATTCGATAAATCAATTCTGATTAAAATTAATTTTGGTATACGGCATTAAGTTAAAACATGAGTTAACCAACATCAGGAAATCGTTTTTGTAAATACCTTTGTGTTTTTAAAAATTTATCATAGTTTGTTGATTTTAGGGGGAGTAAAGCCAAAATTTGAAAATTCAAAAACATCAAAAAATTTCAAAACTCAAAAACAACAGAAAAACAAAAATGAGTTTCCTGGCGAGAAAAAGAGAAAATGATAGTAAATCAGTGGTCTGTTGAAACCTTTTTGAACTGAACGTAAAATGAAAAATGTTAAGCAGATCTATATAAGATGTATCGGTAGGCTCACAATCATTTTAAAGTATGCAGGGTGATATAAATCTTAAATCGACTAAAGACCAGGTGGGAACCATTCATTGGCATATGGTCTTAGTACCGAAATTTCGTTTGAGAGATTGCCGAGGTTTTGAGATATTCGGTCTTTATGATGTCTTATCATCTGGGTATCATGGCTGTATCTTTTATCGAAAAATCACGGGGACGAAGTCTAGATCTTCCATGATACTATACATACGTGTATATATTGCATACGACCTCAATAAGTGATCAACAATCACATGTCCAAACAAATAAGTGATAAAATATCACATTTATCCGGGAGTCAAGTTCATCTATCTGCTGTACTATGTACTGACCTGTTCACGGACTTGCTCATGTGCCCTCATGCATCGAAAATCAAGTTCCTCATCAATAAGTGATTCTATCACATAGGGCTTGTTTTCAAATCAAAATAAGTGAGTTTCTCGCATCTTTTATACGGTCAAACAGATGATAAACGGTATACTCACCGGTAAGATGAACTCTGGTGCATACCTTGATACGGGAATATGTCGTGTGTGGATGAACACCGGTCGGTAAGTATAAATCATACACTAACATATCCCCTCGCCATGATTACATCTGATAAGTTGAGCTTATGTGGACAACAATACCGATAATTTTTATAGGATGCTTATCTAAATGTTAACTAATTGAACAAAAAGAGCGTTTTGGCGTGACCGTACACTGATACGAATCTCTTACCCTCGAAATTCGCAAAAAGAAGTTCTGTATATATTTACTTACTGCTTTTCATCTTTACGTTTGAAATATTCAAAATTCCAAAAAGATTTTAGGCATGTTTTAAAATAAACTTTATAAAAGCCAAAAAGATTTTACATTTAGTTTATTTTCTTATTGACCGATGTTGGAACTCGAGTCTATCCTACCCAAAATCCTGATTGTAAGCGGAAAACAATTACATCTTCATAAACAGTTGAAGTTAACAAGTTTTGAAAGTAAGGGATTAAAATTGATCATTTTCTAAACTTTCAAACTATTGTTAGTCGGTGTTTAAATGAGAGTTGGTCTCATATGTGTCATGCGCTTATATTGTTTGATGTCAATTCTTAGTAAGGTTTTCATTTGAAAACTTTCTTAGATTGATTTTATTCTTCTCGGTTGTTCTCATTACGTTTTTAGCTCTGTTGTATGTGCAGATGGTGCATTTGTACAAAAAAGCGAAGAGAACATGTCAGTCGATAAGCCCAGTGAAGATAACATTGATGCAATCAGAAGATCAAGATGATCGAGTTGCAGCAGACCTCTCATCAACAATAAAAGGATCAAAAGTATTGAAGATTAAAAGATTCACGAGCATCTTTCATGGGGAGTTTGTTGATACACTCCCTGTTTGTCACACGTGAAGACCTTAAAGATCCTCGGACATGAAAGAGATGGAAGACGAATCATCAGGAGTAGCGTCCAAGGGGGAGTTTGTTGGTACACTTTATGTGGACGTGACTCGACTCGGTTCGATTCGGTTAGGTTCGGCTCAAGCCCGATGTCACGACATTCCTCCGTCGTGCGCCCCAGAGTTCGACACGCGAAGCACGAAGAGCCGCGAACCGTTCCCGCCGACACATCATCATGACATCACCATGATGATGTCATGATGACATCATGATGATCTCATGAGAAGACTATACATTTACATGAAACATATGACGAAGGTTGTGAGAATTCAAAGTGGTGAAGATTCAACCTTCACCATGAACGTGCATGGTGAACCTTCTACCTTCGTCATTATTAATGTGTGGTGAAGATTGAACCTTCGTCACACATGAACTTCGCCGTGTAAACTTCGTCAAGTGGACAGTATATATATGATGTTATGTTCATAGTTGAAGTCATGAGAGCATAGTGAAACCAGAGAGTTTATGGTCAAACATTGTGTGTATATGTTTGATATTGTTCTCGTCCGTTTAATCCAAGTGAATCTTTGATTATATGTTTGTGTTACTTGCAATCTTTGATTATCGGTTTGGTTTGCACATTTACGGGGATTCCGCAACCTTGATAGTGTTTGGAGAAACAGGGAATAGGTTTTCGTATCGGATCCTCCGGGAAAATCAGACCTACAGCAAACCGTTTTGATGATCAACAGTTTTCAGCCCAAAGTCAATGCTTGAACTGAGTATTCAAGCTATGGAGATCTAAACAAAGATAAATCAAGTTCACCCCTTCTAGTTTGCTTATCACTCAAGAATTTAATCATTAGCTTTAGGTTCCTATGCGACATTGCATAGATCATGTACTCAATCGTTGAAAGTGTCGCAACGTCATCATGCATAGATAGAGAGCAATGCAAAAAGAAGGAAATTTAGAGCCACTTGCCTAATCAGAATATGGTATGATCTCAAAGTTCAAATAGTGGGGGGATTTCCATGAATTTCTCCAGTTTCAGGATAGAAGATTACTTTGAACAATAGAACTTGTATTTCTGAATGAACAAATGTAGCTAGTGTGGTGGTGTTGGGCCTTCGGAATATGGTCCCATGATCCGCAAATGAATCACAACGATGGCGGTTTTTCTAAGCTTTAATTGATTAACATGCATACTAATGAATCTTGAAGATTATTTGAAAAAGAAGTTATATCTATTTTTCATGATAGTCTGAATCTTTGTAGTATAATGATGAAAAATCGTATTTGTCTAATCTTTTTAAACTCTCTATGATAGATTGTTGAATCTTTAGATTGATAATGGAAACCCTATGATGAATTTTTACCTTTTAGTTTTTTTTTTTTTTTTAACATTGTAACACTCCTATTCTATCTTGTCCATCTAAGGGACTTAACGACTTCCATCCTTGCAGGTAATATTCCACAAGGCAAGATCACATGAAAAGTGAATTTAAAATAATTAAGAAATAAAAAAGTGAACATAAATCACCAAAACAGATTTGATGAGATGGACTATGATACTTATTCGAAAGAACTTGTTTGAATATTACTACGCTCACTGCGTTTGAAGATTATTCTAACTTTTATCACATAAAGCAATAGTTATTTTTGATGTAGAACAAATTTAAGAAAATTACTTCTCTGACACGAGTAACTAAAGAAGTTATCTAAATAAAAAATAGCTATCACTAAACCCTGGTATCTTTTCAATGAATATTGTTATTGAGCCTACTGAAACAGTGAGAGTTTTAGCTAGGATTTTTTGACAATGTAAGCAATTTCAAAAAGAATAATTCTTATCCTCAATTTGTTGATTTGTTGACCTATACAAAGACACTTAGGTTAAAAAATAGGAAGAAATAAAATTACTTTATTGAATATAAACGATTAGATTATTAGGAATAAACAAATAAGAGAGGGGACAAAATGAGAATAACCGGGGTTGAAATTGTAAATGTTTGTAGGGTAGCGTCATAATTTAATATCTCTAGAACCATCATCTTGTTCTTGTTATTTTTATTTTTGATATCTCAAATCTGATAAATATACTATTTTAAATATGAACGGCAGGATTTATACAATTAAACTAAATGCAAGGACTAGAATGAAAAAAAAATAATGGGGTTAAAATTGTAATTCTAGATTGACAACTCCATTATAAAACCCTAGCATCTTCTTACGTCAGGTATTATTCAACAAACGGCGGTGCCGCGTCAACCAACCTTATATGGCCACTGCTTTATCGGCTGGGTTTGATGAAATCAAGCCTCCTGATATCACAAACTCGGTGAGTTGCATTTAATTTCAATTCTTTTCTTCAGTTTGTATTTTTATCTTGTTTGGATTAAGCGTTCGTTGTGATTAAATTCTTTTCTTCAGTTTGTATTTTTATCTTGTTTGGATTAAGCGTTCGTTGTGATTAGAAACAGGCAACGGTTTAATTAATTGCATCCATTCGATTATATCATGACCATGATAAGCTAACAGAAAATTGGTAGAATCATGCAGGGTGTTGAAGAACGATCGTTGACTGCTCATTGGATTCCGAAGACCCTGGTGACTGTTAAAGCTACCCCTTACATCTATTGCAAATTAAGGACATTTACAATTTAAATTTTGAGCCGATTTTGTGGATCTGCTGTTTAATATATATATACAAAAAGTTGCTATATGAATTCTCATGTTTAACTTTTGAATCAGGTTGTATATCATATTCCAACAACCGAGAATGATATGCCATCGGGTAGCATTCCTCTGGCTTTGCAGACTATTCTATAACCTTCAGATAGTGAGAGACTAGTGTAGCTACAAAAGAGTTGATTAAGTCTTTGTGGTAACTGTTAAACTATCCCTTACATCTTAATTCAAACAAATTTATCATGATTTTTAAGAACATTATCTTTTGTTGTTTATAGGGCCCCACCTAGGGGTTGGAGAGCCACATCCCGGCCAAGGCGTTTTGATCGAGTTAAATTTTTTACAGATATTATCATAGTTATCAAAAGCGACTGATTTGGGCGCCTAGGCGAGATATTCAGTAGATGCGCGCCTAGGCGAGGTATTTAAAGCGCAGGTCCATGTACATTTAATAATAATAAATCCCTTTTTTAATTAACCCATGTACAATAATAATTCACACATGATGGTTTTGATGATGGATTAATTAGAAGCTTTTCAAGTTTTACTACTAATTACTTTTTTTTAAAACAATAATTACTTTTTGAACTTTTTGTTAATTAATGTTAGTGAATCCTTTTTAAATTAGCTCACACTCATCTAATAATAATTAACACATCCGAAGGTTTTGATAACTAATGAAGAACTTTTGTATTATAATCTTTTGGTATTTGACATTATTTTGGTACTTTATTTAGTAGATTATATTATTCAAATTATTAAAAAGGTGTTATCTTTCAAGTTTTGGTATTGCAATATATTAGTATTTTGAAAAAAAAAAAGAATTATTTTTTAATACATAATATATATCTTTTTATTGTTTTTTAAATGCGCTTTTTTCTCAGGCCCGCGCTTTTTTTTGCGCTTCTCGCCTAGGCGCTAAGCGAAGCCTATGCGCCTTGAGTGCGCCTTTGATAACTATGCGCCTTGAGTCTCGGGACCAGCTCTGGCTGTTTATTATTATAATCCTGTAGGTCCCTCGGAGGATGAGGTCAAACCTTAACCTTGTTATGTGAAACACACTAGCAAGTGCGGAATCCAAGCTAGAGTGCAAACCGAGATGAAACAAGCATAAACACAAGACACACAATATTCACCGATTAACACCACTTGTATTAATACGTATGAAAGGTTCAGTTACAAGCTCAATGTTTACAAATCTGTTTTGCAAACTCTCTAAGTGTGTGTGTGTTCTTGACAGAATACTCTCTCTATCTCTCGAGTGTCTATCTTTCTGTCTCTTGTGTCTTCTCCAAGGAAATGAACACACTACATGGGTATATATACCCAACACAGATTGTCTGTCCGAAGGATCAGATAGATAGATTGATCGAAGGATCATCTATCGATGTTAAACCTGTCGAAGGATCTACATTTACCTCGAAGGATGATCTATCGAGGTTTATCATCATCCATCGAAGGTACATCTTTCGAGCTCATCGAAGGATCTAAACTATCCTTCGATGAGACATCCTTCGACACAGACATGTGATTATCATGTACTAACTGTTCGGCCAAGTCAAACCAGGAGGATGGTTGACTTGGTCAAACTTACAAGACTAACAACGGACATCGTTTAATATCGACACGATACAGAATACAGACAAAGTACAGACACAAGTGCACCAACAAACTCCCCCTTGGCTGTAGCTTTGTCTCGATCTTTGTGTCTTCAAATCTTTGACGTCCTTTCAAGTCTTCAATGTCGGAGGATCTTCAAAGTCTTCACGTCTTGAAAGCAGAAAGTGTATCAACAAACTACCCGTATCATGTAGGAAGTGTGTTGACAAACTCCCCCTTGACATAAGCTCCCCCTTGAGTTATGCTGGTGAATGACTTGATCTTCAATGCTTAAGATCCTTGTGGTGTTGATGATGGTCAGCGGCAACTCGATCATCTTCATCATTTGAGTGCCTTCACATCGTGTCTTCATTCCGAAGCTTGTCATCGACTATGTTCTCCTCGCCTTTAGAATCTGCACATGCAAGAAATCTAAACGCGTAATGAGAACAACTGCTTGGAATATAGTTAGCATAAACAAATGACACACGAATGACCATGTTTCAATCAAACACCGTCCGACAGTTTGAAAGTTTAGTAAATTTGTCAGTTTTAGTTTCTAACTTTCAAAACTTGCAAATTTCGACCGTTTATGAAGATTTAGTCAATTCGGTTTTCGTTCAGGTTTCAGGTAACGACTCCAGCTCCAACATTGTACGATCGAAAATAAAGTAGAAATAAAATCTTTTTGGCTTTTATAAAGTTTATATTAAAACATACCTAAAATCTTTTTGGTATTTTTGAATATTTCAAATGTAAAGACTGAAAGCAGTAAATAAATATTTACAGACATTCTTTTTGCGAGTTTCGAGGGTAAGAGAATCATATCAGTGTACGGTCATGCCAAAACGCTCTTGTTGTTCAGTTAGTTAACATTAAGATAAGCATCCTATAACAATTATCGGTATTGTTGTCCACTTAAGCTCAACTTATCAGATATAATCATGGCGAGGGGATACGTTAAGGTATGATTTATACTTACCGACTGGGGTTCATCCACATCACGACACATTCCCGTATCAAGGTATGCACGAGGGTTCATCTTACCGGTGAGTACACCGATTATCATCTGTTTGACCGTATATGATGTGAGATTCTCACTTATTTTGATTTGAAAACAAGCCCTATGTGATATAATCACTTATTTATGAGGAACTTGATTTTCATATGCATGAGGGCACAGGAGCAAGTCCGTGAACAGGTCAGTACTTCCGTACAGCAGAGAGACGAACTTGACTCCCGGATAAATGTGATATTTTATCACTTACTTTGATATGGACATGTGATTGTTTATCACTTATTGAGGTCGAACGCAGTATGAGATATGTACACGTATGTATAGTATCATGGAAGATCTAGACTTGCGTCCCCGTTATTTTTCGGTAAAAGATACAACCATGATACCCAGATGATAAGCAGCATAAAGACCGAATATCTCAGAACCTCGGCAATCTATCAAACGAAATTTCGGTACTAAGACCATATGCCAACGAATGGTTCCCACCTGGTCTTCAGTCGATTTAAGATTTATATCACCCTGCACACTTTAAAATGATTGTGAGCCTACCGATACATCTTATATAGAGCTGTTTATCGTTTTTCATTTAAGGTTTAAAGAGGTTTGGATAGACCACTGATGTACTATCATTTTCTCTTTTGCTCGCCAGGAAACTCATTTTTGTTTTTCTATTGTTTTTGTGTTTTTGAAATTTTTTGATGTTTTTGGATTTTCAGATTTTGGATTTACTCCCCCTAAAATCAATAAACTAAGACAAATTTAAAACACAAGGTATTTACAAAAATGATTTTCCGATGTTGGTTTTACTCTTGCTTGACCTTAATGCCGTTTACCAATAAAAAAAAGTCAAATCTTGATTTGTCAAAGGCTTTGGTAAAAAGGTCGGCACGTTGGTCATCGGTGTGGACCTTAACAACATCGATTAGCCTTTTCTCAAAGCAATCACGTATGAAGTGATATTTGATTTCGATGTGTTTGGTCTTTGAGTGCTGCACAGGATTTCTAGTGATCTGTAATGCAGCAGAATTATCAACGTAAATAGGAGTAGTTAGGAATTCAAAACCGTAGTCGCGTAATTGTTGTTGGATCCAAAGGACTTGGGAGCAACAACTTGAGGCAGCAATGTATTCAGCTTCGCATGTTGATGTAGCGACGCACGTCTGCTTCTTGCACTGCCATGTGACTAGGGGATTTCCTAAAAACTGACATCCAGCCGTTGTGGATTTGCCGTCGATTTTGCATCTGCCAAAATCAGAATCACTGAAAGCGACCAATTCAAAGTTATTATCCCTAGGGTACCATAGACCGGTGTCAGGGTAACCCTTCAAATAACGAAAAATCCTTTTGACAGCTGCAAGATGTGAGGCCTTCGGGTTGACTTGATATCTGGCAAGCAGGCACGCTGGGTACATTATATCTGGTCTTGATGCTGTGAGGTACATAAGAGATCCGATCATTGCGCGATAGTATGAAGGACTAACAGCTTCACCCTTCAAGTCTGGAGTAATTCCGTGATTTGTGGTAGTGGGGTACCAATGGGCGTTACATCAGACATCTGGAACCAGCTCAAGATGTCACCAACATATTTAGTCTGATGAATAAATATCCCAGACTCAGTTTGTTGCACTTGTAGGCCCAAAAAGAAAGTCATTTCCCCCATAGCACTCATCTCGAATTTATCCTGCATTATGCGCTCGAAATTCCTACACAAGACATCATTAGTAGAACCAAAAATAATATCATCAACGTATACCTGTACCAGAAGAAGATCTCCATCTTGTTCTTTGATGAAAAGAGTACAGTCGATAAGACCTCTTCGAAAACCGTTCTCCAGCAGATAGTTAGATAAGGTTGCATACCAAGCTCGTGGTGCTTGATGTAGACCATAAAGAGCTTTGTTGAGCAACCAAACCCGATCGGGATGGATAGGATCTTCAAAACCTGGAGGCTGTTCGACGTACACCTCTTCTTCAACCACACCATGTAAGAATGCACTTTTGACGTCCATCTGGTAAACCTTGAATCCTTTGAATGAGGCATAAGCCAGAAAGATCCGAATTGCTTCCAGACGTGCAACAGGTGCATAGACTTCGTTGTAGTCGATTCCTTCTATCTGAAGAAAACCTTGAACGACTAAACGTGCTTTGTTCCGGATAACAACTCCGCGGTCATCCTTTTTGCATTTGAAAACCCAACGGGTACCAATCTTCTTGTAACCAGCAGGTTTCTCTACGATTTTCCAGACACCAAGCTTCTAGAATTGTTGCAGTTCTTCCTGCATTGCTTCAACCCAAGAGTTATCTTTCATGGCTTCTTTCCAAGTTCTTGGCTCTTCCTGTGAAACATAACACGCGAAAGACCAATCGTTTTGTTGCCCGGATTCTCGAATAGCCGCATACAAGCCTGCATTGTTGTTGTTTCGCAACATGTTTCTTGTTTGAATGCCACTTTGCACATTTCCGATGATGTTTTGTTGAGGATGGGTATTATGAATCCTTGTTTCTGGATTATCTGGAACTGGAATATTTATACCCAGATTATTGAAATTCAGATCAACAACTAAATCAATGCCCGGAATTGACGAAGAGGATGATGCAGTTGCTTCAGCTGTTCTATGGGTATCCACTGGAGGAGTACCCTCTGAAGTACCATGTACTGCTGTTGGAGCTTCTTGATCTGCATCTAGAAATTCATCATCCTCTGAAGATTCGTTCAATTCGGTTGCATCATGAAAATCCTCATTCTCGAGAGTATTATTGTTCACCGAAGATGGTTCTTGATTGACAAGAATTGGACGAACCACCGGTGAAACTGTTGCATTGTCACTCTCGAAAAACATCCTTGCCGCAACACTTTCTTCAACAGCTTCAACATTGATCGAATTGAAAAAGTCATCGTACTCAAACATCCAAGGCTGACCAGGACATTTGACTGGCAAAGTGTGCCTTTGTACTCTGACCTCAGACCATTCCTCGACCCTTTTAGTCTCCAGATTCCAGACTCGTAAGTTAGGGGTGGCATACCCAAGAAAGTATCCATCAATTGCTTTTGCCCCAAACTTTCCATTAGGATCGATGATTGTACATGGAGCTCCAAACGGTTCAAGATAAGACAAATCTGGTTTCCGTTTTTGAAGAAGCTCAAAGCAGGTCTTGTTGTGCCTTTTGACTGTAAGGACTCGGTTCAATGTGTAACATGCAGAGGCCACAGCTTCAGTCCAGAATGGAATGGGCAACTGCGACTCTACCAACACTGTCCTAGCAGTCTCGATCAATGTGCGGTTCTTACGTTCAGCGACGCCATTCTGTTGAGGAGTATAAGCTGCACTAAACTCATGAAGAATACCCTTTGAAGTGCAAAACTCTGCCATGGCATGATTTTTAAATTCAGTACCATTGTCGCTACGTATCCGCCTAACCTTTAACTTATACAAATTCTCAATCTGAATGATCAAGTTTTTGATAATACCAAAGGTTTCACTCTTGTGTGCCATGAACACCACCCAAGAAAATCTTGAATAATCATCTGTAATCACGAGGCAGTATTGATCATTCCGAATACTCTTGTGCTTGACAGGACCGAACAAATCCATGTGCAAACGCTCAAGAGGAACTGCCACCGTGTTGATCTACTTAGTAGGGTGCTTCTTCTTCGTTTGTTTTCCTTTCTGGCACGAAACACAGACGTCTTGAAGATGGAAATTTTTGAGAGGAACACCATTCACCAATTCATTTGAAACCAAATGATTCATTTTGCGTAAGTGAATGTGACCCATTCGTCTGTGCCAAGAGATAGAATCTTTTTCTGTGGCTTTGGAAACGAAACAAGTTGCTTGTGCAGACGTAGTAATAGCTTGGCTCATATCAAGGACGTACAAATCGTTTATCCTTGGAGCTGATAAGAGAATCCATTCCTTTGGAATTTTGAAGCCAGGTTTCAGCACATAACATCCATTAGCATCAAAGTGTACTGAGAATTGCTTGTCACAAATTTGAGAAACACTAAGAAGATTGTGATCAAGTTGTTGCACAAAGTTGATCTTGTCAAAGCTGACAATCCCGTTGGATATCATTCCTTCACCCGTAATATAACCACCCTTACTTCCAGCAAAAGCAACATAACCTCCTCTAATAAATTTGACGTCGTAGAGAAGCTTCATGTCGCCTGTCATGTGCCTGGATGCCCCACTATCAACGATCCAATGACTACTGATAGTTCCTCCTGGAACACCCTGCACATGAACTCAAATGATTAGTTGGAGATGGGGACCCAAGCCATTGTGGTCTTGGGTCTTCCATTTTCATCAATAACAATAACTTCTTGTCTTTGATGATTGGTAAATTGTGATGTTCCCCCTGATTCATTAACCGTTTTTGGTTTCCAGGTCTGTTTTGTTTTACCAGTGTTGTTCTTTAAAATCTTAACTTCATGATTGTCTGAAGTTTTTGAATTGTCTGGTTTTACAGAAACAGATGTTTTGTTAACCACATCGGTTTTAATTGCCTTTTCAATTTTCTTGACCTGTTGGCGTTTTTGTTTCTTTTCCCTTTCTTTTACAAGTCGGGGATCTTGTTTTGCCGAAACAGTTTGCTTACGGTCAGTTTGGTCACGGGGAACATCAACTTTTCCTTTTTGTTTATGAAGATATAGACAATTTCGAATTATATGTCCAATTGTTCCACACTCAAAACATGATCTTCGTTCAACAAACCCCGAAGTATCATGTGATCGTTTAGCCGATGATGTTGAACTTTGTGAACCCGAGGTACTAGGCTTTGAACTGGTTTGTTCATTTCTTTTCAGAACAGTAGCTTTCTTGACAAAATCTAAGTTAGATTTATTTTTAAACGTTTCAATTTTGTCCGTTCCCGTCGATTTCACAAAGTTTACATTAATGTTTTTCTTCCGATTCGGCTTCTTTTGAGTTTGAGCCGGTGATTTTGCTTTTGGCTTGGTGTGATTTTGCTGTTTCTGCACTGTTGGTAATTTCTTGTTGCCAAATTGTTTTCGAATTTCGGCCTTTGGAATAGGAGGACACTGTGTAACTGTAACACGTGGTCCTGTCTTTCCCGAAAACTTACTTGTCGAGTTTTCAAAAACTTTGCTGATTAAGGATTGATTCACATTCCTAATGGGAAAGTCTTTGTCTGAATAAATTTTATCATCACCAATAAGAGTGTACAGCAAGTTCACACTCTCCGACTCTTTTGCAGACGAGGACTCAATTGCAACAGTCTTAGCGGTTTTTGCAGGAGGATCACATAGAATGTGATTCTCGAGAGGTATGTCCTCATTTTTGACTACCGCATCAGACTTTGCTGGGACAGCATCATCAGATTCATCATCAGAAGAATCAACATCCTCAGTAATGACTGGAGGATCCTGATTCAGTTCAGCAGAAGACACACATGTATCTGCTGATACATCCGAATCTGATGATACTTCCTTTGTATATCCGAGCCCTGCTGCAAATTCTTTCACATCTAGAGGCACAGATGGTTCAAAGAACACTCTGTCCTCCTCATCCGGCATGGTATCATAATTATGTCTCACTGGTGGTGGACAATTCTTATAGCCTATGCACGTGACGTCCCTTTTCTCCTTTTGGACATCAATGATGTGATCCAACACATAGCTAGAACTCAAATAACTATCTAACTTGAGTTGGATTGCCTCACTTTCCGTTTTTATACAAGCCATCTCTTTTTGCATTGTCTCAAGTCGAGATATATACAAATTAATGTCAGTTTGTTTTCTGGAAACCATTTTAGTTAACTCGGTTTTATCTTTCTTTAACCTTTCGATTACCGATTTAAACTCCTTTTCATGATTTTCATAAAACATATTGGCTTCTGTACATTTGGAAAGGTCCACAGTCAATTTCTGATTGTGAATAAAAGTCACATCATACTTTTCTTGCAAAGCTTCATGCTTACTTTGCAAGTCACACAAATTCTCATTCACTGTAGTATGTTTGTCTTGCAAGTCAAACAAACTAGCTTGTAAAGCATCATGTTTGCCTTGCAACTCAGACATACTTTTCTCTACATCAGCACATCTAGCACGCAACCTATCACATTCATCACAATTTACAACAGTGGGTTCATCGACACATACCTGACTTGATGAACCGTCGACATTAGCCATAAAGGCTGAATGGAGAGAAGACGAAGAATAAGCAGCTTGATCCACCAGAATAGATCTTCTATCACTTAGTGCTGCAGCTTCCTCCAAAAGCTCATCAATGTCAGCATCAACCGAAACATTTGCTGTCTCACCCACATGATCATCACCTGAACTGGATGATTCTTCATCAACACTCCTGCTGTACCCAGAAGAGTCTTCATCTTCAGAAGATTCACCACCACTGGCGGAAGATTCTCCACCACTGGTGTGAACTGCCTCCTTCACAATTCTAGCAAAACAAGCTGTACCATCCTGAGCATCACCACTCAACTGGATTGACCAGTCACAACCTTCATCCACTTGAACCACAAGTGCCCGGTTGGCATTTGATGTTCCAGCTTGACTCTGGTTGTTGACAGGTATCAATGTACGTTCATTGTTCCTGTTCTGGTTCTGCTGGTTGCCTTGGTTTCTGAAGGGATTCTGGTTCCCATGCTGTGCTGGCTTTGTACACTCCCTTTTAAAGTGACCCCGTACACCACAATTGAAGCACTTTACTGCCTGTTTATCGAACCCATACTTGGTGTCTTTCTTGCTTTCCAAGCTGGTTCTGCCAGTACTTTCCATGAAATCCTTTGCCCTTCTTACAGCACTAGCAAAGGCCCACTTGATATCCATCAAGTCCATCTCTTCCTTGTCAATCTACCGATAGTCTTCTTGTGTCAGATTAATGTTGCCAATCTGACCTTCCACTAACCCGCAGTACGCGCTCACTATAGTATTAAGCAGCTCCATGTGTTCCCTTGCTACTTCTACACTGACCTTAGAGAGGCTTGAAGTGTCGAGCTGTACTGTATTTGGTTTTGATTGCTGACCAGCAGATGATGTCCCTCCATAACACGCATGTTGTTGAGTAGGAGGAGGAGGAGGTGGTTGTATTGGATTTCCATACATGTCTGTGGTGGGAGGTGGCTTAACAGGAACTTGCACTGGATTGCCATACATATCCGTGCTTGTGACAAATGTCGTTTGAAGTGGAGCATGTGGACCGGTTCTTGCAGACGAAGAACTGGAAGTTCCATAGTACATTTCTGGATTTTGTGGCAATGGAACTCTTTTTGCCTTTAATGTTTCCTCCTGATCCTTGTTTTCTAAAAGCTGCACGAAGTCGTTGATGTTTGTAGTTCTCAAGACTCCGTTATACTTCAAGATTTCCAAGAAGCTACTCCATTGGGGAGGCAAAGCATCAGCAAACTTCTTCACCACTTCTGCTGTAGTTGTCGCTACTCCAAAATTGTTCAACTCTGTAAGCAAGTGATAAAACCGGCTTGTCATGTCTCCCAAAGACTCCTTATCCATGCACGTGAAACAGTCAAATTCTTTCTTGAGAAGATCATGACGCAATTGACGTGTTGCTTCATTCCCTACTCCTCTAGTTTTCAACCCGTCCCACAACTTCTTCGTTGTCTTGAAATTGACAAAATGGTGGTATATATCTTTGCTTAACGCCTGAGTAAGAATGGTGTATGCTTTCTTTTCCAGATCATACGTTTTCTTTTGATCTTCAGGAAGATCGGCAAACGTAGCAGTATCTGAAGCAGCAACCTCTATAGCTTGATCGAAGTCTGTAGTGAAACGTATCCACAGTTCGGTATTTTGACCAAGAACGTATGTACGAAATCTATCAACCCAGCCCGGATACTCGTTTAAGTGCATCAACTTTGGAGGTCGATTCAAACTTCCGGTTTCGCTTTCGCTCAATAAAATACTTTGAATGCTCGGAGTTTGATTCGATACTAATGCCCATTGACCTGACGATATGGCATTTGCTTGTGAAGATGTCGATACCGGAGATTCGGCCCATGAAGGAGATAGACTTGTACTCGTGTACTTTCCGCTATCTGGAGCCGGTGTACCCCACCATGAGGGAGTGGAACCTGTACTTGTGTATTTTCCACTATCTGGAGCCAGAGTTCCCCACCAACTTGGATTCATCTTTGATAAGAAAAATAAATTCTATATCAATATCTCGAAAGATGACATCCAGCCGAATGATCTAAGCTCGAAAGATCTGAGAAACACAAACTTGTTAAATCTAAACAGACCACAATCGAAGGATCAACACTTGTTCGAAGGATCAACAGTGTTCGAAAGATCACTGTTGAATTTCGAACAATGATTTCGAAAGATTCACAATTGAAAGATCCTTATCTTTCGAGTATATATCCTTCGAATAGATTCCCTGGATCGAAGGATAAGTTACCAACTTCGAAGGGTGTTCGAAAGATGCTTATCTATCGAAATTCCCTTTAATCGAAAGATGATCTTTCGACTTCGAAGGATATCCTTCGAACACTACTGACACAACTGACAGAAAAATGACAGGTTGGTGAAAAAGGTGATGGGTTGGTAGTCAACTTTCGGCAGAAGGGTATGATCAGACCATGCTTTCTACCAACTCAGACTTTTCAAATAAAATATTGCCTAAAATGGAAAGTCTTATCCAGAAACCGGTCACCGGAATTATGACCGGAATTTGGCCGGAAATCACGAAATTTCTTAAAAACAAGTTTTTAAGTTACCCAACCCATTCTTGAACACACCCGGTTAGTTTAGAACACGTTTTTATGTCAAGAAATGCACGAAAAACACTAAAAACGGGTGCTAAACCATGTGTCCAAACACTCCAAAGTCTTGAATAAACTCGGTTTTAATAAGGAAAAGAGCCTTGGCTCTGATACCACTTGTAGGTCCCTCGGAGGATGAGGTCAAACCTTAACCTTGTTATGTGAAACACACTAGCAAGTGCGGAATCCAAGCTAGAGTGCAAACCGAGATGAAACAAGCATAAACACAAGACACACAATATTCACCGATTAACACCACTTGTATTAATACGTATGAAAGGTTCAGTTACAAGCTCAATGTTTACAAATCTGTTTTGCAAACTCTCTAAGTGTGTGTGTGTGTTCTTGACAGAATACTCTCTCTATCTCTCGAGTGTCTATCTTTCTGTCTCTTGTGTCTTCTCCAAAGAAATGAACACACTACATGGGTATATATACCCAACACAGATTGTCTGTCTGAAGGATCAGATAGATTGATCGAAGGATCATCTATCGATGTTAAACCTGTCGAAGGATCTACATTTACCTCGAAGGATGATCTATCGAGGTTTATCATCATCCATCGAAGGTACATCTTTCGAGCTCATCGAAGGATCTAAACTATCCTTCGATGAGACATCCTTCGACACAGACATGTGATTATCATGTACTAACTGTTCGGCCAAGTCAAACCAGGAGGATGGTTGACTTGGTCAAACTTACAAGACTAACAACGGACATCGTTTAATATCGACACGATACAGAATACAGACAAAGTACAGACACAAGTGCACCAACAAATCCTATATTCATGATTGCATAAAATAAAATTATTTACCAAGAAACTTTTTTTAACATTCTTGAATTAGATTATGATCAAACCTAAAATTCTAAGGCATATTTGTGATTGCTTGAGTCAGCAAGTTGTAAAAACAATTATACTGATGAATCTGGCTTGGAATCCATGAAAAAGTTGTATAATGTTTTGGTTGAATTGATCCTGACTTCTATCTTCCTTTCTTATCTTTTTATATCTACCTTATAGAGTTGCTAGAGAATGAAGATCTTTGGCAGATAATAAAAACCGAGCGATCCGATACAAGAGTAGATCCTTGGTGCGGAGATCACAAACTGACCTTCATTAGGATGTTGCAACGTAAATGTATTGCGCTCAACATTCGAAGTGGCCAGAGAAGAAATCGCATGTTGGAGATGGACTTGTTTTAAGCCCAAAGTCAATGTTCAAAAAGAGTTTTCAAGATAACAAGATGGAAAAAAAGATAAATCAAGTTCACTCCTTGTTTGCTTGTCACTCAAGAATTCAATCTTTAGCTTTCGGGTCCTTTGCGACATTGCGTGTATGACGATCTCTTTGAGAAAAGACAAAGGCCAGTCGAATTTGATCAGAACTCAATGGTGGAAATTTACAGAGCAGTGCACAAAATTGGGAAATATAGAGCCACTTGCCTAATCGGGACATGGACTGATCTCAAAGTTCAAAGGGTGTTGGGATTTCCATGAATTTCTCCGGTTTCATGATAGAAGACTACTTTTGTAGGTCCGGCTAGGAGAATCTAGTCGCCTAATCCTTGCATACAAACCACCCCGGTTGTGCGGAATCCAACCGAGATAGCAAACCGAGATAGAACATGCAATATAACGACACACAAGATTCACCGATTAACACCTCTGTATTAATACGTATGAAAAGATCAGTTACAAGCTCAATGTTTACAAATGTATTTTGCAAACTTTCTAAGTTTTCTCGTGTGTGTGTGCTCTCTATGTTCTCTATGTTCCACTTATGTGCTCTAGTGAGTTCTGTCTGATATCAGACTATATATAGCAACAGACACCACGAAACGGAACATGGCGAATCAGAAACATGACGAAATGGAAAACATTCGATGAAAGGGAAACATAGTCGACGAAACACACTTGTTTCGTCAACTTCCTTATGTTTCGTCGTGTATGGGCTTAGGCCCAATTGTGTTTCGCCGAGATGGTAAAGCCCAAGTCACTTCTTGTTTCGCCGATCTGTTTAGCTTTCCAGCCCAAGAACTATGATCCATAATCCTTTGATGTCTTGGTCTGCTTGTGATCATCTTACACACGACGGAGGAAAGTCGTTGTTAAAACGAGTCGTGTCACGTCGAGTCGCGTCCACAATCATGTATCAACAAACTCCCCCTTGGACGCTACTCGCGAGATTCGCCTTTTATGTCTTCTATGTCGGAGGATCTTCAAAGTCTTCATGTCTTGAAAGCAGAAAGTGTATCAACAAATTCCCCGTTTCATGTAGGAAGAGTGTTGACAAACTCCCCCTTAACATAAGCTCCCCCTTGAGTTATGCTCGTGAATAACTTGATCAATAGAACTTGAGATCCTTGTGGTGTTAATGATGGTCAGCGGCAACTCGATCATCTTCATCATTTGAGTGCCTTCACATTGTGTCTTCATTCCGAAGCTTGTCATCGACCATGTTCTCCTTGCCTTTAGAATCTGCACATGCAAGAAATCTAAACGCGTAATGAGAACAACTGCTTGGAATATAGTTAGTATAAACAAGTGACACACGTATGACCATATTTCAATCAAACACCGTCTGACAGTTTGAAAGTTTAATTAAATTTATCAATTTTAGATTCTAACTTTCAAAAACTTGCAAATTTCGACCGTTTATGAAGATTTAGTCAATTTCGGTTTTCGTTCAGGTTTCAGGTAACGAAGACTCGAGCTCCAACATCGTATGATCGAAAATAAGATAGAAATAAAATCTTTTTGACTTTTATAAAGTTTATGTTAAAACACACCTAAAATCTTTTTGGTATTTTTGAATTTTTCGAAAGTAAAGACTGAAAGCAGTAAATAAATATTTACAGACATTCTTTTTGTGAGTTTCGAGGGTAAGAGAATCATATCAGTGTACAGTCGCGCCAAAACGCTCTTGTTGTTCAATTAGATAACATTAAGATAAACATCCTATAACAATTATCGGTATTGTTGTCCACATAAGCTCAACTTATCAGATGTAATCATGGCGAGGGGATACATTAAGGTATGATTTATACTTACCGACAGGTGTTCATTCACATCACGACACATTCCTGTATCAAGGTATGCACGAGGGTTCATCTTACCGGTGAGTATACCGATTATCATCTGTTTGACCGTATATGATGTGAGATTCTCACTTATCTTGTTTTGAAAACAAGCCCTATGTGATAGAATCACTTATTGATGAGGAACTTGATTTTCATATGCATGAGGGCACAGGAGCAAGCCCGTGAACAGGTCAGTACTTTCGTACAACAGAGAGACGAACTTGACTCCCGGATAAATGTGATATTTTATCACTTATTTGTTTGGAGATGTGATATTTTATCACTTATTGAGGTCGAATGCAGTATGTACACGTATGTATAGTATCATGGAAGATCTAGACTTGCGTCCCCGTTATTTTTCGGTAAAAGATACAACCATGATACCCAGATGATAAGCAGCATAAAAACCGAATATCTCAGAACCTCGGCAATCTCTCAAACGAAATTTCGGTACTAAGACCATATGCCAATGACTGGTTCCCACCTGGTCTTCGGTCGATTTAAGATTTATATCACCCTGCACACTTTAAAATGATTGTGAGCCTACCGATACATCTTATATAGAGCTGCTTATCGTTTTTCATTTAAGGTTTAAAGAGGTTTGGATAGACCACTGATGTACTATCATTTTCTCTTTTGCTCGCTAGGAAACTCATTTTTGTTTTTCTATTGTTTTTGTGTTTTTGAAATTTTTCAACGTTTTTGGATTTTCAAATTTGGATTTACTCCCCCTAAAATCAACAAACTAAGATAAATTTAAAACACAAAGTTATTTACAAAAATGATTTTCCGATGTTGGTTTTACTCTTGCTTGACCTTAATGCCGTTTACCAATAATAAAAAGTCAAATCTTGATTTGTCAAATGCTTTGGTAAAAAGGTCGGCACGTTGGTCATCGGTGTGGACCTTAACAACATCGATTAGCCTTTTCTCAAAGCAATCACGTATGAAGTGATACTTGATTTCGATGTGTTTGGTCTTTGAGTGCTGCACAAGATTTCTAGTGATCTGTAATGCAGCAGAATTATCAACGTAAATAGGAGTAGTTAGGAATTCAAAACTGTAGTCGCGTAATTGTTATTGGATCCAAAGGACTTGGGAGCAACAACATGAGGCAGCAATGTATTCAGCTTCGCATGTTGAAGTAGCGACACAAGTCTGCTTTTTGCACTGCCATGTGACTAGGCGATTTCCCAAAAACTGACATCCAGCCGTTGTGGATTTGCCGTCGATTTTGCATCCGCCAAAATCAGAATCACTGAAAGCGATCAAGTCAAAGTTATTATCCCTAGGGTACCATAGACCGGTGTCAGGGCAACCCTTCAAATAACGAAAAATCCTTTTGACAGCTGCAAGATGTGAGGCCTTCGGGTAGACTTGATATCTGGCAAGCAGGCATGTTGGGTACATTATATCTGGTCTTGATGCTGTGAGGTACATAAGAGATCCGATAATTGCGCGGTCGTATGAGGGGCTAACAGATTCACCCTTCAAGTCTGGAGTAATTCCGTGATTTTGCTGCAATGGGGTACCAATGGGCGTTGCATCAGACATCTGGAACCGGCTCAAGATATCGCCAACATATTTAGTCTGATGGATGAATATCCCAGACTCAGTTTGTTGCACTTGTAGGCCCAAAAAGGTCATTTCCCCCATAGCACTCATCTCGAATTTATCCTGCATAATGCGCTCGAAATTCCTACACAAAACATCATTAGTAGAACCAAAAATAATATCATCAACGTATACCTGTACCAGAAGAAGATCTCCATCTTGTTCTTTGATGAAAAGAGTACAGTCGATAAGACCTCTATGAAAACCATTCTCCAGCAGATAATTATATATGGTTGCGTACCAAGCTCGTGGTGCTTGATGTAGACCATAGAGAGCTTTGTTGAGCAACCAAACCTGATCGGGATGGATAGGATCTTCAAAACCTGGAGGCTGTTCGACGTACACCTCTTCTTCAATCACACCATGTAAGAATGCACTTTTCACGTCCATTTGATAAACCTTGAATCCTTTGAAGGATGCATAGGCAAGGAAGATCCGAATTGCTTCCAGACGTGCAACAGGTGCATACACTTCGTTGTAGTCGATTCCTTCAATCTGACGAAAACCTTGAACGACTAATCGTGCTTTGTTTCGAATAACCACTCCACGGTCATCCTTTTTGCATTGAAAACCCAACGGGTACCAATCTTCTTGTAACCAGCAGGTTTCTCTACGAGTTATCAGACACCAAGCTTCTGGAATTGTTGCAGTTCTTCCTGCATTGCTTCTACCCATGAGTTATCTTTCATGGCTTCTTTCCAAGTTCTTGGTTCTTCCTGTGAGACATAACACGCGAAAGACCAATCGTTTTGTTGCCCGGAATTGACGAAGAGGATGATGCAGTAGCTTCAGCTGTTCTAGGGGCATCCACTGGAGGTGTACCCTCTGAAGTACCATGAACTGATGTTGTTGGAGCTTCTTGATCTGCATCTAGAAATTCATCATCCTCTGAAGATTCGTTCAATTCGGTAGCATCGTGAAAATCCTCATTGTCGAGAGCATTGTTGTTCACCGAAGATGGTTCTTGATTGACAAGAATTAGGCGAACCACCGGTGAAACTGTTGCATTGTCACTCTCGAAAAACATCCTTGCCGCAGCATTTTCTTCAACGGCTTCAACATTGATCGAATTGAAAAAGTCATCGTACTCAAACATCCAAGGCGGACCAGGACATTTGACTGGCAATGTGTGCCTTTGTACTCTGACCTCAGACCATTCCTCGACCCTTTTCGTCTCTAGATTCCAGACTCTTAAGTTTGGAGTGGCATACCCAAGAAAGTATCCCTCAATTGCTTTTGCCCCAAACTTTCCATTAGGATCGATTATTGTGCACGGAGCTCCAAACGGTTCAAGATACGACAAATCTGGTTTCTGTTTGTTAAGAAGCTCAAAGCAGGTCTTGTTGTGTCTTTTGACTGTAAGGACTCGGTTCAACGTGTAACATGCAGAGGCCACAGCTTCAGTCCAGAATGGAATGGGCAACTGCGACTCAACCAACATAGTCCTAGCAGTCTCGTTCAATGTGTGGTTCTTACGTTCAGTGACGCCATTCTGTTGAGGAGTATAAGCTGCACTAAATTCGTGAAGAAAACCTTTTGAAGTGCAAAACTCCGCCATGGCATGATTTTTAAATTCTGTACCATTGTCGCTGCGTATTCGCCTAACCTTCAATTTATACAAATTCTCAATCTGAATGATTAAGTTTTTGATAATACCAAAGGTTTCACTCTTGTGTGCCATGAACGCCACCCAAGAAAATCTTGAATAATCATCAGTTATCACGAGGCAATATTGATCATTCCTGATACTGTTATGCTTGACAGGACCGAACAAATCCATGTGCAAACGTTCAAGAGGAACTGCCACCGTGTTGATCTTCTTTGTCGGGTGTCGCTTCTTTGTTCGTTTTCCTTTCTGGCACGAAACACAGACGTCTTGAAGATGGAAGTTTTTAAGAGGAACACCATTCACCAATTCATTTGACACCAAATGATTCATTTTGCGTAAGTGAATGTGACCCATTCGCCTGTGCCAAGAGATTGAGTCTTTTTCTGTGGCTTTGGAAACGAAACATGTTGCTTGTGCAGACGTAGTGATAGCTTGGCTCATATCAAGGACATACAAATCATTTATCCTTGGAGCTGACAAGAGAATCCATTCTTTTGGAATTTTGAAGCCCGGCTTTAGCACATAACATCCATTAGCATCAAAGTGTACTGAGAACTGTTTGTCACAGATTAGTGAAACGCTGAGAAGATTGTGATCAAGTTTTTGCACAAAGTTGATTTTATCAAAGCTTACAACCCCGTTGGATATCATTCCTTCACCCGTAATATATCTGCCTTTATCTCCAGCAAAAGCAACATAACCTCCTCTAATAGATTTGATGTCGTAGAGAAGCTTCATGTCGCCTGTCATGTGCCTGGATGCCCCACTATCAACAATCCAATGACTACTGATAGTTCCTCCTGGAACACCCTGCACATGAACTCAATTGATTAGTTGGAGATGGGGATCCAAGCCATTGTGGTCTTGGGTCTTCCATTTTCATCAACAACAATAACTTCTTTTCTTTGATGATTCGTAAATTGTGACGGTCCCCCTGATTCAACAACCGTTTTTGGCTTCCAGGTCTGTTTTGTTTTACCAGTGTTATTCTTTAAAATTTTAACTTCATGGTTGTCTGAAGTTTTTGAATTATCTGGTTTGACAGAAACAACTGTTTTGTTAACCACATCGGTTTTAATCGCCTTTTCAATTTTCTTGACCTGTTGGCGTTTCTGTTTCTTTTCCCTTTCTTTTACAAGGCGGGGATCTTGTTTTCCAGATACAGATCGCTTACGGTCAGTTTGGTCACGGGGAACATCAACTTTGCCTTTTTGTTTATGAAGATATGGACAATTTCGAATTACGTGTCCAATTATACCACATTCAAAACATGATCTTCGTTCAACATGCCCCGAAGTATCATGTGATCGTCTTGCCGATGATGATGAACTTTGTGATCCCGAGGTACTAGGTTTTGAACAGTTTGGTTCATTTCTTTTCAACACTGTTGCTTGTTTAACAAAATCTAAGTTAGATTTGTTTTCAAACGTTTCAATTTTGTCCGTTCCCTTTGATTTCACAAAGTTCACATTCTTGTTCTTCTTTTGATTCGGCTTCCTTTGACCTTGAGTCGGTAGTTTTCCTTTTGGCTTGGTGTGATTTTGCTGCCTTTTCTCTGTTGGTAATTTCTGATTGCCATATTGTTTTCAAACTTCGGCCTTTGGAATAGGAGGACACTGTGTTACAGTAACATGTGATCCTGTCTTTCCCCAAAACTTACTTGTCGAGTTTTCAAAGACTTTACTGATTAAAGATTGATTAACATTCTTAATAGGAAAATCTTTGTCAGAATAAATTTTATCATCACCAACAAGAGTGTACAACAAATTCACACTCTCCGACTCTTTTGCAGACGAGGACTTGATTGCAACAGTCTTAGCGGGTTTTGCAGGAGGATCCACATAGAATATGATTCTCAAGAGGTATGTCCTCTTCTTTGATTTCCGCATCAGACTTTTCTAAGTCAGTATCATCGGATTCATCATTAGAAGAATCAGCATCCTCAATAATGACTGGAGGATCATGATTCAGTTCAACAGAAGACACACATGTATCTGCTGATACGTCTGAATCTGATGATACTTCTTTCTTGTATCCGAGTCCTGTTGCAAATTCCTTAACGTTTAAAGGAACTGATGGTTCAAAGAAAGTTCCATCCTCCTCGTCAGGCATGGCATCATAATTGTGTCTCACTGGTGGTGGACATTTCTTGTAACCTATGCATGTGACATCCCGTTTCTCTTTCTGAACATCAATGATGTGATCCAACACATAGCTAGAGCTCAAATAACTATCTAGCTTAAGCGGGATCGCCTCACTTTCAGTTTTCACACAAGCCATCTCTTTTTGCATTATCTCAAGTCGAGTTATATACAAATTAATGTCAGTTTGTTTTCTGGAAACCATTTTTGTTAATTCGGTTTTATCTTTCTTTAATTTCTCAATTACCGATTTAAACTCCTTTTCATGGTTTTCATAAACCATGTTGGCTTCAGTGCACTTGGAAAGATCCACGGTCAACTTCTGGTTGTGGATAAACGTCACATCATATTTCTCTTGCAAAGCCTCGTGTTTGCTTCGCAACTCACACCACTTATCCTTCAATGAAACATGTTTGTCTTGCAAGTCAAACAAACTAGCTTGTAAAGAATCATGTTTGCCTTGCAACTCAGACATGTTTGCTTCTAAATCAGCACATTTAACACTCAAACTAGCACAATTATCACAAATAGCAGCGGTGGGTTCATCGAAACATACCAGACTTGATGAACTATCGACATTAGCCATAAAGGCTGAACGAAGAGAAGACGAAGAATAAGCAGCTTGATCCACCAAAATAGATCTTCTATTAGTTCCTGCTGTAGCTTCCTCCAAAAGCTCATCAATATCTGCATCAACTGACGCACTTGATGTCTCACCCACATGATCATCACCTGAACTCGAGGATTCTTCATCTGAACTTCTACTATAACCAGAAGTGTCTTCATCCTCAGAAGATTCACCACCATTTGCGGAAGATTCTCCACCACTGGTGTGAATTAAATCCTGCACAACCTCAGCAAAACAGGCTGTTCCATCCGGAGTATCACCACTCAACTGAATTGACCAGTCACAACCTTCATCTACTTGAACCACAAGTGCCTGGTTGGCATTTGATGGTCCCGCTTGGCTTTGGTTGTTGACAGGTATCAACGTACGTTCATTGTTCCTGTTCTGGTTCTGCTGGTTGCCTTGGTTTCTGAAGGGATTCTGGTTCCCATGCTGTGCTGGCCTTGTACATTCCTTTTTGAAGTGACCCCGTTCACCACAATTAAAGCACTTTACTGCCTGCTTATCGAACCCATACTTGGTGTCTTTCTTGCTCTCCAAGCTGGTTCTGCCAGTTCTTTCCATGAAATCCTTTGCCCTCCTCACAGCACTTGCAAAGGCCCACTTGATATCCATCAAGTCCATCTCTTCCTTGTCAATCTGCTGATAGTCTTCTTGTGTCAGATTAATGTTGCCAATCTGACCTTCCACTAGCCCACAATACGCGCTCACCAAAGTGTTTAGCAGCTCCATGTGTTCCTCTGCTACTTCCACACTGATCTTTGAAAAGCTTGAAGTGTCGAGCCGTATTGTATTTGGCTTAGATTGTTGACCGGCAGACGACGTGCTTCCATAACACGCTTGTTGTTGAGCAGGAAGTGGATTCCCGTATAGATCAATTGCTACGGTAGATGGTCGATAGACTTGCTGTTGTGGAGCTGGCTGTAGAGGATTTCCATACAGATCTGTTGTTGGAGCTGGCTTGACAGGAACATGTATCTGATGGCCATAAAGATCTGTGCTCATGACAAAAGCTGTCTGAAGAGGAGCATGAGAGACAGGTCGTGCAAAAGTGGTGCAGGAGGTTCCATAATACATTTCTGGATTTTGTGGAACTGGAACCTTCTTTGCCTTCAGAGTTTCTTCCTGATCTTTGTTCTCTAAAAGCTGCACAAAGTCGTTGATGTTCGTTGTAGCCAAAACCCCATTGTATTTCAGAATTTCCAAGAAATTATTCCACTGGGGTGGCAACGCATCTGCAAACTTCTTTACTACCTCTACAGGAGTTGTTACAACCCCAAAATTACCCAACTCTGTGAGCAAGTGATAAAACCGACTTGTCATGTCTCCCAACGATTCCTTATCCATACATGTGAAGCCATCGAATTCTTTCTTGAGTAGATCGTGTCGCAATTGACGTGTTGCTTCATTACCTACCCCTCTGGTCTTCAATGCATCCCACAATTTCTTCGTTGTCTAGAAACTGACAAACTGATGGTAAATATCTTTGCTTAACGCCTGAGTAAGAATGGCGTATGCTTTCTTTTCCAGATCATACGTCTTCTTTTGATCTTCAGGAAGATCGGCAAACGTAGCAGCAGATGAAGCGGCAACCTCTATTGTTTGATCGAAATCTGTGGTGAAACGTAACCACAACTCTGTATTTTGCCCAAGCACATATGTGTAGAACCTATCAACCCATCCCGGATACTCATTTAAATGCATCAATTTTGGAGGCCGATTCAAACTTCCGGTTTCGCTCTCGCTTAATAAGATACTTTGAATGCTCGGAGTTTGATTTGATACAAAAGCCCATTGACCGGTTGAGATTGCGTTTGTTTGCGAAGAAGTGGATACGGGAGATTCGGCCCATGAAGGAGATAAACTAGTATTCCTATACTTTCCCTCATCCGGAGACGGAGTACCCCACCAACTTGGATTCATGTTTGATAAGGAAAAATGATCACTTGAAAAACACACCTCAACCAAACAATTAAGTCACAATTGCAAACCTTCTATTTAAAATTAAGTGTTTCGACGAAACCAAAATTCCACGAAACAGACTTAGACTCTGTTATTTTTACGAAACAGAATATTAAACTTGTGGGTCAACGAAACAAATTAATGTATTGACTGAACGACGAAACAAAGGGGCCCAATTTACGGCGAAACTGGCTAACACAGTTTGAAGCCCAATATGCGACGAATCAAGGCCCAATCCTAGTTTGGACGAAACAGATTTTAATGCTTTTGGGCTCCCAATAACTCTCGGCGAAACACAAGGGCCCAAAGCTTTAGTGACCAAACAAAAAGGAAGTATAAAACAGGGGCCCAATTCTTGAAGGCCCAATTCTTGAAAATGGATATTGACGAAATGAATTTTATGACGAAACAGGATCCAATATGCTTGATCGGCGAAACAAAAGAAATCCCTTTTTGGGCTTTATAATCGGCGAAACGGATTTTGGGCTTCCTGGTTGACAACAAAGCCCAATGTGTTGTGAAGTAAATAAATGGCCCAAGAGATCGATGAAACTAAAACTTGTTTCGCCGATGATGCTTTTCAGGAAACTGAAATGTGTTTCGCCGACCCGTGTTTCGTCGAAAAGGATGTCAGGGGTTGGTGAAAAGTTGATACGCTTGACCTTATCTTTCTGACACACTAGACAACTTTCGGCTATACACCTTTCCCAAACTTACCAACCAGTAAGGTTAAACAATATTTTAATCAAACACAACTTCCAATTCACAAACAACTTTCAAGTTTCAATTATCAAGATCAAAAAGGTGAAAATATGAAGAACATCTTGAATGTAGCAAGAACACGATGAGTTTTCCGGGAAATTTTAACCTTCCGAACACAAAATTTTGCTTAAAACTTCACTAAAAACCCACTTTTAACATGTGAAAATGATAAACAACAAGGTTTTTATAAGAACTTCCAGCAAAACAACAAGATATTTGAAGATTTGACCAGATTTTTCAAGAAAAATAAAACTTCAAATACCCGGAAAACACCCGAAAACACTCGGTTTTAACAAGGAGAAGAGCCAAGGCTCTGATACCACTTGTAGGTCCGGCTAGGAGGATCTAGTCGCCTAATCCTTGTATACAAACCACCCCGGTTGTGCGGAATCCAACCAAGATATAACACGCAATATAATGACACACAAGATTCACCGATTAACACCTCTGTATTAATACGTATGAAAAGATCAGTTACAAGCTCAATGTTTACAAATGTATTTTGCAAACTCTCTAAGTTTTCTCGTGTGTGTGTGTGCTCTCTATGTTCTCTATGTTCCACTTATGTGCTCTAGTGAGTTCTGTCTGATATCAGACTATATATAGTAACAGACACCACGAAACGGAACATGGCGAATCAGAAACATGACGAAATGGAAAACATTCGACGAAAGGGAAACATAGTCGACGAAACACACTTGTTTCGTCGACTTCCATATGTTTCGTCGTGTATGGGCTTAGGCCCAATTGTGTTTCGCCGAGATGGTAAAGCCCAAGTCACTTCTTGTTTCGCCGATCTGTTTAGCTTTCCAGCCCAATAACTAAGATCCATAATCCTTTGATGTCTTGGTCTGCTTGTGATCATCTTACACACGACGGAGGAAAGTCGTTGTTAAGACGAGTCGTGTCACGTCGAGTCGCGTCCACAATCATGTATCAACAACTTTGAACAACAGATCTAGTATATCTGAATGAAGAAATGTAGCTGGTGTGGTGGTGTTGGGCCTTCCAAATCCGGTCCCATGATCCGCAAATGAATCACAACAGTTACAATGGCGTTTTTTCTAAGCTTTAGTTGATTAACAAGCACACAAATGAATCTTGAAGATTCTTGAAAAAAGTTAGTTAATATTTTTTATTTTTTATTTTTTATTTTTTGAAGGTTTTCTGAATCTTTGTAGTATATAAATGAAAAATTGTATTATCGAATCCTTCCAAACTTTCTATGATAGATATTGTTGAATCTTTAGATTTATAATGAAAACTGGTAATTTTCTATTCTCTTTTGTGATTAATTTTTACCTATTAGTTTATCTTTTTAATGGCATTTCCAGTTTATGTTCATATTAAGTTTTAAAATATTCAAAATTAACTTAATTTAAAAAAAAGTACATTTAAGTTAAAAAATTGAAACAAAATAAAACTTCAAAAGAACAATAAATTAAATTTTAGACGGATAACAAAGAGTGAAACTAAATTTAACATCAGGAAGCAAAAAATTATTTTTAAAGCCTAGAACAAATTTTTTTTAAACCCAAGAAAAAATTATTTGCAAAAACAGTAATTTTCCCTTAGTCACTCAGATAGAAACCAAGATGATCATATTCAATGAGATAACCCCTTCTTCCTCCGACCCACTGTGAGCTTTCGAAATGGCTACTATATACGTGTTTTGAGCAAGCTATTCAATCATACCAGCATCAGAATGAACAGAGAGTGATCCTAAAATATGCTTGAAAGCCTCTTCAGCTCATTCAGATGTCAAAAGCCCTTCTGCTGACCCGTTTATTTGCCTTACGAACAAATGCTTATCAGACATGCATGTTTTGCAACTGCTGGTCAGTTATGAAATTGCTATTTCTAAGAAGGTTTACAACTAGGGCTGTAAACGAACCGAACGTTCAGCGACAGTTCGTGAACTGTTCAGCGGAAAGTTCGTTTATGTTCGTTGGTTAGCTTAACGAACGAACACGAACAAAAAAATTCGTTCGGTTAGCTTAGCGAACGAACACGAACATAGGTCTCGTTCGTTCGACTGCGTTTGTGAACGTTCGGCTGTTACGTTCGTCCATGTTCGTTTGATTATATTAAAAATAATATATAATAAACCTTATATCTAAACATATTGAAAACTTGAAACCCTATTTTTTTCTAAGTTAGCTAAAATTTGGACATGCTAAGACATTTTTTGGGATATTTATGTCTAAGTTAGTTAAAGTTGATTCATCGTTTGGTGGTGTATTAGATTTCTTGTGTTTTGATTTATCATTTGATGGTTGTATTTAACTACTTATATCCAATGTTTAAGGATAACAATATTTTTATTTTTTATTTTCAAGTTAAATGTTCGTTTGCGTTCTTTTTTATTTGCTTGCGTTCGTTTGTGTTCGCTTGCGTTTGTTTGTCTTTGAGACTAGTGTTCACGAACTGTTCGTGAACAACTGAATTTCCTTAACGAACGAACATGAACATAAACTTATGTTCGGTATACGTTCGTGAACAATTCACGAACATGTTAATTTCCTTAACGAACGAACACGAACATGGCCTTGTTCGTGTTCGTTTAGTTCGTTTACAGCCCTATTTACAACGGCTACAGTTGCTCTAGCCATGCTGCCTCTTGTTCGAATCAGCAAAGTAGCATCGAAGCATAACTTGAGAAAAAAGAATTTGCAGCCATCCCTAGTTCCTCTAACTACCGATTTGAAAAATTTGTTAATGAACATTGCCTCGGGGGAGCCTATTCTTCAACTAGAGGACCATTGATTGGCAATTTGAGGAAAACCATCACTATTTAATAACATGAAAAAAGTAATTGTATGGCTTACAGAATCCATGAAAAATGCATAAATGTTTTGGAAGGTTATCTAATAAGAATTTCCACATTAACACATAAACCATCAAGTGGTCCATTCGTAAATGTTCAAAGTTTACTACTACATTTGCTGGGCTATGCTCTTAATTAACCAAAAAATAACTGTTGCACGTGCAAAGCCTTAAAAATGTTGACTGTAAACTTGAACAAAAGTAGCATTCCATGTAAGGGTGCTAAAAAGTTAACATTTTATGTTATTTAATTTTTAGGACCTGACACAAAAGCACAACTCTCCTCGCTACTGGTTGTACAATTTTGGGATGAGTCCCATAAGAAGAAGCACACAAATGAGTCGTCATCTCAAAGGGCTCATGTGATTCAGGTATTCTAAGTTGTTTTATTGATAAATGAAGGCAACAAGTTGAATAAATGGTGTATAACTGCTTGGTTGTTTTCTTGTTCATCAGAAGCACATGTGAGAGATATCTGCATCACAACGAGCTCCGGGGAGTTAGGTTGTGTATGAAAATCTGGGATGGTGGTTTTAATTTAGGCCCAAGGAATCATGAGCAAGAACATGGTCCTTGGTCTCCCTGGAATACCACAAGAGGAGCCATAAGACTTGGCGCAACAGTGTAGTGAAGTGGTGCTGGGACTTCCTGATCCGGTCCTTGGATATGCTATAAAACCTTGGGATTCTCTTGATTAATTAGATTCTCAAAAGTTCTATGCTTTTATCACTAACATACATTCTAGAGATGATAAGTGTTTAATCTAGGACAACCATAGGAGACTAATTATGCATTTGAATCTGTGCTAAAAATATATTAACGTAGGGTGCTAAGTGTAATTGTCTGGGGCTTGAAGAGTATTATCGGCTCATAGTATTTCAACAATGAAACATCTGATACTTCTATTGTGTTATGATTTGTTGAGCTTGTTTTGGATTATCCATGTATTCAATTCGACCTCGTTGTAATTATGGGTATGGATCCTAAGAGAAACATGGGAATCGCAAGAAGCATTTTGGACCACAAATTTTCTCAAAACCAATTTTTTTACCACTAGAAACATGGGAATCGCAAGAAGCATTCTGTCTCCTCTCCAAATCCATTTGCAAGTTACATGTTCCCATTCGCTACCACAACAAACGCCTTTCACTGTCAAATTGATGCTGGAACTAAAAACCTCCGGCTCCTTGCATACTCAATCCTCTGTTTTTTGTCCACCAGAAAGTCAACACCCCTTTTCTCCGACCACCCACCTTGCCTTACTGTCCGACAACTTACTTACTATTGTATGAACATTTGCTACTTTTAAAGCCTTGACAATTTCACTTCCTAAAGCCATTTAAGATATTTCCCCTAGGCCCTAACTGAGCAACTAAACAACAACGATTCTTGTTGCTCTTATCAATATCATTTAACGATTTGGGATTTGGGATTTGTGATTTATGATTTACATACTCCAACACAACACTTCTTTTAGTTTTGTTAAAAAGAAAAAACGGAAAAGCAACCAATCCGGTAAGCAATCCTATCTTTAGAAAAAATAACAAATTTATTCGAACTAAATAAGCGGACAGACTTTTATTCCCAAAAGTTGGGTTAAGGGACTTTTATGGAAAAAATGTAAAATTATATTGGTTTCTCATGATATTTGCAAATGTTGAATTATGTAGAACATTGTCATTTATGGTCCGAATCGGACACTTTCAAAGCTAGTTAGATTTTCTGGGAAATCTCAACAATTATACTTGTTTTCCACTTCGGATTTGATATAGTTTTTATGTCGGATCTATATCTAAGTCCTAAATCTACCACTAGCTGAGTACTGGGGCTGTGCTGACACAGCTAGTCTAGCCAGGCAGTTTACAAATTGTTTTGACGTATTGTTTAAATTGTTTGGAATCGCGATGAGTAAAATGTATGATTTGCATGATTAAAATGTATGACATGCAAATATGTTATGTTGGCGTCTAAAACACATAATTGTAAAAAATAAATAATTATCTCATGCCAAGGGAATTACCAGATTGTGCCGTTTGTCACAGTTTACTTAAACTAACAAAACCACAGATTAACCAAAATAAATTTAAAGACATGTTTTCTTATATCAAGGTACACAACCTATCCTTATACTTTTAAACATTACAGATTTGAAAGATCCGACAAGATTGCATGCCATATATCTTAGAAACATTTTTGTAGTAGTAATACAATTTACATTGAAATAATGCAAAGAGTTAATTACTATTTTCGTCCCTGTGGTTTGTCAAAAATCACTATTTCAGTCCATTAATTTAAAAATTGCGATTTCAGTCCCTGAGGTTTCACTTTCGTAACCATTTCAGTCCACCTCCATTAAACCCATCCATTTATTCTGTGAAGTACATGTGAATTGACCAAAATGCCCTTATTAATAAAAAACAAAAAGATATCTAAATGAGTTAATTACTGTTTTCGTCCCTGTGTTTTGTCAAAAATCACTATTTCAGTCCTTGTGGTTTCACTTTAGTAACCATTTCAGTCCAGTCTCCTAACACCGTCTATTTTACCGTTAAGTTTGGCAATAGCTTTTTGAAAAGTCATAAGCTCCAAAATAAAGCCAATAAGTCAATAAGTCACTTTATACTTTATACTGACATTTCCAAAAAGCTAATATGGCAATAAGATGTTTCAAAAAGCTTAGCCAAACAATAAAATCATATTAGTCCATATTTAATTAACACAAGGGTAATTTAGGTATTTCATTAAAAACTTAACCATAAAATAGACGGTGTTAGGAGACTGAACTTAAATGGTTACAAAAGGGAACCCACAGGGACTGAAATAGTGATTTTTGACAAACCACAGAGACGAAAACAGTAATTAACTCATTTAAATATCTTTTTGTTTTTTATTAATAAGGGCATTATGGTCAATTCACGTGTACTTAACATAATAAATGGATGGGGTTAACGGAGTTGGACTGAAATGGTTACGAAAGTGAAACCAAATGGACTGAAATCGCAATTTTTAAACTAATGAACTGAAATAGTGATTTTTGACAAACCACAGGGACGAAAATAGTAATTAACTCTAATGCAAAAAATTACAATTTACATTGAAATTCGATTTACAAATGTCCATTATATCATTTTAAAGAAGATCATGTACATATAGAAATTTCCTCTAGAGTTGCGTAAGAACACGCTGACAAATAAAACAACTATTATCTAAAGAAGATGTATGATACACTAATTGTGGATCCGAGGGCCTGATTTGGAAAGCCTAGCACTACTACATTAGCGACATCTGTTCTTTCATTGATACTAAATCTGTTGTTCAAAGTAGTCTTTTATCTTGGAGAAGGAAATCTCACAACTTTGAGATCAGTTCATCTCCCGATAGGCAAGGGGCTATAATTTCCCAATTTTAAGAACCACGTTCTATATATGCGTGGTCATAATTTATGCAATGTCGTATAGGACCCGAAGGCAAAATATTGAATTCTTGGATGACAAATTTACAAATTTAGCCTCATTGTTTTTCTTTATACCACCTCCGTTCGCTCCAGTTTGATTATTTCTATACATCTTATTGTTCATATCTTAAAATTGTAATTTTAAATCCTTGTCTTTTTTCTCACCCAGCTGGCTTTTCATAAAGACCTCGGCTAAGTCACCATTAATAAATGCATTCCTGACGTCAACCTTATGTATAAGGCCACGTCTAGAGACCACAATACTGAGAATCACATGAATCTCGCCTATACAATCGACATTTGTGAGTGGAAGAAATATTTTAGATAGTTGGCTCATTGTTAGTGAAACGATAGCTTGGGCTAAAAAAAGCAAGACGAAATGCTTGGTTTTAAAAGTTGATTTCGACAAGCCATAAGGCATATGATTCCATAAATTGGAAATTCCTTTTTCAAATAATTGGGTTTATGGCCTTCCCCGAAAGATGGATTAATTGAATCAAGGTTTGTCTCATTTCGGGAATGAGTTCGGTTCTCACCAACGGCTCTCCAACGGGTGAATTTAAATATAATGGGTTCGGTTCTCATCACTATGATCTAAACCTAGCTTTCTCTCACTAACACATATTTTTCCTCTCTAGAACGTGTGCACACACTGATGAAAGATTACAAGAATTGTGAGAGTTGATTGTTGTAACCTAACCTATACACACATATCTATAGGCACACACTGATTGTGAGAGTTGATTGTTGTAATCTAACCTATACACACATATATATATATAGGCTAGGGCAACAAACTCAACAAACTTGGACACTAAGGTAGGGTTTGGTACAAAGGAATAGAAGGCCGAATGGAATTGATCATTCTATTGGAATGAAAAGAAACATGTTTGGTTGTTAAGTGATAATGGAATGGAGCATTCCAAGGAATGTAAGCCTTCTAAATATAATAATTTTAATTCCTAGGTAAGGTGGTTTTTTTTTCATTCCTTCAAGGAATGGAAATATATTATTATTATTATTATTATTATTATTATTATTATTATTATTATTATTATTATTATTATTATTATCAATATTTTTATTATTATTATTACTCTTATTGGTTTTAATAACTCACTCACAGGCGACACCACTACTGCCATAGCTGCCGCCGTGACTACTGTCGTCGCCGTCACCCATTTCGGTCGCCACCACCACCCACCTCCACCCCAGCTGTCTCCCGCCACCACCCACCTCCACCCTAGTCGTCACCCACCTCCGCCGTTACCAACCGTCACCCACCATCCACACCTCCGCCCCCGCCGTCACTCGCCACCACCCACAACCCCTGACACCACCACACCACAGTTGCCACCCACCCCCGCCTCCGCCGTCAGCCGCCACCCACCTCCACCACCGACCACCACCGTCGTCGTCACCCACCATCGTCCCTGTCACCCAACACCATCGTTGTCGCCACCACTTACCTCTGCCCCCGCCACCACCCACCGCTGCCATACATTGTCACCACCTCCGACCATCGCTACCATTGCCACCAATCACCACCCACCACCACCGACTACCGTCTTCGTCTATTCTTTCCTTCCAAACAACACAAAGTAATGATTCATTTTATTCTTACATGGTAACCGAACAAGACATGGAATGGTAATGATCCATTCCATTACATTGTCCATTCCATTACCTCGTACATTCCGTTCACCCGTCTATTCCATTACGTCATACCAAACAGACCCTAAGTCCTGACAAAATAACCTAGTCCGAATTTGTACCGAATTTGACATACAAATTCGGACACTACAATACAAGCTAACAAATTCGAACATGTAAGAAACCATAAGGTGTCCAAACTTATAAACATATTCGGGCACTTACAATCAAAACAAAGAGCCCTCCGAATTTGTAGCAAATTTGGACACATTATAACTATAAACTCTGACACTTCTAGTCCGAGTTTAACTAATAAATTCAGAAAAGTCCTTCATTACTTGGATCTTTAACTTCTCTTGACTTGTACCTTTGACTTCGTTGACCAGAACTGATAAAGCACAGTTACCTAGCAAGAGCTGCACTTACAAACTCCCCATTACCTGTTGCTATTTGTGTGGCATCCATAATCTTTAGTCACCGGATACTACATTTACACACGAATAATAATGATAAGTGTAAAAAGAAATTTTGAATTTGAATCTTTTTTGACTAAGTTCTGGTGGTTTTTTATTGGTTCTCAAGTTTCTCGCAATATTTAGTGTAGGTCCACTCGTAGGATCAAGATAAACCTACTTCCTTGTTGCTTAACGCACACACGAGTGCGGAATCCAAGTGTATATGCAAACCAAGCCCAAGAACACACAAACACCAGAAAGATTTCAAAGTTAAATGCTCAATATAAATTCCAGCAGAATTTTGTTACAAAGAAATACAAGAATTCTCACAAAACTTGCTGGGTGTGCTCTCTGCTAAAACTGTGAACTGCAAGTCTGTTTATATAGGTCCCCATACGGATCATCGGACTTAGATGATTTCTTGTTCCGGATGCCGTAACGAGTGCGGAATCCCCGTTACGACACAAACCTAGCGAGAGTGCAAGCACAATAACAAGATTCAACTATTAAACCTTCAATGTATTCAACCATAAGAGTTACAAAGTACAAAGTTCAACGAGAAACCCTCTAAACCTCTCTGGTGTGCGCTCTAGTTCTCTTACCCTATCTGTTTGCAACATGCTGCTTTTATACTCAAACCTAATCTAGGTACTACGAAGAATGGAATTGGGCCTGATCCAAAAGGAAGCCCACAAGGAATCACTCTTCGTGGCAGCATAGGGTGTTCGGCAATGGAGTCTTCGTCGCCAAGAGGATGAATGACGAACCCTTTGACGGTTCGTGACTTGTAGTCTTCGATCAAAATGAAGGAGGAAACTCCCACGAACCCTTCACTCTTCGTTGAGACTCTTGGTAGTCTTCATGCTATCACTGTTCGTCAACATGTAAACCAACGAACTGAACTGTGAACATGCATGGAACAATTAGTCCTTACAAACCATATTAATTCATCACATGACATCATCATGATGTCATGGTGATTTGGCGGTGAATAACGGTTCACAACTCTTCGTGCTTCGCGTGTTGATCTCTTGGGCGCACGACGGAGGAATTTCGTGACATCGGGCTAGAATCGAACCGAACCGAGTCAAATCGAACCGAGTTGAACCGAACGGAGCCGCATCCACAAAGTGCATCAACAGACCAATAATCCAGCAACACCACGAAATATGTGCATGGGCCACGAAATACAGGGTCCTTCGTGACTACCATTCAAATGAACAAGTATGTTCACGAAGAAGGGTTCTTCAAGACTATCTTTCCAACGAACAAGTGTGGTCACGAAGCATAGGTTCTTCGTGACTTACATTATGGTGAACAAAAGTCTTTCGTGAAGCACTATCTTTTGTGAAGATGTAATTCCCAATTGAGGAGGTCTTTCGTGATACCATATTTCGTGAACATGTTATTCCCACGAAGAAGTGGGTTCCTCCTGTGAAGGCTTCAAACAGACAGAACTTACAGTCACTTACTTACAGCAAGAAACAAGCACTATCAACTAATAGTCTGCACACTCGCAGTTGTTTTACAACAAGTACAAAGTAAATGTCGTACCGAGTATATATAGGAGGATATCTTGACTTCATTCTTGAACCAAACCGAGCTGCATCCACACAAATATGCATCAACATTTAGCGTTCTCATTTAAACATCCCCGACCATTAGTGGTTCAACACAACCACCTAAGCAATCTCTCTCTCTCTCTCTCTCTCTCTCTCTCTCTCTCTCTCTATATATATATATATATATATATATATACGGGAAGGTTCATTTGAGAAGAAAATTTTATTGAGAAGAAAAAGAATAAAAGGGTATAATTGTAAAACATTAAATAGTTTTTTCTCATCTCATTTATTATTATGTTTGACTAATTAATTAGTCATTAAGACTATAATCCTCCACACTAAATATTTTTGCCTACACACATCAAAAGTTATCCTACACGTTTCGAAATTTATCCTACACATATTGAAATTTATCCTACACAACTCGTAATTTATCCTACACGCCTCGTATTTATCCTACACTATAAATGAAAATTTATTTTTATTTTTTGTGAAAAATATATATCTTAAAAATAAGTTACAAATTTAATATAGTTAGTTATTAAAGATGAAACTATCAATTAATGATGTATGTAAGTTTACTAATATACCCTTATAGTTACATTAAGTACAAATATTAAATGAAGTCTAATGAAGCATTTCTATTGGTTGAAATTTCTTCTTTTTTCTTCTTACAAAGGATTTCTTCTCATTTGAACCCTCCACTATATATATGGATATATGTATACATATATGTATATATATATACATACATATATATATATACATATATATATATATATGTATATATATATATATATATATATATATATATAGGGGAAGGGTCCACTAAAGAGTGAGTTTTGCCTAAGTAGCCTAATAAAGATTGTGATGATGACATGTGCAATGGCTAAAAGTAGGAAGGAAGGGAATTTGTTGTACCAAAATATTTTGGTCCTTAAAAGTAGGAGTGAGAAGATGACATATGTCACTTCTTTTGTTTTCTAAAATATACAAAAAAAAAAAAATCCTGTACAAAAAAAAATCAAGCACAAAAAATCAAGTACCAAAAAAATTTAGAACAAAAAAATCTCTTACAAAAGATTTAGTACAAAAAAAAATCTAGCACAAAAAATCCAGAACAAAAAAAACTAGAAAAAAAATTTTAAGACAAAAAATCCAGCTAAAAAAAAGTAGTACAAAAGTCTTGCACAAAAATGCTATACAACAAAGAAATACAACACATTTTTTTTGGGTATTTTAGTTGTCATTTTTTATATAGCAACAGAGTACTCAATTTAAAAATAAAAAGACGCTCTATTTTATGGTAAAATTTTATTAAAAAATTAATGTCGCATAAAAAACTTATGAAGAATTAAAAAATGGGAGTAAAATATGTATATGCCTTGCAAATGTAGCGAGAAAGTCAATAAATATGATTTTTCTAAATATACCCTTACCCTCCTCTTTTTCCTATATTTGCATCTTAACTATTTATTTTATAAAAGGTTAAGATTTCTTCACATCATACTTACACAAACTAAACTTTTCATTTGATCTTATCGATATTTATATATGTACATATAGGGGAAGGTTTATCTGAGAAGAAATTTAACGTGAGAAGAAAAAGAAAAAATGACATATTAGTAAAATACTATTTCATTTATAACTCATATCATTGATTTTTCTCTCATAAATTAATTAGTCAACTAATCATTAATTATCATACATATAATCTACAAAACATACATATAACAACCCTCCAAAATAATTTTATTTTCGACACCCCTAATATGTTTAAACTGTCCCTATATGTCTTAAATCACACCCCGTATGCGGAAACCGAACCCTAAATACCATATATAATTAAAAATAAAATAAAAACAAGATTTTAACCTCGCTCGCGGGCCACGAACGTGTTGGCGGTAACCTACGCGGGCCGCAACAGCTCGTAGCTCGTAGTCTGGGCGAGCCCCCAGGCCGCCGCATGGCAGCCTCGTGTCACGCCTAGTGGCCAAATCAGCACAGCTAGGGCCTACCCTAGCTAGCCTCGCGGGCCGCGTAGCCCTTGGCTACAACCTTTGTGGGGCGCGACGAAGTGTCAGACAGACACTATAAATAGAGGCAATAAGCTGTTCAGTCGAAATCGTTCACAACTCTCTTCTCTCTCGAATTTCTATATAGTTAAAATAATTTTCAGGCATTATACCCCCCTAATTAGCAAAGCACTGCCTCGTTGTAAGTATCATAACCCCGATTACGTATTAGATACGCTACCCAATTGATCCAGGGTTCCGTAACGGTTTTCATGGTTCTGCCCGACGTAGTCGTTGGAATGCCATCTCGGGGAGGGTATTACTTATGTAAATATTGGGTTATTATACTAACGCGTGTGCATTTGTGTAATATAGATAATCACCAGGAAATCCTTAAGGAAAACCCTAAGACAACAATGTGAGTAATCTCCTTTTTGTAAATCTTTTTGCAAACTGTTTTTACAAAACCTCATATGATTAACATTATATTAAACACTACTTGAGTATTTGTATTCTACAATTATCTTCGATATGTTGGGGTTTTGTATACAAAATTTGTTACTACATTGTGAGTAGTAACATGACCACAATTCTCGTTGATAGTACCGTGGGTGGGAAATAAAGTAGATGGAAAAAAATGTAATTGTGCGACCGCCCTCAATACTGTACAATGGTTTTTACATGTCTTTATTAAACTGGGATTCACTCACCAGTATTTCCCACTGACAAATTTTTTTAAACGTGTTTCAGTAACAAAATGTGAAAGCCAACTAGAAGCCAGCTGGACAGCACTGAAGGCTTGGAAAAGTGGCTATAAAGTTACCTAAAATAAAGAGATGTTTTATTTAAATAAAATAGGGTTTATCCCTATAAAAATGTGTGTACTTGAAACTTGGGATTTTCCGATGTGTTTAATATTATAAAAGCGTGGTATTTACTCTGATAAAATATTTCCTAACTATGATCCTGATGAAATTTTTGCTGCCAAAATGATAAACACCGATACCACTAAAACTGTCGTGTCCGCCCGTTCTCGGGTAGTATAGGGGACGGGGGTTGCGACAATACACATATCAAAATTTTCCTACATATATCCTACACATTATAGAATTTTTTCCTCTACTTTATCTTACACACCTCGAAATATATCCTACACAACTCGTAATTTAGCCTACACAACTAATAATTTATTCTACACTTTAAATTAAGTTGTTTTTTAATTTGGGTAAAAGATATATTTTGAAAAGGAGTTACAAATTTAATTTAGTTAATTATTAAAGGGTAAGAATACAAATTAATGATTTATGTAAGTTTACCAATACACCCTTATATTAAAGTTAAATGCAAATATAAAATGAAGTAAAATGATCCATTCTTATTGGTTGAAACTTCTTCTTTTTTCTTCTTACAAAAAAATTCTTCTCATTTGAACTCTCCACTACACTATACATATATACATATATACATATATATACTATACATATATACATTATACATATATACATATATACATATATATACATATATACATATATATATATATATATATATATATGGTGATCATTTATTGTGGTTAGATAATATTCATTTTTTAAAGAGTTATTTCAATTACTCAATTCATAATACTATTACACTGGTAGGAAACCTAATAATTAATATATTAGTTGTAATGTGTGTCATAATTAAAACAAATATCAAAAAGTAACATAGTAATTAATATATTAGCTGTAATTTGTATTGTAATTTAAAAATATAAGATCGATCACATGATTCGTCGTAAATTAGACTATACGGTGTGGAGAGGATTTAAAAGTTTGGTGTTATTTGACACGCGAAGGGAGAAAAGGGGTGTGGTGCAAAAACAGAGAGTGTGGAAGAGTGGGCCTTATTTGACACGTGACACCTAGTTTTGTTACTATTTTTATTATTTAAAATTATAATTTTTTTCTTCTAAAATACCTATGTGAAAAAAGATTACATAAATAAAATAAAAGGAAGATTGTAGGCCCACTCGGAGGATCAAGAAACCTACTTTCTTGTTGTTAGAACACAAATACAAGTGCGGAATCCTTGTATAAATGCAACCAAAGCAAAGTATAAAGCACACGCGTAACCAAAGATTCACTTATCTTGATTAAATGGAAGAGTACACTTACAAACACATACACACAGTGTTTACAGACTCACCAAGCTCTCTTAACAGTTCTGCGAAGATAATCTGTCTTATATAGACCCCTAGCCCAGTAACATCACGAAGAATGTTGTTGGGCCTACGAAAAACCAGGGCCCATGAAGAATTAGGTTCTTCGTGAAAATTACTACGAAGAACCAAAATCTGCACAAAGAAGGTTCTTCGTGAAGGTCCTATCCCACGAAGAATAGGTTCTTCGTTGGAGGAGGCTGCAAACAGCATACAGATAGACAGAAACTACAGAACAGAAAGATAAAGCCAAACACAACTTGCAGACATTCATACATGTACTGCATTATAACTATTACATACCAAAACATGAACATGTCGTACCAAGTCAAGATAGGAGGATATCTTGACTTGGTCGACTCGACCAAAACATGCAGACTCGATAATACGAAAAAGACAGTTCATGACATTACAACACAAACATAATAAGAACAAGCGACAGACACAAAAAGTGCATCTACAAACTCCCCCTTGGCTGTTGCTTGGTCTTCGGTCTTCTGTCTTAATGAGCTGCTTCCGACCACGAGCTTCCAGCATGTATTCCCCGATAGTAACAGTAACAGGCGACGCGCTGAAAGCGTAAAGCCTGACTCGCATCCTTGTCTTCGTAAAAGATGTCATGACGAAACAACCTGTCGATATCGGCAGCCGACATGTTGACTATCCACATCGGATCGAGAATATGGAAGTTTTCCTTGTCATTTCTGAAGACGATGCGTATCTGAATCATAACACCAAAGAGCCATGTTCGCGAGAATGTCTTGTTTCATCGGCATCAGCGGAATCCTATCCAAAACCTTCACCGGCTTGTACACGAGCCTGTACCAAGCCGTGTTAGTTGCTGGATCCAACGTGAATTTGATCTGCTCATACATCAGGAACTGTGGCTTGTATTTCATCTTTCTAACCCTTTCATCATTCAATCCTCAACTTCCTTGCAAACAACTTAGCAACTTCAAAGTTTGATCCGTTAATCAGCTCCAGTCTAGCTAACGCTGCCACATCGTAGAACGGTAAAGTAAGAATAACATCTATATAAACATTTTGAGCCTTTAAAACCCATCTATGGCCATCTAGTTGTTTTGGATCCGGATAAAATGACAAAAAAAATCAAATAACGAAAAATAAAGGGAATACAAAGTAGTGACATAATGATGGCGCCTCTCCAAAATCTCAGAAACATTGATTTGAGTAGCTCCGCAAATGGTTGGGAATGATGGTCAACTTCTGATAAACAAATTCTACTAAAGATTGGTCCTTTTACGGAGAAGTAACAAGCATGAAAAGAAAGAAGGTAAAACTGCTAGCTAATTTGGCGATTCAACCAGCACTTGATAGCTAATGAAATCCTTTTGGAATTCATCCAATTCATTATAATTAGTAACTCAAAACCCAATGTGGTTTACACTTTGCTACATATCTTATTCGTTGATTCGTCATAGTGCCTTTGGGGATAAAGTAATGTTCATAAATAAAACTGTGGTTAAAAAGGATTATGTGATTTAGTTTTCTATAGCAACCTGGTTTCAAACACAACATCACAATATATATGATGATGGAGATGTTTAAGGAATCATTCTTGGAAAGAATCCCAAAATTTCTTTTTTATTGGCCACAAGTAATATTGGTTGCAAAGGTTTAAGAGTCAAACTGAGATTCCATACCTGGTTCATACATTGATTGAGTTATGGTGGCATAATCTTTAATTGGATACACACCTATGTGTTGATACACTTTATGTGGACGCGACTCGACTCGGTTCAGTTCAACTTGGTTTCGATACGGTTAGGTCCGGCTCAAGCCCGACGTCACGACATTCCTCCGTCGTGCGCCCCGGAGTTCAACACGCAAAGCACGGAGAGACGCAAACCTATTCTCAGTGACACATCACCATGACATCATCATTGTGATGTCATGATGATGTCATAGATTTTGAAAGTGAGCTATTCTTACGAAACACATCCTGGGCCGAAATCTTCATTGGGCCTTTGACTTTCAATTTGGGCCACATCGACGAAACACCCATATTTCACTTGTATGTCGACGAAACAGAAAGTGTTTCGTCGACTTTGTTGTTTCGTCGCGCCATCTTTGCGTTTCGTCTTGGTCTGTGTCTGTCTAGTACAAATACCCCCTCATAGTTTCTGTGTGAGATAGAGAACAGAGATGAGAGCTGTGAGACTTTGAGAAAGTCTGTAAAACATTGTTTGTATATGTTTGTATCCGTTCTCATCCCGTTTAATCAATAGATTGTGTTTCATTGGTTAAACTGTGTTCCTATTAACTGTGTTTGGTTTGCACCGTCACGGGGATTCCGCATCCGTTACCGTGTTTGTGATAAACAAGGATTTGGTTTTCATTATCGATCCTCAGATTTCGGGACCTACAAGTGGTATCAGAGCTTTGGCTCTAATCCTTGTTTAAAACCAAACATTGTTTTGTTTTATCAAGCTTGTTTTAATTGATTTGTAGAAACTGTTGTTTTGAAAAGTTTATATATTTTTTGGAAAAAGTCACCAAAAATCAGTGTTTATCTTGTTGTTTTGCTAAAATTTTGTTCAAAAACCTTATTTGTTTGAATGTTTACATGTTACTAATGGGTTTTTGTTGAAAGTTTTAAGCAAATCTTGTGTTCGGAAATTTATCGGTCACCGGAAAATTCATATATTCATCAGACGTTCAAAGAGTTCATAAATGTTCTTCATAATTTCAACTTTTTGATCTTTGACAAAGTGTCTGTTTAAGTTGTTTGTTGAATTAAAAATTAAAAGATAAAAAGACAAGAATTAAAATATTGTAAACACCTTACTAGTTGGTAAGATAAACATGATGAAAAGTTGAATTTGTATGTCTTGTTTCAGAGATAGATAAAGCTTCTTTGAAAAGGGTCACCAACCTTGTCAGAATAGGATAAGGTCCCTTTGAAAATATCTCAAAATCTTATCACAAAATTCATTCAGTTTCGTCATACATTATTCAGAATTGTGTTTCGTCACCAATAACACAAAACCAGTTTCGTCGATCAGTTGTCTCCTCAAGGGTTTCGCCGATTCAGAATCATAGATCTGAGTTTCGTCGGACCTACAAGTCCATCCAGTTTCGTCGCTGATTTAAAATCATTCAGTGTTTCGTCGATCAGATCCACTCAACTTTCAGTTTCGTCGCATTATCAACAAGGAATTCTGTTTCGTCGCAATACTTACATCATTCTGTTTCGTCGCAATACTTACGTCATTCTGTTTCATCGCAATAATTATATCAAACAGTTTCGTCGCTTATATCATTCTGTTTCGTCGCAATACAAATATCATTCAGTTTCGTCGACCATAGTTCAGCCTGAGTTTCGTCGTTCATTATCAAAAAGAGTTTATTCGAGATACTTGTGATTTTTTAACAGAAGACTTGCAAAAGTGTTTTAAGTTGTTGATGCACTTTTTGTGTCTGTCACTAGTCTTGTATGTAATTTCGTATTTGTACGGTCTTTATTAATTATCGAGTCTGTATTCACAGTCGACCAAGTCGGATATCCTCCTATCCGCTTGTGTCTGACTTGTTTGTCTCTCTTTATATGTATTTGTCGTAAAACAATGCATGTCGCATCTAATGGTATTTCTGTCATTTATGTTTGTGATGTTTGTGCCATTTCTGTTTGCTGTCTGTTTACAGCAAACAGATATCCATTTGCAGGCCTTGGCGAAACAGGTCTGTTTCGTCAAATGGATGTTGACGAAAAAGAGTTGTTGACTTTGTTTGTGTTTCGTCAAGGTAGTCAACGAATCAAATGTGATTCGTTGACTGTTGGGCTTGTTACTGGGCTAACTTCTGTTTCGTCGGCCCATGTTCTGTTTCGGCCCATGTTCTGTTTCGGCAAGCTTAACAGCCCAGCTGCTATAAATAGGCACATTATGTTCAAAGTTTAGATAGTGATGAGAGTATACCCTTCAAGCTTATAAGAACTGTGTTTGTATCAGTTACCATATCTCATCCGTTAATCAAAATCAAACGATTGTGTTTCTTTGGTTAACCATTGTGTTCATTGTGCTCTATGTTTGATTAGCTAAGTTAAGTGGATTCCGCACACTTAACTTTGTTTGTTATAAACAAGGATTTTGTGGTGAAAATCGATCCTCCGATTTCGGGACCTACAAGTGGTATCAGAGCAGTGGCTCTTATCCTTGTTTAAAATCAAACATAGTTCGGGTTGTTGAACAAGTTGTAGTGTTTTTCTCAGATTTTAAAACTTCATATTTTTCTGGAAATTTGGTTCTTAAACTCTTGACTGTTTGGTGTTTTTGCTAAAATTTTAGTGAAAACCTTGCTTGTTAGTTTGTTTACATATTTACAAGTTGGTTTTTATTGGAAATTTTAGTCAAGTTCTGGTGGTTTTTTATTGGTTCTCAAGTTTCTCGCAATATTTAGTGTAGGTCCACTCGTAGGATCAAGATAAACCTACTTCCTTGTTGCTTAACGCACACACGAGTGCGGAATCCAAGTGTATATGCAAACCAAGCCCAAGAACACACAAACACCAGAAAGATTTCAAAGTTAAATGCTCAATATAAATTCCAGCAGAGTTTTGTTACAAAGAAATACAAGAATTCTCACAAAACTTGCTGGGTGTGCTCTCTGCTAAAACTGTGAACTGCAAGTCTGTTTATATAGGTCCCCATATGGATCATCGGACTTAGATGATTTCTTGTTCCGGATGCCGTAACGAGTGCGGAATCCCCGTTACGACACAAACCTAGCGAGAGTGCAAGCACAATAACAAGATTCAACTATTAAAGCTTCAATGTATTCAACCATAAGAGTTACAAAGTACAAAGTTCAACCAGAAACCCTCTAAACCTCTCTGGTGTGCGCTCTAGTTCTCTTACCCTATCTGTTTGCAACATGCTGCTTTTATACTCAAACCTAATCTAGGTACTACGAAGAATGGAATTGGGCCTGATCCAAAAGGAAGCCCACAAGGAATCACTCTTCGTGGCAGCATAGGGTGTTCGGCAATGGAGTCTTCGTCGCCAAGAGGATGAATGACGAACCCTTTGACGGTTCGTGACTTGTAGTCTTCGATCAAAATGAAGGAGGAAACTCCCACGAACCCTTCACTCTTCGTTGAGACTCTTCGTAGTCTTCATGCTATCACTGTTCGTCAACATGTAAACCAACGAACTGAACTGTGAACATGCATGGAACAATTAGTCCTTACAAACCATATTAATTCATCACATGACATCATCATGATGTCATGGTGATTTGGCGGTGAATAACGGTTCACAACACTTCGTGCTTCGCGTGTTGATCTCTTGGGCGCACGACGGAGGAATTTCGTGACATCGGGCTAGAATCGAACCGAACCGAGTCAAATCGAACCGAGTTGAACCGAACGGAGCCGCATCCACAAAGTGCATCAACAGGCCAATAATCCAGCAACACCACGAAAGATGTGCATGGGCCACGAAATACAGGGTCCTTCGTGACTACCATTCAAATGAACAAGTATGTTCACGAAGAAGGGTTCTTCAAGACTATATTTCCAACGAACAAGTGTGGTCACGAAGCATAGGTTCTTCGTGACTTACATTATGGTGAACAAAAGTCTTTCGTGAAGCACTATCTTTTGTGAAGATGTAATTCCCAATTGAGGAGGTCTTTCGTGATACCATATTTGGTGAACATGTTATTCCCACGAAGAAGTGGGTTCCTCCTGTGAAGGCTTCAAACAGACAGAACTTACAGTCACTTACTTACAGCAAGAAACAAGCACTATCAACTAATAGTCTGCACACTCGCAGTTGTTTTACAACAAGTACAAAGTAAATGTCGTACCGAGTAAAGATAGGAGGATATCTTGACTTCATTCTTGAACCAAACCGAGCTGCATCCACACAAATATGCATCAACATTTAGCGTTCTCATTTAAACATCCCCGACCATTAGTGGTTCAACACAACCACCTAAGCAATCTCTCTCTCTCTCTCTACATATATATATATATATATATATATATATATATATATATATATATATATATATATATATATATATATAGGGGAAGGTTCATTTGAGAAGAAAATTTTATTGAGAAGAAAAAGAATAAAAGGGTATAATTGTAAAACATTAAATAGTTTTTTCTCATCTCATTTATTATTATGTTTGACTAATTAGTTAGTCATTAAGACTATAATCCTCCACACTAAATATTTTTGCCTACACACATCAAAAGTTATCCTACACGTTTCGAAATTTATCCTACACATATTGAAATTTATCCTACACAACTCGTAATTTATCCTACACGCCTCGTATTTATCCTACACTATAAATGAAAATTTATTTTTATTTTTTGTGAAAAATATATATCTTAAAAATAAGTTACAAATTTAATATAGTTAGTTATTAAAGATGAAACTATCAATTAATGATGTATGTAAGTTTACTAATATACCCTTATAGTTACATTAAGTACAAATATTAAATGAAGTCTAATGAAGCATTTCTATTGGTTGAAATTTCTTCTTTTTTCTTCTTACAAAGGATTTCTTCTCATTTGAAGCCTCCACTATATATATGTATATATATATACATATATGTATATATATATACATATATATATATATATATATATATATATATATAGGGGAAGGGTCCACTAAAGAGTGAGTTTTGCCTAAGTAGCCTAATAAAGATTGTGATGATGACATGTGCAATGGCTAAAAGTAGGAAGGAAGGGAATTTGTTGTACCAAAATATTTTGGTCCTTAAAAGTAGGAGTGAGAAGATGACATATGTCACTTCTTTTGTTTTCTAAAATATACAAAAAAAAAATCCTGTACAAAAAAAAATCAAGCACAAAAAATCAAGTACCAAAAAAATTTAGAACAAAAAAATCTCTTACAAAAGATTTAGTACAAAAAAAAATCTAGCACAAAAAATCCAGAACAAAAAAAACTAGAAAAAAATTTTAAGACAAAAAATCCAGCTAAAAAAAACTAGTACAAAAGTCTTGCACAAAAATGCTATACAACAAAGAAATACAACACATTTTTTTTGGGTATTTTAGTTGTCATTTTTTATATAGCAACAGAGTACTCAATTTAAAAATAAAAAGACGCTCTATTTTATGGTAAAATTTTATTAAAAAATTAATGTCGCATAAAAAACTTATGAAGAATTAAAAAATGGGAGTGAAATATGTATATGCCTTGCAAATGTAGCGAGAAAGTCAATAAATATGATTTTTCTAAATATACCCTTACCCTCCTCTTTTTCCTACATTTGCATCTTAACTATTTATTTTATAAAAGGTTAAGATTTCTTCACATCATACTTACACAAACTAAACTTTTCATTTGATCTTATCGATATTTATATATGTACATATAGGGGAAGGTTTATCTGAGAAGAAATTTAACGTGAGAAGAAAAAGAAAAAATGACATATTAGTAAAATACTATTTCATTTATAACTCATATCATTGATTTTTCTCTCATAAATTAATTAGTCAACTAATCATTAATTATCATACATATAATCTACAAAACATACATATAACAACCCTCCAAAATAATTTTATTTTCGACACCCCTAATATGTTTAAACTGTCCCTATATGTCTTACATCACACCCCGTATGCGGAAACCGAACCCTAAATACCATATATAATTAAAAATAAAATAAAAACAAGATTTTAACCTTGCTCGCGGGCCACGAACGTGTTGGCGGTAACCTACGCGGGCCGCAACAGCTCGTAGCTCGTAGTCTGGGCGAGCCCCCAGGCCGCCGCATGGCAGCCTCGTGTCACGCCTAGTGGCCAAATCAGCACAGCTAGGGCCTACCCTAGCTAGCCTCGCGGGCCGCGTAGCCCTTGGCTACAACCTTTGTGGGGCGCGACGAAGTGTCAGACAGACACTATAAATAGAGGCAATCAGCTCTTCAGTCGAAATCGTTCACAACTCTCTTCTCTCTCGAATTTCTATATAGTTAAAGTAATTTTCAGGCATTATACCCCCCTAATTAGCAAAGCACTGCCTCGTTGTAAGTATCATAACCCCGATTACGTATTAGATACGCTACCCAATTGATCCAGGGTTCCGTAACGGTTTTCATGGTTCTGCCCGACGTAGTCGTTGGAATGCCATCTCGGGGAGGGTATTACTTATGTAAATATTGGGTTATTATACTAACGCGTGTGCATTTGTGTAATATAGATAATCACCAGGAAATCCTTAAGGAAAACCCTAAGACAACAATGTGAGTAATCTCCTTTTTGTAAATCTTTTTGCAAACTGTTTTTACAAAACCTCATATGATTAACATTATATTAAACACTACTTGAGTATTTGTATTCTACAATTATCGTCGATATGTTGGGGTTTTGTATACAAAATTTGTTACTACATTGTGAGTAGTAACATGACCACAATTCTCGTTGATAGTACCGTGGGTGGGAAATAAAGTAGATGGAAAAAAATGTAATTGTGCGACCGCCCTCAATACTGTACAATGGTTTTTACATGTCTTTATTAAACTGGGATTCACTCACCAGTATTTCCCACTGACAAATTTTTTTAAACGTGTTTCAGGTAACAAAATGTGAAAGCCAACTAGAAGCCAGCTGGACAGCACTGAAGGCTTGGAAAAGTGGCTATAAAGTTACCTAAAATAAAGAGATGTTTTATTTAAATAAAATAGGGTTTATCCCTATAAAAATGTGTGTACTTGAAACTTGGGATTTTCCGATGTGTTTAATATTATAAAAGCGTGGTATTTACTCTGATAAAATATTTCCTATCTATGATCCTGATGAAATTTTTGCTGCCAAAATGATAAACACCGATACCACTAAAACTGTCGCGTCCGCCCGTTCTCGGGTAGTATAGGGGACGGGGGTTGCGACAATACACATATCAAAATTTTCCTACATATATCCTACACATTATAGAATATTTTCCTCTACAGTCGAAATTTATCTTACACACCTCGAAATATATCCTACATAACTCGTAATTTAGCCTACACAACTAGTAATTTATTCTACACTTTAAATTAAGTTGTTTTTTAATTTGGGTAAAAGATATATTTTGAAAAGGAGTTACAAATTTAATTTAGTTAATTATTAAAGGGTAAGAATACAAATTAATGATTTATGTAAGTTTACCAATACACCCTTATATTAAAGTTAAATGCAAATATAAAATGAAGTAAAATGATCCATTCTTATTGGTTGAAACTTCTTCTTTTTTCTTCTTACAAAAAAATTCTTCTCATTTGAACTCTCCACTACACTATACATATATACATATATACATATATATACTATACATATATACATTATACATATATACATATATACGTATATATATACATATATACATATATATATATATATGGTGATCATTTATTGTGGTTAGATAATATTCATTTTTTAAAGAGTTATTTAAATTACTCAATTCATAATACTATTACACTGGTAGGAAACCTAATAATTAATATATTAGTTGTAATGTGTGTCATAATTAAAACAAATATCAAAAAGTAACATAGTAATTAATATATTAGCTGTAATTTGTATTGTAATTTAAAAATATAAGATCGATCACATGATTCGTCGTAAATTAGACTATACGGTGTGGAGAGGATTTAAAAGTTTGGTGTTATTTGACACGCGAAGGGAGAAAAGGGGTGTGGTGCAAAAACAGAGAGTGTGGAAGAGTGGGCCTTATTTGACACGTGACACCTAGTTTTGTTACTATTTTTATTATTTAAAATTATAATTTTTTTCTTCTAAAATACCTATGTGAAAAAAGATTACATAAATAAAATAAAAGGAAGATTGTAGGCCCACTCGGAGGATCAAGAAACCTACTTTCTTGTTGTTAGAACACAAATACAAGTGCGGAATCCTTGTATAAATGCAACCAAAGCAAAGTATAAAGCACACGCGTAACCAAAGATTCACTTATCTTGATTAAATGGAAGAGTACACTTACAAACACATACACACAGTGTTTACAGACTCACCAAGCTCTCTTAACAGTTCTGCGAAGATAATCTGTCTTATATAGACCCCCAGCCCAGTAACATCACGAAGAATGTTGTTGGGCCTACGAAAAACCAGGGCCCATGAAGAATTAGGTTCTTCGTGAAAATTACTACGAAGAACCAAAATCTGCACAAAGAAGGTTCTTCGTGAAGGTCCTATCCCACGAAGAATAGGTTCTTCGTTGGAGGAGGCTACAAACAGCATACAGATAGACAGAAACTACAGAACAGAAAGATAAAGCCAAACACAACTTGCAGACATTCATACATGTACTGCATTATAACTATTACATACCAAAACATGAACATGTCGTACCAAGTCAAGATAGGAGGATATCTTGACTTGGTCGACTCGACCAAAACATGCAGACTCGATAATACGAAAAAGACAGTTCATGACATTACAACACAAACATAATAAGAACAAGCGACAGACACAAAAAGTGCATCTACAAACTCCCCCTTGGCTGTTGCTTGGTCTTCGGTCTTCTGTCTTAATGAGCTGCTTCCGACCACGAGCTTCCAGCATGTATTCCCCGATAGTAACAGTAACAGGCGACGCGCTGAAAGCGTAAAGCCTGACTCGCATCCTTGTCTTCGTAAAAGATGTCATGACGAAACAACCTGTCGATATCGGCAGCCGACATGTTGACTATCCACATCGGATCGAGAATATGGAAGTTTTCCTTGTCATTTCTGAAGACGATGCGTATCTGAATCATAACACCAAAGAGCCATGTTCGCGAGAATGTCTTGTTTCATCGGCATCAGCGGAATCCTATCCAAAACCTTCACCGGCTTGTACACGAGCCTGTACCAAGCCGTGTTAGTTGCTGGATCCAACGTGAATTTGATCTGCTCATACATCAGGAACTGTGGCTTGTATTTCATCTTTCTAACCCTTTCATCATTCAATCCTCAACTTCCTTGCAAACAACTTAGCAACTTCAAAGTTTGATCCGTTAATCAGCTCCAGTCTAGCTAACGCTGCCACATCGTAGAACGGTAAAGTAAGAATAACATCTATATAAACATTTTGAGCCTTTAAAACCCATCTATGGCCATCTAGTTGTTTTGGATCCGGATAAAATGACAAAAAAAATCAAATAACGAAAAATAAAGGGAATACAAAGTAGTGACATAATGATGGCGCCTCTCCAAAATCTCAGAAACATTGATTTGAGTAGCTCCGCAAATGGTTGGGAATGATGGTCAACTTCTGATAAACAAATTCTACTAAAGATTGGTCCTTTTACGGAGAAGTAACAAGCATGAAAAGAAAGAAGGTAAAACTGCTAGCTAATTTGGCGATTCAACCAGCACTTGATAGCTAATGAATCCTTTTGGAATTCATCCAATTCATTATAATTAGTAACTCAAAACCCAATGTGGTTTACACTTTGCTACATATCTTATTCGTTGATTCGTCATAGTGCCTTTGGGGATAAAGTAATGTTCATAAATAAAACTGTGGTAAAAAAGGATTATGTGATTTAGTTTTCTATAGCAACCTGGTTTCAAACACAACATCACAATATATATGATGATGGAGATGTTTAAGGAATCATTCTTGGAAAGAATCCCAAAATTTCTTTTTTATTGGCCACAAGTAATATTGGTTGCAAAGGTTTAAGAGTCAAACTGAGATTCCATACCTGGTTCATACATTGATTGAGTTATGGTGGCATAATCTTTAATTGGATACACACCTATGTGTTGATACACTTTATGTGGACGCGACTCGACTCGGTTCAGTTCAACTTGGTTTCGATACGGTTAGGTCCGGCTCAAGCCCGACGTCACGACATTCCTCCGTCGTGCGCCCCGGAGTTCAACACGCAAAGCACGGAGAGACGCAAACCTATTCTCAGTGACACATCACCATGACATCATCATTGTGATGTCATGATGATGTCATAGATTTTGAAAGTGAGCTATTCTTACGAAACACATCCTGGGCCGAAATCTTCATTGGGCCTTTGACTTTCAATTTGGGCCACATCGACGAAACACCCATATTTCACTTGTATGTCGACGAAACAGAAAGTGTTTCGTCGACTTTGTTGTTTCGTCGCGCCATCTTTGCGTTTCGTCTTGGTCTGTGTCTGTCTAGTACAAATACCCCCTCATAGTTTCTGTGTGAGATAGAGAACAGAGATGAGAGCTGTGAGACTTTGAGAAAGTTTGTAAAACATTGTTTGTATATGTTTGTATCTGTTCTCATCCCGTTTAATCAATAGATTGTGTTTCATTGGTTAAACTGTGTTCCTATTAACTGTGTTTGGTTTGCACCGTCACGGGGATTCCGCATCCGTTACCGTGTTTGTGATAAACAAGGATTTGGTTTTCATTATCGATCCTCAGATTTCGGATCAGAGCTTTGGCTCTAATCCTTGTTTAAAACCAAACATTGTTTTGTTTTATCAAGCTTGTTTTAATTGATTTGTAGAAACTGTTGTTTTGAAAAGTTTATATATTTTTTGGAAAAAGTCACCAAAAATCAGTGTTTATCTTGTTGTTTTGCTAAAATTTTGTTCAAAAACCTTATTTGTTTGAATGTTTACATGTTACTAATGGGTTTTTGTTGAAAGTTTTAAGCAAATCTTGTGTTCGGAAATTTATCGGTCACCGGAAAATTCATATATTCATCAGACGTTCAAAGAGTTCATAAATGTTCTTTATAATTTCAACTTTTTGATCTTTGACAAAGTGTCTGTTTAAGTTGTTTGTTGAATTAAAAATTAAAAGATAAAAAGACAAGAATTAAAATACTGTAAACACCTTACTAGTTGGTAAGATAAACATGATGAAAAGTTGAATTTGTATGTCTTGTTTCAGAGATAGATAAAGCTTCTTTGAAAAGGGTCACCAACCTTGTCAGAATAGGATAAGGTCCCTTTGAAAATATCTCAAAATCTTATCACAAAATTCATTCAGTTTCGTCATACATTATTCAGAATTGTGTTTCGTCACCAATAACACAAAACCAGTTTCGTCGATCAGTTGTCTCCTCAAGGGTTTCGCCGATTCAGAATCATAGATCTGAGTTTCGTCGGACCTACAAGTCCATCCAGTTTCGTCGCTGATTTAAAATCATTCAGTGTTTCGTCGATCAGATCCACTCAACTTTCAGTTTCGTCGCATTATCAACAAGGAATTCTGTTTCGTCGCAATACTTACATCATTCTGTTTCGTCGCAATACTTACGTCATTCTGTTTCATCGCAATAATTATATCAAACAGTTTCGTCGCTTATATCATTCTGTTTCGTCGCAATACAAATATCATTCAGTTTCGTCGACCATAGTTCAGCCTGAGTTTCGTCGTTCATTATCAAAAAGAGTTTATTCGAGATACTTGTGATTTTTTAACAGAAGACTTGCAAAAGTGTTTTAAGTTGTTGATGCACTTTTTGTGTCTGTCACTAGTCTTGTATGTAATTTCGTATTTGTACGGTCTTTATTAATTATCGAGTCTGTATTCACAGTCGACCAAGTCGGATATCCTCCTATCCGCTTGTGTCTGACTTGTTTGTCTCTCTTTATATGTATTTGTCGTAAAACAATGCATGTCGCATCTAAGGGTATTTCTGTCATTTATGTTTGTGATGTTTGTGCCATTTCTGTTTGCTGTCTGTTTACAGCAAACAGATATCCATTTGCAGGCCTTGGCGAAACAGGTCTGTTTCGTCAAATGGATGTTGACGAAAAAGAGTTGTTGACTTTGTTTGTGTTTCGTCAAGGTAGTCAACGAATCAAATGTGATTCGTTGACTGTTGGGCTTGTTACTGGGCTAACTTCTGTTTCGTCGGCCCATGTTCTGTTTCGGCAAGCTTAACAGCCCAGCTGCTATAAATAGGCACATTATGTTCAAAGTTTAGATAGTGATGAGAGTATACCCTTCAAGCTTGTAAGAACTGTGTTTGTATCAGTTACCATATCTCATCCGTTAATCAAACGATTGTGTTTCTTTGGTTAACCATTGTGTTCATTGTGCTCTATGTTTGATTGGCTAAGTTAAGTGGATTCCGCACACTTAACTTTGTTTGTTATAAACAAGGATTTTGTGGTGAAAATCGATCCTCCGATTTTGGGACCTACAAGTGGTATCAGAGCAGTGGCTCTTATCCTTGTTTAAAATCAAACATAGTTCGGGTTGTTGAACAAGTTGTAGTGTTTTTCTCAGATTTTAAAACTTCATATTTTTCTGGAAATTTGGTTCTTAAACTCTTGACTGTTTGGTGTTTTTGCTAAAATTTTAGTGAAAACCTTGCTTGTTAGTTTGTTTACATATTTACAAGTTGGTTTTTATTGGAAATTTTAGTCAAGTTTAGCTTTGAAAAATTATCAGTTCATCAGTGTGTTCAAGAGTTCTTCATATCTTCATCCTATATTCAAAGTGTTCTTGTTAAAAGCATCTTTTTAATCTAAAAGATAAGGTAACTTGTATTTTGAAAGTGTTTGACCAACCTCTATTACCCACCATACTTCTAAGTTGGTGAAAAAGCAGGTTGAAAATCGTGTGAGTTAGACAGCTTGGTTATAAACTTTTCACCAACTTTCACCAACCTCTGACAACCTTTTTGACGAATCAGATAAACGAAACACAGAGTCAACGAAACAGAATTCCATCTCGCCAAAGGTCTCTTTGACGAAACTGAAAAGTGTTTCGCCAAAGATCCCTTCGACGAATCAAAATCCATTCGCCAAAGGTCCCTTCGATGAATCAAAGTCTGTTTCGCCAAAGGTCCCTTTGACGAATCACATATCTGTTTCTTCAAACTTCTTTGAAGAAACAATATCTGTCTCGTCGACTGTTGTTTCGTCAAAAGCTATTTCAGTTTCGTCAAGGAAGTTGAAAGTTTTTAACAGAAGGTTTCCAAGTTCATTATAACAGTGTGTTCTCAAGTGTTTGTTCAGGTTTCTTATTAGTAATTCATTACAATGAGTTGTACAAGTCCTTGGGACTGGAGTATGGATCCACAACCCGGTCAAGATCAAACTTCCGCAGCAGCATGGGCGAGAAGTATGTTTCCACAACCAGCGATCAGTGCCAGTCAATGGGCATTGGTATCCAATCAAAGTCAGAGTATTCAGAATCTTCTGATTAGTGAAAGTGAAACGGGCAGCAACAGTCGTCCACCAAAGTTGAATCATATGAATGATTTTCCTTCATGGAAAAGCCGCTTTCATACATATGTGAAAGGGCAAAGCACCAAGCTTTGGACGTGTTTTATCAATGCATTCAACCCCAATCTTGAAGTTGCAGCATCCACTTCAGCGGGTTATGCTAATATGCTCGATGATGACAAGAAAGCCTATGATTTGGAGAAAAAGGCTTTTGCTACACTTACACAAGCACTCAACAAAGATATTTATCATCAATTCTCCTACTGTAAAGATACGAAAACATTGTGGGATGCCTTGGTTGCGAGAGGAGAAGGCAATGCAGCTACTCGAAAGTCTCGTCATGATCTGTTGAAGAAAGAATTTGAATCTTTTCAGTTTTTGGAAAATGAAACCCTTAATGATATGACTACGCGTTTTTATCATTTGATTAGTGAAATGTGTGCTTATGGGGTTTTGGCTACTCAACAGGATATGGTGAACAGGTTTGCTGATGCTTTACCTCCAAAGTGGAGTTCTTTTATTGAGTTGTTGAAGCATACAGGTACTCTAGACACAGTTAACATCTATGAGTTCATCCAGAAGCTAGAACATAAAAATGATGAAGAAATCAGGAAAGCTAAGCGAGTTCCAGCACCTCAGAATACAGAAATGTATCTTCCAGGCTTCGATGCCTTGGCCAGGTCTAATGCAGCTCAGCAACCAAAACTGCAAACTGCATTTGTGTCCAACACAAGTTCCTTTCCGTTTCCTCAATCAACTACTGCTCCGGCTTTCGATCCAAGGGCTTATGTTCCAACACCTCAACCTCCACCTCAAGTCAATCCGGCACAACCACAATTTGACCCAAAGTCTTACATTCCGGTGCCATCACAACCATAGTCACAACCACAACAACAAGCTCATTATGCCAACAATCCCCCACCCCACAACCCTAACACGATCAGAGTCGATACTTCAAACCTCTCACAATTTAGCATTGAAGTAGCAAAGGAGCATATGGAAATCATTAATACAATGGTCAGTGCTTATTGTGGGTTGGTGGCAGGTCAAATTGGAAACATCAATATGACCAATGAAGATTATCAACAGATCGACAAGGATGAAATGGAGTTGATGGATATCAAGTGGGCTTTTGCTAGTGCGGTTAGAAGAGCGAAAGACTTCATGGCTCGAACTGGAAGAACTTCGTTGGAAGGCAAAAGGGATACGAAGTACGGGTTTGATATAAAAGCTGTAACATGCTTCAATTGTGGTGAGAAAGGACACTTCAAACGTGAGTGCACTCGACCAACCAAACAAGGCAATCATAACCCTTTCAGAAACCAGATGAGTACTTCAAATGTGAATGCCCAGCAAGAAAATCGTGACAGGAGGATTGTGGCAGTCAACAACAATCAGAGCCAGCCTGGAACATCAAATCCCAATCGGGCTTTGACTGTTCAAGCTGATGAAGGATGTGACTGGTCTGTACAGTTTGGAGAAGGTGATCAAGCAGGTGGAACAGCTTGTTATGCAAAGATCATAAATCACATCAAGCATGTTCATAAAGAAGAATTTTCTGAAAGTGATGACAGTTCTGGTTATTCTGGAAGTTCTGATGAAGAAGGCTCTATTTCTGGGGATAATCAGTCTGAGCCTGATGTGAAGGAGGAAGGAGGTGCTGATGTTGAAGATCTACTGAATGAAGCTGATGAGCTCATATGCCAGAAATCAATTCTGATCAAGAAGGCTGCTACTGCATCTAAGGAAATGGAGAAGTTCTTTTCTAAAGATGGAGCTTTTTCTTTTCAAACTGCCTTTATGGCAAATGTCTCAGCCTCTTCAAGTCAGGTTAATTCTGAACCTCCTGCTCCTAGTGTTTGTAAATCATGTGCAGATATGAAGCTTGAATTAGAAAAGCTTCATAGTCATAATCAAAATTTGGTTATTGAACTTTCAAAATGCAAAGAGGCAAATATGGCTTTAACTCGGAACGAAATAGAATTTAAATCTGTAATCGAAACATTAAAGAAAAGCGTGTCCGAAATGAACAAAGTGGTTTACCATAAACAAGTAAGTATAAATGAGTACATTAACATTGTGGAGGAAACCAAGAAGCAACTAGCCATTGCCCAATGCGAGCATGATGCGATCAAACAAAAATTGGAAAGTTATTCTAACTCCCGATTTGTGCTTGATCACATCATCGATGTTCAACAACTGAAGGGAAATCAGAAAGGCATAGGATATACGAAATGTTCGCCCCCTTTGAGGCATAACTATACCAAGATGCCTGATGGGGAAGATATGCCACGGTATGAACCCAGGGTGCCTCTAAATTTTGAGGAATTTTCTACTGGCCTAGGGTTCAAACCGGACAATTCTTCAAACACATCCTCTAAGCAACAAGAAACTTCAGCATCCATGAAGCAAAGTCCTCCAATTATCGAGGACTATGAGACATCGGATGATGAATCAGAATTGGATGTAAGTGATCAGGATAAATCACTTAACAAGATGAAAGGAGTAGTTATTCCACGAGAGAATCACATTCTTTGTGATCCTGATACTCCTGATGTCCCATCTGTTAAGAAACAAGTGATTGATTCTGTCAAAGTTGACAAGACATCTGTGTCTACTGTTAAAAGCAGTAATGTGTTGTATACGTTGGTTGGAGGTGATAAAATCTACTCAGATCACGATTTCCCAATTAAAAATGTAAATCAATCTTTGATTGATAAAGTATTTGAAGACAACACAAACAAATTTTTGGGAAAAACACTTCCGGGAATTGTTGTAACACAATGTGATCCAATTCCTAAGGCTGAGATTAGAAAACAGTTTGGTAATCAAAAATCACCAACCACTCAACAACCTAGTGCCTCTAATGGTAAAAAACCAGTCAAGAGAACTCAAAAGCCTAATGTCTCTAAAATGAAATCTGAAACAAAAGGAGCTCCGTTCCAAAAGAAAGCAAAAGATGTCAAATTCGTGTCATCTAAGGGTACTGATAAGATTGAGACTTTTGAGAACAAATCAAACACCGATTTTGTGCAACAAGTCACGATCTTAAAACGTAACAATGATAACAATTACACTCAACATACAAATGGGTGTGATGAAAAGGCTAGTACCTCAGGTTCCACGAGTTCGACATCTCATTGTCGATCAAATTCTCCTAAATTCGTTGAAAGGAGAACATGCTTTAAATGTGGAGAATTTGGGCATATCATCAAAAATTGCCCAAATGCTCCAAAAGAAAAATTTGTTGAGAAAGCCCCACCTGAAAAGATTCACCAAAACATGATAAACAAACAATTAAGGAACAAGAAACGAAACTACGACGTAAGAACATAAAAACTGTTGAGAAAGCTTTGAAATATGAAGTTAAAACAGTTAAAAGGGAACCAAGTGTGTCACAACCATTAAAACCAGAATCTTCAAAAACAGTTTACAACACTCAATCTGGTAGGCAAAAAGAAACTTGGAAACCTAAAGCGGGTGATAGTTCAGGGGAGCTAATGTTTTTGAGAATCATCAACAAATCGAGATCACGTTTCGTGATGCTTAGGGACGACCCAAGACCACTAAGGCTTGGGTCCCCATCCTCAACTGATCTTTGAACGATATGTGCAGGGTGTTCCAGGAGGAACTATTAATAGTCATTGGATTGTTGATAGTGGAGCATCCAGGCACATGACTGGCGACTTACGGCTTCTATACGACGTGAGAAATATTAGAGGAGGCTATGTCGCAATTGCGGGAGACAAAGGCGGATACATCACTGGAGAGGGTAGTATCTCCAATGGTATTGTGTGCTTCGATAAGATCAATTATGTTCGTCAAATTGATCATAATCTTCTCAGTGTGTCGCAAATCTGCGATAAGAAGTTCACCGTGCATTTTGATGATGCCGGTTGTTATGTGCTTAAACCTGGGTTCAAAATTCCACAAGAATGGATTCTCTTATCGGCTCCGAGAGTTAATGATCTTTATATTCTCGATATGAGCCAAGCGATTACAACGTCTGCACAAGTCACTTGCTTTATCTCAAAAGCCACTGAAAAGGAGTCTATATCTTGGCACAGAAGAATGGGGCACATTCACTTGAGGAAGATGAACCATTTGGTGAAAAACAATCTTGTGAATGGTGTCCCTGTGAGAAGTTTTCATTTACAAGATATCTGTGTCTCGTGCCAGAAGGGGAAGCAAACAAAGAAGTCTCACCCTTTGAAGAAAATCAACACTGTCAGCATGCCTCTCGAACGTCTTCATATGGACCTTTTTGGACCTATGAAGCACAAGACAACATTCGGAGATGCTTATTGTTTAGTCGTTACCGATGACTATTCTAGATTTTCTTGGGTATCCTTCATGGCACACAAAAGTGAAACTCCTGGCATCCTCAAGGATCTTCTTACACTGTTGGAGAATCTCTATTCGTTGAAAGTGAAAAGGATCCGAAGCGACAATGGAACCGAATTCAAGAATCAAGTTATGGATGAGTTCTGTACTTCTAAAGGCATTCTTCATGAATACAGTTCTCGTTATACTCCACAACAAAATGGTGTCGCGGAAAGGAAGAATCAGACGATAATCGAAACTGCAAGAACGATGTTAGTAGAGTCGGAACTCCCTGTTCAGTTCTTGGGGGAGGCTGTATCGACTGCGTGCTATACATTAAACCGAGTTCTTACAGTAAAGAGACATGGCAAAACTTGCTTCGAACTCCTTCAGAAAAGGAAACCGGATCTTTCTTACCTAGAACCGTTTGGTGCTCCATGTACTATAATTGAGCCGGATGGAAAGTTTGGAGTGAAAGCTATTGAGGGTTTCTTCCTTGGATATGCTACTCCGAATTTCCGTGTTTGGAATCTGGCTACCAAAAAGATAGAGTTATGGAGTGGGGTGAAGGTTCAAAGGTACACGAGTCCTGTTAGGGCTCCGGGTGATCCGTGGATGTTCGATTATGATGGACTGTTTGACTCTCTCAATCTGCCAACCTTTGACGAAGAATCAGCAGCTGCTAGAATGTTATTTGAAAGTGACAATGCTACTGTCTCGCCATTAGTTAGACCTGTTATTGTTGACCCTCAAGGCTCTTCATCGGTTAACAATACGGTTCAAAATGAGGTTTATGAAGATGCTGCTGATTATAATGAGTCCTCTGAAGATGATGAATATCATGATGCAGCAGAAGGATCTTCAGCTCCAGTTGCTCCTGTTCAAGGTGCCTCGGTTGATACACCTCATGTGCAGAATGTGGATACTGCTGAAGGGAATGCATCCACCTCTACACACATCCCTGGTGTGGAGTTGGTTATTGATCTTAATCTTAATAATTTGGGTATCAATGCTCGTGTGCCAGAAAATCCTGAAACGAGGATTCATGATACCCATCCCCGGTAGAATATTATAGGAGATGTCCATTGCGGTGTGCAGACGCGTAATCAGCTGAGAAACAACCAGAATGCTAGTTTGTATCCAGCCATTAGAGAATCTGGTCTTCAGAATGATTGGTCCTTCGTGTGTTACGTGTCACAAGAAGAACCAAAATCGTGGAAAGAAGCTTTGAAAGATAATGTTTGGGTTGAAGCCATGCAGGAGGAACTGCAGCAATTTCAAAAGCTTGGTGTTTGGAAGCTTGTTTAAAGGCCAGAAAACTACAAGAAAATTGGCACTCGATGGGTTTTCAAATGCAAGAAGGATGACCGTGGAGTGGTTATTCGTAACAAGGCAAGATTGGTCGTTCAGGGATTTCGTCAAATCGAGGGGATTGACTACAATGAAGTCTATGCACCAGTTGCTCGTCTGGAAGCTATTCGGATCTTTCTTGCTTATGCATCATTTAAAGGATTCAAAGTCTACCAGATGGATGTCAAAAGTGCTTTTCTTCATGGGATAGTTCAAGAAGAGGTGTATGTCGAACAACCTCCAGGTTTCGAAGATCCTGTCTATCCCGATCGGGTTTGGTTGCTCAACCAAGCCCTTTATGGTTTACATCAAGCACCTAGAGCTTGGTACGCAACCCTATCCAACTATCTTCTGGAGAATGGATTTAGACGAGGCCTTATTGACTGCACTCTCTTCATCAAAGAACAAAATGGAGATCTTCTGCTGGTGCAGGTATACGTTGATGATATCATATTTGGTTCTACTAATGAATCTTTGTGCAGGCAATTCGAGCGTATTATGCAGGAAAAGTTCGAGATGAGCGCTATGGGGGAGATGAATTTCTTTTTGGGCCTACAAGTTCAGCAAACCGAGTCTGGGATATTCATCCATCAGACTAAATATGTTGGTGACATCTTGAGCCGGTTCCAGATGTCAGATGCAACGCCCAGTGGTACCCCACTTCCGCAGAATCACGGGATTACTCCGGATTTAAAGGGTGAAAGCGTCAACTCCTCCTATTATCGTGAAATGAATGGATCTCTCATGTATCTTACTGCTTCGAGGCCTGACATCATGTATCCAACGTGTCTGCTCGCAAGATATCAAGCCAATCCAAAGGACTCCCATTTGTCAGCTACAAAAAGGATTTTTCGCTATCTGAAGGGATGCCTAGACACCGGTCTTTGGTACCCTAGGGATGATAGCTTTGATTTGACCGCATACAGTGATTCTGATTTCGGCAGTTGCAAGATTGACGGCAAATCAACAACAGCAGGATGTCAGTTCTTAGGAAGTCGCCTGGTTACGTGGCAGTGCAAAAAGCAGACGTGCGTTGCTACATCAACCTGTGAAGCAGAATACATTGCTGCCTCCAGTTGTTGCTCCCAAGTCTTGTGGATACAACAACAAATGCGCGACTACGGTTTTGAATTCCTATCTACTCCTATTTTTGTTGATAACAATGCTGCCTTACGGATCACTAGAAATCCTGTGCAGCATTCCAAGACCAAACACATCGAAATCAAATATCACTTCATACGTGATTGTTTTGATAAAAGATTAATCGATGTTGTTCATATCCCCACCGATCACCAACGTGCCGACCTGTTTACAAAAGCATTTGATAAATCACGATTTGATTATCTACTTTTGGTCAACGGCATTAAGGTGAAACCCGAGTAAACCGCTTTGGCTAATCGTTTTTGTAAATATTTTCTTTCAAAATTCGAAAAATACAAAAAGATTTTCACTTTCTTAATCTTTTAGCATTTTAGGGGGAGAAAATATCAAGAAAATACAAAAACATTAGAAAAACTCAAAAATCCAAAAAGATGTCTTTATGATTCTGTCTTTTCATTTGAAAAATTCAAAAATCAAAAAAAAAAAATAGAAAACCCAAAAATGAGTTTCTTGGATAATGGAAGGTGATGATATTCACTGGTGTGGTCGGTCAACATGGTTAAAATCGTTAAACAAATGATAAGTATCTCTTCTAACGATGTATCGGTAGGCTCACAATCAAACTAAAATGTGCAGGATGATACAAACCTAACAGACTTCAAGTCAGGTGGGAACCATTCATTGGCATATGGTCTTAGTACCGAAATTTCGTTTGATAGATTGCCAAGGTTCTGAGATATTCGGTCTTCATGCTGCTTATCATCTAGGTATCATGGTTGTATCTTTTACCGAAAAAAAAACAGGGACGCAAGTTTAGATCTTCCATGATACCATACATACGTGTACATATTGCATCCGACCTCAATAAATGATAAACAATCACATGTCCAAACAAATAAGTGATAAAATATCACATTTATCCGGGAGTCAAGTTCGTCTCTCTGCTGTACGAAAGTACTGACCTGTTCACGGACTTGCTCCTGTGCCCTCATGCATCGAAAATCAAGTTCCTCATCAATAAGTGATTCTATCACATAGGGCTTGGTTTTCAAATCAAAATAAGTGAGTATCTCACATTTTATACGGTCAAACAGATGATAATTGGTATACTCACCGGTAAGATGAATGCTCGTGCATACCTTGATACGGGAATGTGTCGTGAAGTGGTTTTACATCAACTTGTAAATATATCTCTTACCGTAAAGCGTATCTCCTAAGTGTGATTACGTTTGATAAGCATGAGTTTATGTGGACAACAATATCGACAATCGAGGTAGTATACTTATCAAGAACTTTAAACAGAAATCAAATCATGTTGACTAAGACCGTAAGCTGGTATGATTCCTTATCCTTGAAACTCGCAAAAGTTGCATCTGTACAGTTGTTTATCTTGTCAATTTCAATTGCATTTAGTTTAGTTTTCAGCGTTTTAAGATTTATTTGTAGTGTAGTGTTTAAGTTGTTTTTGATTATGCCAAAGATGTTGCTTGGTGTTAATGACCGGAAGCCTGAAACCTACTTCATAAATCGTTCTTGTTTTTGAAAACTCAATCTAGTGTAAAAATGGTAAATTGCTAAAACTTGTGTGCAGTATGTGCAGTATACAAAATGTTTCATGCCTTGGAGATTTTGGAACAGAAGTCGACGAATCAAAACTTGGTTGACGAATCAAACTGCTGTTGACGAAACAGAACTGGTCAAAGTCAAAGTATGAGTCTTGGTCAGCCTTAGGTCAATCTGTTTCATGTTTGACGAAACAGATCTGTCTCGTCGAAGACATTGACGAAACAGGGAGCCCAAGTCTGTTTCGCCATGGGCTAATTTCACAGGCCCAAGTTCAGGCCCATTTTCTGTTTCGTCAAAGCCCACTCCTGATTCGTCAAACTTCTGTTTTCGCCAAAAAGGTGGGTCGGTGTACAAAAGTCCTTATGTCAGAAGAGTTGGTTCACTTTTTCAAGACACTCAAGTTCCATCTCTTCATCTTCTCTCCCAAAACACCCAAAACCCATACCTTAGGTTACCTTCTTTTTCTCATTAAAATCATCAGTTTTTCATAGAAATTCTTCAAGTCTCAAAGGTGCAATGTTATTTATTGTCATATTTTCAGTTTTTGGCACCGTCGGTTTTCACCGGAAACCGTTCGGAGACCCCTCTGTGAACTTTTTTGCTTTCATATGTTGTATTTGATGCATAACTTGATGTGGCTTTCTTGTAAATGTATCATATCTAAGTGCTTATATGTTTGTTTAGGATTTGTTTGGAGTTTGGGTTTGAATAGAAAAATAGGGGATTAATGTTTGGGATGGGTATTAGGGTATTGAACGAATTTTCGACCAAAAATCACATCTCCATCGGTTTCTGGACATAATTTATACGTGGTTTTGGTTAGACATGTAACCGTTTACTAGTTGTGTTGATTTGTTCTTGTTTTAAATCCCATTCGGCGAAACACCCAAGTCCCAAACCCTAACTCCGGCGAATCTGTATGTCGGCGAATCAGACATTTGGGGAAACAGACAGTCGGCGAATCACATCTTTGACGAATCAGATAGTCAATGAATCAGATTCGTTGACGAATCACAACAGTCTTCTGTTTCGTCAATGGCTTGTTTGGCGAATCAAAATGGTCAACGAATCAGAACTGGTCAACAACCAAGTTCTGTTTCGTCAAATACATTTCTGTTTTGTCAAAGGATCTCTTGACGAATCAGAGTGGGTCAACAAAACAGATTTGGTCAACAATCAGGCTCTGTTTCATCAAACCATCTGCTGTTTCGTCAATGATCTCTGTTTCGCCGACCATGCCTTAGAAAATTTTACAGTTTGCAATTTGTTCACAGTGGACATGGCTTGACAGTCAGTCTGTCAAATGGATACAGGAACTTGTATCCATACATGCCCAAATGTATATGTAAGTGATTATTACTTATTGTAGACGTTTTCAAATTGCAGATGGCACCTAAAGAAGGGAAAAGAAAGCCGGCGACAAAGAAAGAAAATAAGACGGAGGAGGAAATCATGTCAGAAAAACGCCACAACCAGGTTGCATATTTGGATCCGGAGGAGAAACTTGCTGAGCTTAAAGACATTACTAGATGGATCCGGGAATCACGTATCAACTATGTTGTTACGTTCTCAACGCCTGTATACAAGTCCCTCATCAAAGCATTCTGGGATTCGGCGAATGTTGGTCAAGTGGATGGCAAGGAAGTTATCAGTGGACGGGTAGAGAATGTGGATGTGATTGTGTCACCGGATATTCTCAATGAAGTCCTACAGTTACAGGATAGTCCGGACGCGCCAGATTCTGTCCCGATTAGGTGTACGCGAGGCTGTTTATTACGGATGAAATGCACCGGAGATATCTTTAGTATGCAAATTAACAAGGGTGATCTGTCGCTAAGATACAAGTTTCTGCTACACATTCTGATCCAGTGTTTGAGCAACAAACGGGCCGGTTACGACATGGCTAGCAACGAACTCGTGGGTCTTATGGTGGCCTTTGTGCTAAACAAACTGTTTAGCATTTCAAGGTTCATCTTTGAGAACATGAAGGAGAATTTCACAAGGACTGGAAAGAACAGGACCATTGGAAGCAAGTATTGGATGTATCCACGTTTTCTCATGAGTTTTTACAAAAGGTTTTCCCAAGACTAAAGGAGCGTCCTCGAGGATGACAAAGTCGGTTGGGATTACCATTTGATTTGTTTGAACCAAAACATCTTCAACTACACCGATTGATTTTAGCACTTTTTGATCGGATAGAAAAATGGGAATTTGAAGTGGAGTAAAATCACTAATACTTAATTTTTCAAAAATGTAGTTAGGCATTATGTTAACATAAAGATCTTTATCAATGGTGATATTGCTAATAAATGAATTTTGAAAAAAACATGGAACTGGTGTAATGTTAATTTCAAAAGGGTCTTCTTTTATTAGCGAAGTTTGATCATTAGTTAACTTAACACTCACTATTTCTTTGATTTTAGCACTAGTGTTCAACTCTTTTAAAAACTTGGCATGAGGGGTTATTAAACAATGATTTTCGAAAGTAGGTGACAAGAGATTAATTTCTTCAAAATTAGACTCTTCATGAATTTTAACATTATCGGACTCACCTTTCTTATTGTTTAACTCATGTGTCGGTTTTTCACTTTCTTGTTCTTCCATTTTTACATTTTCAACTATCTCTACGTTATTATTACAATTTAATTCTTCTCTTGCGCGGGATTCCTCTTCCCTTGCGCGAGATTCTTTCATGTAACGTTCGATAGTTTTAATGTGTTCTAATATCCTATTGGTCACTTCGGTGAGAGAAAAAGAATCTGGATCCTCAAAGCTTGAATCCGGTTGTTCGATCCTTGGTTCCTCATAATACTCATATGAAGTAGATGGTTCACACAATTGTTCTTCATTGTAAGTATATGATGGATAAGGGTCGAAACTTTGTTCTTCATAGTACTCATATGAGGTGGGTTGTTCACACCATGGTTCCTCATAATAAGAATATGAAGGTGGTGGCTCATATCTTGAGTCTTCAAAGTATGAGTATGAAGGCTCATACCTTGGTTCCTCAAAATATGAGTATGAGGGAGGAGGTTCATACCTTTGGTCTTCATAGGATGTGTATGAAGTTGATGGCTCGTACCTGGGCTCCTCATAGTAGTGGTATGAATTGGATGGTTGATATGAAGTATTATATTGGACCGAGCGTGCGTTACGACAATTAGTGCAATAATTACCCCTATAATCATCCTCATCATAGGTGTAGTTGTAACCTCTTGAGTATTGATCCATAAGAATCACTCAACAGACCACAACTGAGTCTCGGGACCAGAAAACAAAAATAGGACGGAAACAGAAGCTGGACACGGCCCCGTGTTGAGTGAACACGGCCCCGTGTTCAGGGTCTGTATCTGGGCGTTTTAATTAAAGTTACTGGTCATGTTGAGCACGGGGGCGTGTTCAGTGAGCACGGCCCCGTGTTCAGACTCTGTATCTGGGTATCTACTCTAAAAATATGCAGCACGGGGGCGTGTTCAGCGAGCACGGCCCCGTGTTCAGGCTACTGTAAATGCAAAACTAAACTAAATTGCAGAAAAATGCGCGCGCGTTTTAAAAAGGTTTTGAAAAACTGATTAGGCCGTCGATTTTAAGCTTTCTTAAAATCCTTGTGTCCCCGGCAGCGGCGCCAAAAACTTGATGCGTGTCAGTGTGTATATAATTTTGATGAGTATTTAAGCCCCTTTTTACACTTTTAGCCAAGTTTTAAATTTATAAAACACGATATTCACTAACACTAAACACACATATGGGCAAGTGCACCCATCGTGGACGTAGTATAGTGTTGGTAAGATACCGAGGTCGTCCAAGGACACAAGAGCTTTTAATACCGGTTTATCCTCAACGTCTAATCAAATCAAAAAGTGAGAAAAATGTTTTAAACTAAGAAAAATAAAAACTAACTAAATGCTGAAAAATAAAATAAAATAAAAACAGATAGACAAGATGAATCACTTGGATCCGACATGTGTGTTAGTATAACCTTTGATTATTTTCGCACTTTTGCACTTGTTTAAGAGATTATCTTAGTTATTGTAGTAGGCCCCTCTTTTGAAGGCGACGTTACCCTCAACCCAGTAGTTTGAGTCAGCAAGGATACAATCCTAAAGGGTCGGATTATTGAAAGATAATGAATTAAGTTATTAATGCAAATTGTGGTAGGCCCCGCTTTCGGCGGTGACGTTACCCTCGGCTAAGTAGTCTGAGTCAGCAGGGATACAGTCCTAAATAGCCGGGTTATAGTATTAATAGTAGTTAACTTATGAGGGGGTCAAAGAGTTTGGATCCCCGCCATCCAATACCTATGGGCATTGAAGGAGATCCTACTAAATTTGACCCAGGTCCCAAGCAGGACCTCTAAACGCTGAACAAGGGCAAGACCCTTACCAAACCGTTCCCTTAACCCCCGACCAGGTAGCCAACATACCTCCATATAGACCGTGGAGATATGAATGGTGAAAATCTTTTATTTTATATAGACAGTAAAATAATGCCAAGACACCACGGACAAACGATAAGGAAAGATCACCTTCAACATAAGTAACTAGTTATTAAAGTCATTAATACAAAACCAAATAAAAAGTGCAAAAGATTAAAAATAAAAAGTATTATACTAAACACTTGTCTTCACCAAGTGATGTAAGAGACTTAGGCAAACATGGCCTTTGATTGTCAAGAACTCTTACGATCAATCTTGGATCCCGAGACGACTCACACACTCTATGATGGACAATGGATGATGGTGGTGGATGATGGTGTTATGGTGGTGGTGGGTGGTGGATGAAGTGTGAGAGAGGTGGTGTGCCAAGGGATGAGTTGAAAATGAAGCCAAGCACTCCTATTTATAGGCTGAACAGAAGCCTGGGCACGGCCCCGTGCCCGTCTGACACTCTCTCTCTTCATTAATTGTAATTCGCAATTACAATAAATGCACCTGCAGCACTCTGACCACGCCCCCGTGTCCGCTGGGCACGGCCTCGTGGTGGGCAATAGAAGCTTCTACCACTTTGTCTTTTGTGCCAGGACTGACCATCCTGGGCACTGCCCCGTGCTCGCTGAGCACGGCCCCGTGTTGAGCTGGACACGCCCCGTGTCCGCTGGACACAGCCCCGTGTTCAGCTGGGCACAACCCCATGCTCAGCTGGGCACAGCCCCATGGTCAGCTTTCTTCTTGTTTTTGCTTTGGGAGATGCTGTCGAGGAGTCGGGCATGCCACGTTTCTTCCTTTTCTTTGTATTTATGTTGGATTTGGCTGCATTTTTGCTTCTTTTGTTCATTTAAGCTCTTTTAACCCTGAAAATACAAAAGGAAGACAAAAGCACACTTTTTCCAACATTAGTACTTAAAAAGGGTTAGTTTTATGGCTTATTTGATGTAACTTATATGTTGCATTTTACTCCTATCAAATACCCCCACACTTGAATCTTTGCTTGTCCTCAAGCAAAACTCTTTAATATTTGGCTTATACTCTCAAATGGAATGGATAGAAGAGAAGGTTTTGGGCTTGTCTTGAGTGTCGGGAATCCAAGATCTTTATTGGGTTTTATTTTTATACTATTTACAATCCTATTCGTTGTGATTTATTTAGACCGTTTCATAAGAGAAATTACTTATTTGGGCATAACATGCCTTTTTAAAATTTCATTTATATACAAGTTCACATACCTCACGGGGGATCACTCAACACTCGGCCGAAGGTGTATTTTTAGTGAATCACTCGAGAGCGGCATGGAACTTATTCCTACCATAAGCTTGCCAAGCAATCAATCCTCCTCCTTTTTAACTTTATAACTTTGTAAATATCAAGAGGACTTTTTGGGTGAAGGGTTAGGCTTGGGCTAAAGGTGGGTGGTCGGTTTTCGTAAAACACTTTGTTTTTTTTTTCTTTTTTCTTTTTTTTTTCTTCACTTTTTTTTTATTCTAATGAAGCATTTTTCAAACAAGGTTTCTTTTGATGAGCTTGTTTGTTTATTGCTAACTTCATCTCTTTTTTTTTTTTTTTTTTTTTTTGTGTCACAAGAAAACCAAGCTTTGTTACTAAAATAAAGGGTTTAAAATGAAAAAGGTTTTGGTGGGTAAAGGGTGTTTGTTTTGGGGAAAGAAACGAAAAGGTTTAGGCTCAAAGGGGTTAACTAGGGGGATTTTTGTGTAGGTGGTAAAAAAAAAAGGAAAATTAATGGTGTAGAAATAAAAAAGGGTTAGTCCCAATGCCTCTATCATTTACTTACTCGGGTTTAAGTTGGTAAGGACCGGGAATGTATCATAGTGGCAAGTTCTAGAGTCGTAAGAACCAAGCGGCTATTCACACAAGAAACGAAAAATGAGCATTTAGTTTAAAGATGTATATTTGTATGCTCAATAAAGGCTCAAAACTCACTTTTGTGGGAATGGGTTTTTATGTGATCAAGTATATATAATCAAATTTTAATAAGATTGTCATGCCGTTTCATAATCTTCTTATTTGGCTCTTTTTATCATGACGCTATCGGTTGTAAATTTATAAAAATATAACCTTTTTAGAACTTGTTATTCCCAAATTAAACCAAGACAAGTAAAAAAAATGAAAAGTTTTTGAAAAAAATTTAGGGTGATTAGCGGTTCCAATAGAGTTTTGTGTAAGGCTTGTTATTAGGACTTGCAAAATTCAAGGTTTTAGCATCCCCCCACACTTAAATTACACATTGTCCTCAATGTGTCCCAAAAATAAGTTTTTCGGTTGATTAAAATGTGTAAAAGTGGGTTAAAAACAAGATTTTATGGTACTGGGTAGCTGAACACGAGGTGGTGTTGGCTGAACACGACCCCATGTCCAGACTGCCAGTACCAAAAGTAAACAGAAGGCTGGGCACGGGGGCGTGTTCAGTGAGCACGGCCCCGTGTCCAGGTACCTGAACTGGGCATTTCTGCAGATTTTTGGGCACGGGGGCGTGTTGGGTGAGCACGGCCCCGTGCTGAACTTGCAGTAATGAAGAAAAATTGTCGGGAGGCTCTGTTTTTGTGCTTGGGGTGTGGGTTCAAGCTTCCCTTAGTATCCTTCACCATCCCGAGTGTGTTTTATTCCTGCAAATTAAAACTAAACAAGAAAGCATAAAAGTTAAACTAATCTAAAACTAAGGATAGTTCCGCGGAATGCCTCCGTGGTGCGCCACGTTTATAAGGGTCCTTGGCTAGACCCTCCTTATCGGGTGGTTCTGGCTCATCTTCAATTAGGGGGTCATTATTGCCAAAAGGATATTTCATTGAACGCTCAAGATCTATGCTCCTTTTGAATGCCCCTAACTGAAGAGGTAGATTGTTAAATTTCCGCTTTTTCAAAGCTTCATGAGTTTTTACAAAAGGTTTTCCCAAGACTAAAGGAGCGTCCTCGAGGATGACAAAGTCGGTTGGGATTACCATTTGATTTGTTTGAACCAAAACATCTTCAACTACACCGATTGATTTTAGCACTTTTTGATCGGATAGAAAAATGGGAATTTGAAGTGGAGTAAAATCACTAATACTTAATTTTTCAAAAATGTAGTTAGGCATTATGTTAACATAAAGATCTTTATCAATGGTGATATTGCTAATAAATGAATTTTGAAAAAAACATGGAACCGGTGTAATGTTAATTTCAAAAGGGTCTTCTTTTATTAGCGAAGTTTGATCATTAGTTAACTTAACACTCACTATTTCTTTGATTTTAGCACTAGTGTTCAACTCTTTTAAAAACTTGGCATGAGGGGTTATTAAACAATAATTTTCGAAAGTAGGTGACAAGAGATTAATTTCTTCAAAATTAGACTCTTCATGAATTTTAACATTATCGGACTCACCTTTCTTATTGTTTAACTCATGTGTCGGTTTTTCACTTTCTTGTTCTTCCATTTTTACATTTTCAACTATCTCTACGTTATTATTACAATTTAATTCTTCTCTTGCGCGGGATTCCTCTTCCCTTGCGCGAGATTCTTTCATGTAACGTTCGATAGTTTTAATGTGTTCTAATATCCTATTGGTCACTTCGGTGAGAGAAAAAGAATCTGGATCCTCAAAGCTTGAATCCGGTTGTTCGATCCTTGGTTCCTCATAATACTCATATGAAGTAGATGGTTCACACAATTGTTCTTCATTGTAAGTATATGATGGATAAGGGTCGAAACTTTGTTCTTCATAGTACTCATATGAGGTGGGTTGTTCACACCATGGTTCCTCATAATAAGAATATGAAGGTGGTGGCTCATATCTTGAGTCTTCAAAGTATGAGTATGAAGGCTCATACCTTGGTTCCTCAAAATATGAGTATGAGGGAGGAGGTTCATACCTTTGGTCTTCATAGGATGTGTATGAAGTTGATGGCTCGTACCTGGGCTCCTCATAGTAGTGGTATGAATTGGATGGTTGATATGAAGTATTATATTGGACCAAGCGTGCGTTACGACAATTAGTGCAATAATTACCCCTATAATCATCCTCATCATAGGTGTAGTTGTAACCTCTTGAGTGTTGATCCATAAGAATCACTCAACAGACCACAACTGACCAGAAAACAAAAATAGGACGGAAACAGAAGCTGGACACGACCCCGTGTTGAGTGAACACGGCCCCGTGTTCAGGGTCTGTATCTGGGCGTTTTAATTAAAGTTACTGGTCACGTTGAGCACGGGGGCGTGTTCAGTGAGCACGGCCCCGTGTTCAGACTCTGTATCTGGGTATCTATTCTAAAAATATGCAGCACGGGGGCGTGTTCAGCGAGCACGGCCCCGTGTTCAGGCTACTGTAAATGCAAAACTAAACTAAATTGCAGAAAAATGCGCGCGCGTTTTAAAAAGGTTTTGAAAAACTGATTAGGCCGTCGATTTTAAGCTTTCTTAAAATCCTTGTGTCCCCGGCAGCGGCGCCAAAAACTTGATGCGTGTCTGTGTGTATATAATTTTGATGAGTATTTAAGCCCCTTTTTACACTTTTAGCCAAGTTTTAAATTTATAAAACACGATATTCACTAACACTAAACACACATATGGGCAAGTGCACCCATCGTGGACGTAGTATAGTGTTGGTAAGATACCGAGGTCGTCCAAGGACACAAGAGCTTTTAATACCGGTTTATCCTCAACGTCTAATCAAATCAAAAAGTGAGAAAAATGTTTTAAACTAAGAAAAATAAAAACTAACTAAATGCTGAAAAATAAAATAAAATAAAAACAGATAGACAAGATGAATCACTTGGATCCGACATGTGTGTTAGTATAACCTTTGATTATTTTCGCACTTTTGCACTTGTTTAAGAGATTATCTTAGTTATTGTAGTAGGCCCCTCTTTTGAAGGCGACGTTACCCTCAACCCAGTAGTTTGAGTCAGCAAGGATACAATCCTAAAGGGTCGGATTATTGAAAGATAATGAATTAAGTTATTAATGCAAATTGTGGTAGGCCCCGCTTTCGGCGGTGACGTTACCCTCGGCTAAGTAGTCTGAGTCAGCAGGGATACAGTCCTAAATAGCCGGGTTATAGTATTAATAGTAGTTAACTTATGAGGGGGTCAAAGAGTTTGGATCCCCGCCATCCAATACCTATGGGCATTGAAGGAGATCCTACTAAATTTGACCCAGGTCCCAAGCAGGACCTCTAAACGCTCAACAAGGGCAAGACCCTTACCAAACCGTTCCCTTAACCCCCGACCAGGTAGCCAACATACCTCCATATAGACCGTGGAGATATGAATGGTGAATATCTTTTATTTTATATAGACAATAAAATAATGCCAAGACACCACGGACAAACGATAAGGAAAGATCACCTTCAACATAAGTAACTAGTTATTAAAGTCATTAATACAAAACCAAATAAAAAGTGCAAAAGATTAAAAATAAAAAGTATTATACTAAACACTTGTCTTCACCAAGTGATGTAAGAGACTTAGGCAAACATGGCCTTTGATTGTCAAGAACTCTTACGATCAATCTTGGATCCCGAGACGACTCACACACTCTATGATGGACAATGGATGATGGTGGTGGATGATGGTGTTATGGTGGTGGTGGGTGGTGGATGAAGTGTGAGAGAGGTGGTGTGCCAAGGGATGAGTTGAAAATGAAGCCAAGCACTCCTATTTATAGGCTGAACAGAAGCCTGGGCACGGCCCCGTGTCCGCTGGACACGGCCCCGTGCCCGTCTGACACTCTCTCTCTTCATTAATTGTAACTCGCAATTACAATAAATGCACCTGCAGCACTCTGACCACGCCCCCGTGTCCGCTGGGCACGGCCCCGTGGTGGGCAATAGAAGCTTCTACCACTTTGTCTTTTGTGCCAGGACTGACCATCCTGGACACTGCCCCGTGCTCGCTGAGCACGGCCCCGTGTTGAGCTGGACACGCCCCGTGTCCGCTGGATACAGCCCCGTGTTCAGCTGGGCACAACCCCATGCTCAGCTGGGCACAGCCCCATGCTCAGCTGGGCACAGCCCCATGCTCAGCTTTCTTCTTGTTTTTGCTTTGGGAGATGCTGTCGAGGAGTCGGGCATGCCACGTTTCTTCCTTTTCTTTGTATTTATGTTGGATTTGGCTGCATTTTTGCTTCTTTTGTTCATTTAAGCTCTTTTAACCCTGAAAATACAAAAGGAAGACAAAAGCACACTTTTTCCAACATTAGTACTTAAAAAGGGTTAGTTTTATGGCTCATTTGATGTAATTTATATGTTGCATTTTTCTCATATCAAATACCCCCACACTTGAATCTTTGCTTGTCCTCAAGCAAAACTCTTTAATATGTGGCTTACACTTCCAAATGGAATGGGTAGAAGAGAAGGTTTTGGGCTTGTCTTGAGTGTCGGGAATCCAAGATCTTTATTGGGTTTTATTTTTATACTATTTACAATCCTATTCGTTGTGATTTATTTAGACCGTTTCATAAGAGAAATTACTTATTTGGGCATAACATGCCTTTTTAAAATTTCATTTATATACAAGTTCACATACCTCACGGGGGATCACTCAACACTCGGCCGAAGGTGTATTTTTAGTGAATCACTCGAGAGCGGCATGGAACTTATTCCTACCATAAGCTTGCCAAGCAATCAATCCTCCTCCTTTTTAACTTTATACCTTTGTAAATATCAAGAGGACTTTTTGGGTGAAGGGTTAGGCTTGGGCTAAAGGTGGGTGGTTGGGTTAGTGGTTCAGCTGGGCACAACCCCATGCTCAGCTGGGCACAGCCCCATGCTCAGCTTTCTTCTTGTTTTTGCTTTGGGAGATGCTGTCGAGGAGTCGGGCATGCCACGTTTCTTCCTTTTCTTTGTATTTATGTTGGATTTGGCTGCATTTTTGCTTCTTTTGTTCATTTAAGCTCTTTTAACCCTGAAAATACAAAAGGAAGACAAAAGCACACTTTTTCCAACATTAGTACTTAAAAAGGGTTAGTTTTATGGCTCATTTGATGTAATTTATATGTTGCATTTTACTCATATCAGTGAGTGATGCTGGTGTCGTTGGTGCATCAAGTGTAGGAACCACCGGTGGCACATCAGCTGGTGGTACTTCAGCTGGTGGTACCTCAGCAGGGGCCGGTGGTGATGATGAGGCTGACTCTGACTCTGATGATGATCTCTTGCATGAACCTGGATTCGAGATGTATCTGGATGAACGCGGGGTAAGAAGATACAGAAAGATCAGGCAGGAAGATGATCCGGAATATGTTCCTTCTGATCCTGAAACGGAACGTGCAAGAAAAAGGAAAGCCAGAAAATCAGCATAGCATCAGAAGAAAAAGAAAGCTCGGAAATACTTGAGTACCTCCTCCCGAGGTTCTGTGCCACAAGCTCCTATTCCAGAACCACCTGTAGTCTCTTCTCCTCCTGTGGCTCAAACCGTATCTCCGCAGCCTATTCCACAACGATCCATGGCTGCTGCAATCAGAGCAACCACTTCTCAACAACCTAGTAGTGAACGTCAAAGGATCTACTCGGAGATGACTCAAGAAGAAAAGAATGATTTTCTGTTCCGTCAATATGAGGCTGCAGCAGACCGCATTCAAAGACAGACTGATTTTATTCGTATCACGAAGAATGATCAAATCCATCATCAGGTAGAGATTGATAGGTTGAAAGCTACTGTTGGTGAACAGCAAGCTACTATCCAACGCCAACAAGCAGAGATCGATTTTCTTAAAGCTGAAAATGAACGGATGAAAGCTTCCGAAGCTGAAAGGGATAGAAGGAGTTCGGTTCTCCAAAAATTGGCTGAAGATCTTAGAAATAGATGCGATGTGATGAAAGAGTGGTATGACTCGCGGAATACCACAATACTTGAAGGGGCCAGGAAGATGAGTGCTAACTTCGATTTTCTCCGCAAACGAGTTGCTACTTTGTGGGAGGATAGGTGTAAGCAGCAACAAATTCTGCAGAAAAGGGATGAAGATCCTGAGGATCAAGGGAATCCTGATTCAGCTGCTACACCACAACAGCCCCCAGCTGGTACATCATCTGCTGTAGTCGTTTATCAGCCGTCAGTGATAGGGTCATCTGAAGGGGCGTCCAGTGGTACAGTCGGTGAAGAACAATTTCTTGAAGCTTTAGCTGGTACACCCCCTGTCCCTAGTTCAGCTGATTTAGCATTGCAGGTTGTGCATCCGGTTACCAGAGAATCTCTTGAAGAGGGTGAGATTGTTGATGATCTCAAGCCTCAACAATTGATTACTTTGAAAGCAATGCGAGACGTTGATGATGAGGAAATTAGAAAGATGCCGAGTGAGCTAGAATCTGCGAATGTTGAAAATGTTGATGAGATTGTCTTTGAAGGTGATGTGAAGAAATCATCATATGTGAGACAAGATGGTACCGCATTTGCTCTGTTTGATGAGGACTGGTTGAAAGACAACGTTGAAGATATTGATGAACACCTGAAAAACCGTGATACTTCAGAGAATGCCACAGATGCGTTCGCTGCGTGGCGTCAACGGTTTTTGTCAAAGGTTTCAAAGCCAGTTCCAGAGGCTACACAAGTTGATTTCTTACAGCTAGAAAAGGCTAAGCCAAGTGGGCGAATACTGTGTTGGATGTTTGTTAAGGAAATTCACTGTGTTGCGATCAAGAGGGAGTTCGGGATCCAGTATTTTAGGTCGCTGCTGAGCATCTTATCTTTGCCATTTTATGATGTGGCTGCCTTGACAAAGATAGATCTCATTAATCGCTCAAAATTTGATGGTGCGACGCTTTTTGAACGACTGATTCGAATGAACAAGAAATCGGGGTGGAAAGACAAATCTTACAAGCCTCAGTTCCCCAGACATCAGCAGATAAAGTTCACGCTTGATCCGGAAACCAACACCGGGAGACACAGGCTTGTGTACGAGCCGGTGAGAGTGGTTGAGAAGATTCTGTTAATGCCGATGCAGCAGGATTTTCTTGGTGATATGCGCTTATGGTGCTATGATTTAGACACGCATGAGGCAGTTATTGTTTTCAATGATGAGGTTATTGGATCCAATGTGGTTGGTGAATATGTCTGCATCCGACATCGCCAAGTTGTACAGGCACGACATCTTTTATGAAGACAAGGACGCACACCAGGCATTGAAGTTTCAACGGGTTGCTTGCTACTGCTATTACCGGGGGATACATTCGGGCAGTTCCTGGTCCGAACGTCACTGAAGAAGAGCGAATGAAGACCGAAGACGAGTAACAGACAAGGGTTGTTGATGCACTTTTTGTGTCTGTCACTAGTCTTGTATGTAATTTCGTATTTTGTACGGTCTTTATTAATTATCGAGTCTGTATTCGCAGTCGACCAAGTCGGATATCCTCCTATCCGCTTGTGTCTGACTTGTTTGTCTCTCTTTATATGTATTTGTCGTAAAGCAATGCATGTCGCATCTAAGGGTATTTCTGTCATTTATATTTGTGATGTTTGTGCCATTTCTGTTTGTTGTCTGTTTACAGCAAACATATATCCATTTGCAGGCCTTGGCGAAACAGGTCTGTTTCGTCAAATGGATGTTGACGAAACAGAGTTGTTGACTTTGTTTGTGTTTCGTCAAGGTAGTCAACGAATCAAATATGATTCGTTGACTGTTGGGCTTGTTACTGGGCTAACTTCTGTTTCGTCGGCCCATGTTCTGTTTCGGCAAGCTTAACAGCCCAGCTGCTATAAATAGGCACATTATGTTCACAGTTTAGATAGTGATGAGAGTATACCCTTCAAGCTTGTAAGAACTGTGTTTGTATCAGTTACCATATCTCATCCGTTAATCAAACGATTGTGTTTCTTTGGTTAACCATTGTGTTCATTGTGCTCTATGTTTGATTGGCTAAGTTAAGAGGATTCCGCACACTTAACTTTGTTTGTTATAAACAAGGATTTTGTGGTGAAAATCGATCCTCAGATTTCGGGACCTACATAAGTGTCTGTTTTTAAGTGTGTGATCAGTTTTTCACCTTCATATATCAAACATGAGTTATACGAGCCCATGGGATTGGAGTACGGACTCACAACCAGTTCAAAAACCAACTTCGATGGCCGAATATTTAGCGAGTACCATACCTCGACAACAACAGTCAATAAGTGCAAGTCAATGGGCATTGGTGTCAAATCAAAATCAAAGCATTCAAAATCTATTGCTTAGTGAGAGTGAGATGGGTAGCAACAATCGGCCGCCAAAGTTAAATCACATGAACGACTATCCATCATGGAAGGGTCGTTTCCACACATACGTTCAAGGGCAAAGCAGCGAACTTTGGACATGTTTCATTACTGCATGCAACCCTGCCCTCGAAATAGCAGCATCAACTTCAGCGGGTCTTACTAATATGCTTGAAAACGACAAAAAGGCATATGATCTGGAGAAGAAGGCGTATGCTATTCTCACTCAAGCACTTCACAAAGACATCTATCATCAATTCTCTTATTATAAGAACACGAAAGATTTATGGGATGCATTGGTAGCGAGAGGAGAAGGAAATGCAGCTTCTAGAAAGACACGCCATGATTTATTGAAGAAAGAGTTTGAATCATTTCGATTTTTGGATAATGAAACTCTAAATAATATGACTTCTCGCTTTTTATCATTTGATTAGTGAAATATGTTCTTATAATGTTGCTGCAACTCATCAGGAAATGATTGCACGGTTTGCTGATGCTCTACCTCCTAAATGGAGTCTATTCATTGAACTTCTAAAGCATACGGGCGCTATGGATACAGCCAATGGCACTCTCTATGAATTCATTCAGAAGTTGGAGCACAAGAATGAAGAGGAAATTCGGAAAGCTAAAAGGATTGCACCTCCTCAAAACACAGAAATGTATTTGCCTGGTTTTGGTCCTTCAGCTAGTTCTAGTTCCATTCAGCAACCGAAGCTTCAAACGGCGTTTGTATCCGATACAAGCTCATCACCGTTTCCACAGTGGAATCAAAGTGCTTATCTTTCGTAATCCATACTCCAACCACAAGCCCAACAACAACAACAACAAGCACATTATATCAACAATCCTTCACCCCAAAACACCAACACTGTCAGAGTTGATACTTCCACTTTTTCAAAAGTCAGTGTAGAAGTTGCAAAGGAACATTTGGAACTTCTCAACACAATGTTCAGTTCCTATTGTGGATTGGTAGCAGGTCAGATTGGAAACATGAATATGACCAATGAAGATTATCAGCAGATAGACCGTGATGAAATGGAGTTAATGGATATCAAGTGGGCGTTTGCAAGTGCTATTAGAAGGGCAAAGGATTTCATGACTCGAACTGGAAGAACAAGCTTGGAAGGCAAAAATGATACGAAGTACGGGTTTGATATAGATGCGGTTACATGTTTCAATTGTGGCAAAAAGGGTCACTTCAAACGTGAGTGCACCCGACCAAGCAAACAGGGCAATCAGAATCCGTTTAGAAATCAGACGAGTACTTCTAATGCAAATCAAGACAATCGTGAACGAAGGATAGTAGCGGTGAACAACAACCAGAACCAGTCTAGACCTTCAAACACCAACAGAGCATTTGTTGTTCAAGCTGATGAAGGGTGTAATTGGTCTGTACAATTTGGGGAAGGTGATCAAGACGAAGGAGGAACCGCATGCTATGCAAAAATCATCAATCACATCAAGCATGTTCTCAAGGAAGAGTTTTCTGAAAGTGATGATAGCTCGGGTTATAGCGGAAGTTCAGATGAAGAAAGCTCGAATGCGGGAGATTATAATTCTGAAGATGGATCTTTTTCTTCTCAGACTGCCTTTATGGTAAATGTCTCAGCCTTTACGAGTCAGGTAAAATCTAAAACTCCTAGCGTATGTAGTGATTGTGCTGATATGAAACATAAATGTGCTGAAATGAAACGTGAATCTGAAACGGTTCATAGTCACAATCAGAGTTTGGTTATTGAACTGTCAAAGTGCAAAGAGGCAAACATGGCTTTAGTTTGTAACGAAAAGGAATTTAAATCTGTAATTGAAACCTTAAATAAAAGTGTTTCCGAAGTGAACAAAGTTGTTTATCATAAACAAGTTAGTATTAACAATTACATTAACATCGTTGAGGAAACCAAAAAGGAACTAGCCATTGCCAAATGCGAGCATGATGCAATCAAGCTCAAGTTGGAGAGTTATTCTAACTCCCGATTTGTGCTTGATCACATCATTGACGCTCAACAGCAAAAAGGGAATAGAAAAGGCGTTGGGTATAAGGCGTGTCCACCCCTTTTAAGAGATAATTATACTCATATGCCTGATGAAGAGGATATGCCTCAGTATGAACCCAGTGTGCCTCTTGATTATGAGGAAGTTACTACTGGCTTAGGGTTCAAACCGGACAGTTCCTCGAGTGGCTCATCTGTAGAAACAGGAAATTCAACATCGATAAATCGAAGTCCTCCAATTATTGAGGACTATGATTCGTCTGATGATGAATCAGATGTGAGTGATCAGGATACATCACTTGATAAGTTGAAGGGAGTAGAAATTCCAGTTGAGAATCATATTCTGTGTGATCCTCCTACTCCTACTGTGCAACCTATTGCCAAGCAAGTGATAGATCCTGTTAAGGATGTCAAGGATGACAAAGAATGCCTGTCTGCTGTTAAGAACAATAACGTGTTGTATACTTTGGTTGGTGATGCTAAAATTTATTCGGATAAAGATTTTCCAATTAAAAATGTCAATCCATCTTTGATTGATAAAGTTTTTGAAGATAACACAAGCAAGTTTTTGGGAAACACGATCCCGGGAGTTACTGTAACTCAATGTGATCCAATTCCAAAGGCTGAAATCAGAAAACAATTTGGAAAATAGAAATCACCGAAAAAGCAACAACCTATTGCTTCTAAGGGTAAACAACCAGAAAGGCGAGCTCAAAAGCCTAACGTTTCTCAATCAAAATTTGAAACAAAAGGAGCTCGTTATCAGAAGAAAAACAGTAATGTCAGATTTGTAGCATCAAATGGTACTGATAAAATTGAGACTTTTGAAAATAAATTAAACACTGATTTTATCCAACAAGTCAAGATTTTAAAACGTGACAGTCAAAACTATTACACTCAACATACAAATGGGTGTAATGAAAGAGCAAGTACCTCAGGTTCTACAGGTTCGACATCTGGTTGTCGATCAAATTCTCCTAAGTTTGTTGAAAGGAGAACGTGTTTTAAGTGTGGGGAGTTTGGACATATCATTAAAAATTGAACAAATACTCCCAAAGAGAAATTTGTTGAAAGAGCACAACCTGAAAAGGTTCACCCACAACGTCGTCCTGTTTCACCAAAACATGATAAAAGAACTGTTAAGGAACAAGAAACGAAACAACGACGTCAAAACATCAAAGCTGTTGAAAAAGCTTTAAAATCTGATGTCAAAACGGTCAAAAGGGAACCAAGTTCTTCACAACCATTAAAACCAGAAGTTTCAAAATTTGTTTATAAGAATCAAACTGGTAAACAAAAACAAACCTGGAAACTTAAAATGGGTGAAAGTTCAGGGGGAGGTGCTATGTTTGAAAATCATCAGGAAATTGAAATTACATTTCTTGATTCTCAGGGGCAACCCAAGTCTATGAAGGCTTGGGTCCCCCCCCCCTCCAACTAATCTCTGAGTGAGTGTGTAGGATGTTCCAGGAGGAACTTTCGATAGTCGTAAGATTGTTGATAGTGGAGCGTCCTTGCACAAGATAGGCGACAGAAGAAATTGTTGTCTTTGATGGAGAGAAAAAGAAAGGGGAAACAGAGTTGTCTGTTGAAAGAAATTAATATCTTCGACAAAATGAAAAATCATTCCAAAAATGTGATTGTTAAATGCTTTGATCGGGTCCCCGGGATAGATTCAAATCAAAATGTACGCACCTGTAGCACGTCTGATGTTCAAAATCAACAAGATGAACGTGCAGTGTACATTTCTTCGCGGTGTGATTGAAGAAAATGTGTTTGTTGAACAAACCAACCGGGTGTGCGGATGCCTTGGCATGGATTGAACAACCGCACACTACTTCTCAAAGAGAAAGTCAAAGACCTTCGCTGGTGCAATATCGAAGACCAGCCGGACCCAGAGGTCTATGATATTGTTGTTGTGAAGAGATTTCTCAGTAGCTGCAAATTCGACCTTGAAATCCACACCGGGTGGATATCCAGTTTGGGAGAGCGCTCAGATTCCTGGCAATGCATGAAGCAGTTGCAGGATACGGTTTTAAATTTCTAATCTCTCCTATACTTGTCTATATTTAAGCTGCTTTATAAATTATTATCATCTCGCACAGCACTCTTTGGCCAGACACGTTGATCTCGAATATCACCTCACACGTGATTATTTCACTATGAAACTCGTCAATGTTGTCATGGTCTGCACCGCTTACCGACGTGCCAAAATTATTATCAAGATGAACGTCTGATGTTCAAAATCAACAAGATGAACGTGCAGTGTAAATTATTATCATCTCGCACAGCACTCTTCGAGAAATCATTTCTAATTAAATTTAATTTTGGTAAACGACATTGAGGTAAAACATGAGTTAACCGACATCGGGAAATCGTTTTTGTAAATACCTTTGTGTGTTTTAAATTTATCATAGTTTGTTGATTTTAGGGGGAGTAAATCCAACTTTTGAAAATCCAAAAACATCGAAAATTTTCAAAAACACAAAAACAATAGAAAAACAAAAATGAGTTTCCTGGCGAGAAAAAGAGAAAATGATAGTACATGAGTGGTCTGTTGAAACTTCTTTAAACTGAACTTAAAATGAAAAACGATATGCAGCTCTATATAAGATGTATCGGTAGGCTCACAATCATTTTAAAGTGTGCAGGGTGATATAAACTTTAATTGACTGAAGACGTGTAGGAACCATTCATTGGCATATGGTCTTAGTACCGAAATTTCGTTTGAGAGATTGTCGAGGTTCTGAGATATTCGGTCTTTATGCTGCTTATCATCTGGGTATCATGGTTGTATCTTTTACCGAAAAATAACGGGGACGTAAGTCTAGATCTTCCATGATACTATACATACGTGTACATATTGCATACGACCTCAATAAGTGATCAACAATCACATGTCCAAACAAATAGGTGATAAAATATCACATTTCTTGCGGGAGTCAAGTTCGTCTCTTTGCTGTACGAAAGTACTAACCTGTTCACGGACTTGCACCTATGAAAATCAAGTTCCTCATCAATAAGTGATTCTACCACATAGAGCTTGTTTTCAATCAAAATAAGTGAGTTTCTCACATCTTTCATATACGGTCAAACAGATGATAAACGGTATACTCACCAGTAAGATGAACCCTCGTGCATACCTTGATACGGGAATGTGTCATGTGTTGATGAACGCCGGTCGGTAAGTATAAATCATACACAAATCGTATCCCTTCGCCATGATTACATCTGATAAGTTGAGCTTATGTGGACAACAATACCGATAATTGTTATAGGATGCTTATCTAAATGTTAACTAATTGAACAAAAAGAGCGTTTTGGCGTGACCGTACACTGATATGATTCTCTTTCCCTCGAAACTCGCAAAAAGAATGTCTGTAAATATTTATTTACTGCTTTCGTTTCTGCATCTTTGTATATATTTATTTATTGCTTTCCGTCTTTACATTTGAAAAATGAAAAATTCCAAAAAGATTTTAGGTGTGTTTTAATATAAACTTTATAAATTCCAAAAAGATTTTGCTTCTAGTTTATTTTTGATTGACCGATGTTGGAACTCGAGTCTATCCTACCCAAAATCCTGATCGTAAGCCGGAAAACAATTGCATCTTCATAAACAGTCGAAGTTAACAAGTTTTGAAAGTTAAAAGATTAAAATTGATCAATTTTTAAACTTTCAAACTGTTGTCGATCGGTGTTTGATTGAGATTTGATCTCACATGTGTCATTTGTTAAAATGTTAACTATATTCCAGGCGGTTGTTCTCATTATGCGTTTAGATTTCTTGCATGTGCAGATGCTAAAGGCGAGGAGAACATGTTCGATGACAAGCTTTGGAATGAAGACACGACGTGAAGGCACTCAAAAGATCAAGATGATCGGGTTGCAGTTGATCACTCATCAACACCACAATGATCTAAAGAATTGAAGATCAAAAGATTCACGAGCATAACTCAAAGGAGAGCTTATCTTAAGGGAGAGTTTGTTAACACACTTCCTAAATGAAAAGGGAGTGTGTTGATACACTTTCTACTTATGACATGTGAAGACTTTGAAGATCCTTCGACATAGAAGACACAGAAGACGAACCATCACGAGTAGCGTCCAAGGGGGAGTTTGTTGATACACTTTATGTGGACGCGACTCGACTCGGTTCGGTTCAACCTGGTTTCGACGCGGTTAGGTCTGGCTCAAGCCCGACGTCACGACATTCCTCCGTCGTGCGCCCCAGAGTTCGACACGGGAAGCACGGAGAGCCGCGAACCTATTCCCGGTGACACATCACCATGACATCATCATTGTGATGTCATGATGATGTCATAGCTTTTGAAAGTGAGCTATTCTTACGAAACACATCCTGGGCCAAAATCTTCATTGGGCCTTTGACATTCAATTTGGGCCACATCGACGAAACACCCATATTTCACTTGTATGTCGACGAAACAGAAAGTGTTTCGTCGTGCCATCTTTGCATTTCGTCTTAGTCTGTGTCTGTCTAGTATAAATACCCCCTCATAGTTTCTGTGTGAGATAGAGAACAGAGATGAGAGCTGTGAGACTTTGAGAGAGTCTGTAAAACATTGTTTGTATATGTTTGTATCCGTTCTCATCCCGTTTAATCAATAGATTGTGTTTCATTGGTTAAACTGTGTTCCTATTAACTGTGTTTGGTTTGCACCGTCACGGGGATTCCGCACCCGTTACCGTGTTTGTGATAAACAAGGATTTGGTTTTCGTTATCGATACTTAGATTTCGGGACCTACACTATGCAATAAAACTAATAAAAACTTTGAATAAGATTTTGTTTGTTCTACTTTCTATGGATTCAAACGGGAGGATTTGTTGGCATAAATCCGAACCATATGGTTTCTTTATCATAATCTATGCATGTCTTTGACATAAATTTATGGCATTGTCCGTCCCACACCACTACAAAACTAACCAATTGCGATTGCGTTTTCGATCACAGTTGCAATTGACGTCGTCGCTAACCAAATTTTGCAACCGAATTTGCGACTAGTGCGACCGTTATTTACAACCATACTGTTATCTATCATAATCTATCTATGCATGTATATTACGTAAATTTGTGAGCTTGTAAAAATAGTAATTTTCCCTAAGTAACCAAAGTCAGATAAAAACCAGGATGATCATTTGTTTGCAACATCTCTTCTCATGAGCTTACTCTTGTCATGTGTTTGTTAACATACAGTTGGGTGAAAAAAGAGGGTACGAAGTATACTATTGTAAATATGAACGGCTGGATTTGTATAACTAAACTAAATGCAAAGAGTAGAATGAAAAACTAATGGGGTTAAAATTGTAATTCTCCGTAGAATAGCCCGATCATAAAACATTAATACCTCTGTTAGATTGTTATTCTTTTGTCTGGTAATAATCCACAGACGGCCGCGCAGCCAAAGAACCTATAGATGGCCACTGCTTTTATCGGCTGTGTTTGATGAAATCAGGCCTCCTGATATCACAAAATCGGTGAGTAGTTTTTGATTTTAAATTCTTTTCATCAATTCATATATTATATCTTGTTTGGAATAAACGTTGTTTTGATTAGTGATTAGGAACCATTATATGCTAACATAAATTCGGCAGCGTGTTGAAGAATGATCGTTGACTGTTCATTGGATTTCGGAAGACAATCTCGACTCTGGTAATTGTTAAAGCTACCCCTTAGATTTGTTGCAAATTAAGGACGTTTTCTATTTAAATTTTCATCCGATTTGGTGGTACAAAAAGTTGTAAACTCGAAATTTCTTAATTAAATTTAACCGGGCTTAGTTTGATGGTTTTAATTTCATGCTAATTGCTTATCTTACCAAATATATTCATCATGCTTACTTTTTATGAACCATTATCTTGTTCCTGTTTTTTCTCAGATAATCATTGTATAAATTTAAAATATTCACCAAGATTTTTTTTTATATTTTTTAATATTCTTGAGTTAGAATTTAATCAAACCGAAATTTCGAAGGCAATTTTATTGATTGATTGAGTCAGCAAGATGTCAAAAACAGTTATAATCTTGCTTGGAAACCATGAAAAATTGTGTAGTTTTTTGGTAAAATTGATCATGACTTCTATCTGCTCTTCTATTATTTTATACCTGCCTTATAGAGTTGCTGCAAGGTGTTGATCATCAATTCAATAAACTTTGGTTGCTTCTCAAGAGATCTACAGCGGATTGTCTTTAATGAAAGAAGATCTTTGGCATTGTCTTTAATGAAAGAAGATCTTTGGCAGATAACGAAAACTGAGCAATGCCATTATAGGTAAATAATGAAATCTTTGGTGCGAAGACCACAAACTCTCTTTCATTTGGAAGTTGCAATGTGAATGTAAAACGTTCAAAGTTCTAAGTGGCCAGAAGCGGAAAATCGCATGTTGGAGGTCGACTTGTTTTCATCCCAAAGTCAATGCTTGAACAGAGTATTCAAGCTATGGAGATCTAAACAAAGATAAATCAAGTTCACCCCTTCTTGTTTGCTTATCACTCAAGAATTTAATCATTAGCATTAGGGTCCTATGCGACATTGCATAGATTATGTTCTCTTTGAGAAGACCAATGAAATTTGGTCAGTACTCAATGGTTGAAAGTGTCACATCGTCATCATGCATAGATAGAGAAGAATGCAAAAATTAGAAAATTTAGAGCCACTTGCCTAATCAGAATGTGGGCTGATCTCAAAGTTCAAATAGTGGTGGGATTTCCATGAATTTCTCCAGTTTGTTTCATGATAGAAGACTACTTTGAACAATAGAACTTGTATCTCTGAATGAACAAATGTAGCTAGTGTGGTGGTGTTTGGCCTTCGGAATATGGTCCCATGATCCGCAAATGAATCACAACAGTGGCGGTTTTTCTAAGCTTTAATTAATTAACATGCATACTAATGAATCTTGAAGATTATTTGAAAAAGAAGTTATATCTATTTTTTATGATAGTTTGTATCTTGTTCATTCTAAGGGACTTACCAACTTCCATCCTTGCAGTTAATATTCCACAAGGCAAGATCACATGAAAACTGAAAGCAACAAGGAAGATCACATGAAAACTGAAAGCAAAATAATTAAGAAAGTAAAAAAGTGAACACAAATTACCAAAACAGATTTGATGAGATGGACTATGATACTTATTCGAAAGAAATTGTTTGAATATTACTATAGTCACTGCGTTTGAAGATTATTCTAACTTTATCACATAAAGCAATAGTTATTTTTGAGGTAGGTCAGAAACACGAAGAAATTTAAGAAAATTACTTCTCTGACACGAGTAACTAAAGACGTTATCTAAATAAAAAATAACTATCACTAAACCCTCATATCTTTTCAATCAATATTGTTATTGAGCCTACTGAAACAGTGAGAGTTTTAGCTAGGATTTTTTGACAATGTAAGAAATTTCAAAAACAATAATTCTTATCCTCAATTTGTTGATTTGTTCACCTATACAAAGACACTTAGGTTAAAAAATAGGAAGATATAAAATTACTTTATTGAATATAAACGATTAGATTATTAGGCTATAGGGTGTGGTCATGATCCTTATGGACTCCATGATCCTCCACATCAGCGCCATGTCACTTGCTTTTAATTCATCATTTAAAACCACTACCCTATGGGTATGGTCATGACCCAAACCACTATTCTTTTATTTTAATTTATTTGTAAAAAAAGAAAAAGAAATATTAAAAAAAGGAAGGGAGACTCATGGTTGCCATGGTTTAATCCATGCCAATCATGGTGGATGAAGCAAGGGGATGGTGTAACAATTTATTAATGGTCCTACATGGCAATTAATGACCCAATCATGCTCCCCACACCCTTTAGCCTTAGGAATAAACAAATAAGAGAGGGGACAAAATGAGAATAACCGGGGTTGAAATTGTAAATATTTGTAGGGTAGCGTCATAATTTAATATCTCTAGAACCATCATCTTGTTGGTCTTTATTTTGATATCTCAAATCTGATATTTCATTAACATCAATCAGGACTATTTTTTAAAAAAAAAAAATTAAACTAAATGCAAGGAATAGAATGAAAAAAATATGAACGACAACTGGGTAAAAAAAAAAAAAAAAAAAAAGAGGGTAACAAATATTAAATATGAACGGCAGGATTTATACAATTAAACTAAATGCAAGGAGTAGAATGAAAAAAATAATGGGGTTAAAATTGTAATTCTAGAACGACAACTCAATTATAAAACCCTAGCATCTTCTTTCGTCAGGTAACATTCAACAAACGGCCGCGCAGCGTCAAACAACCTTATATGGCCACTGCTTTATGGGCTGGGTTTGATGAAATCAAGCCTCCTGATATCGCAAAATCGGTGAGTTGCATTTTTTATTTGAATTCTTTTCTTCAGTTTGTATTTTTATCTTGTTTGGATTAAGCGTTCGTTTTAATTAGAAACAGGCAGCGGTTTAATTTATTGCATCAATTCGATTATATCATGACCATGATAAGCTAACAGAAAATTGGTATCATCATGCAGGGTGTTGAAGAACGATCGTTGACTGCTCATTGGATTTCGAAGACCCAGGTAACTGTTAAAGCTACCCCTTACATCTATTGCAAATTAAGGACATTTTCAATTTAAATTTTGAGCCGATTTTGTGGATCTGCAGTTTAATATATTAATTCACTGAAAGTATAATATAGTCACTCATGTTTAACTTTTGAATCAGGTTGTATATCATATTCCGACAACTGAGAATGATATGCCATCGGGTAGCATTCCTCTGGCTTTGCAGATAAGCTTCAGATAGTGAGACTAGTGTAGCTACAAAAGAGTTGATTAAGTCTTTTGTGGTAACTGTTAAACTATCCCTTACATCTTAATTCAAATTCAACTTGGGCTTAAGTGTGGTTTTAATTGCTGGCTAATCACTTATATTACCAAACTAATTTATCATGATTTTTAAGAACATTATCTTTTGCTTTTTATAGGGCCCCACCTAGGGGTTGGAGAGCCACATCCCGACCAAGGCGTTTTTATCGAGTTAAATTTTATATATATTATCATAGTTATCAAAAGCGACTGATTTGGACGCCTAGGCGAGGCGAGATATTCAGTAGATGCGCTTCGGTATTTAAAGCGCATTTAATAATAATTAATACCTTTTTTAATTAACCCATTCATATTTAATAATAATTCATACATGATGGTTTTGATGATCGATGAAGAAGCTTTTCTAGTTTACTATTAATTACTTTTTATAAAAATAATAATTACTTTTTGAACTTTTTGTTAATTAATGTTAATGAATCTTTTTTAAATTAGCTCACACTAATCTAATAATAATTAACACATCTGATGGTTTCGATAATTAATGAAGAACTTTTGTATTATAATGTTATGGTATTTGACATTATTTTGGTACTTTATTTAGTAGATTATGTTATTCAAATTATTAAAAAGGTGTTATCTTTCAAGTTTTGGTATTGCAATATATTAGTATTTTGAAAAAAAAAGAATTATTTTTTAATACATAATATATATCTTTTTATTGTTTTTTAAATGCGCTTGTTCCTCGGGCCCGCACTTTTTTTGCGCTTCTCACCTAGGCGCTAAGCGAAGCCTATGCGCCTTGAGTGCGCCTTTGATAACTATGCGCCTTGAGTCTCGGGACCGGCTCTGACTGTTTATTATTATAATCCTATAATACTGATTGCCTAAAATAAAATTATTGACCAAGAAACTTTTTTTAACATTCTTGAATTAGATTATGATCAAACCTAAAATTCTAAGGCATATTTGTGATTGATTGAGTCAGCAAGATCTAAAAACAATTATACTGAATCTGGCTTTGAATCCATGAAAAAGTTGTATAATGTCTTGGTGGAATTGATCCTGACTTCTATCTGCCTTTTTTATCTTTTTATATTATAGAGTTGCTGGAATGTGTTGATCATCACTTCGATAAACTTGGGTTGCTTCTCAAGAGATTTACGGCGGATTATCTTTAATGAATGAAGATCTTTTGCAGATAATGAAAACCGAGAGATCCGATACAAGAGTAGATCCTTGGTGTGGAGATCACAAACTGACCTTCATTAGGATGTTGCAACGTAAATGTAATGCGCTCAACATTCAAAGTGGCCAGAGAAGAAATCCCATGTTTGCTTGTCACTCAAGAATTCAATCTTTAGCTTTCGGGTCCTATGCGACATTGCATGTATGACGATCTCTTTGAGAAAAGCCGAAGTCAAGTCGAATTTGGTCAGAACTCAATGGTGGAAATTTAGAGAGCAGTACACAAAATTGGGAAATTTAGAGCCACTTGCCTAATTGGAATATGGACTGATCTCAAACTCCAAAGGGTGTTGGGATTTCCATGAATTTCTCCAGTTTCATGATAGAAGACTACTTTGAACAACAGATCTAGTATCTCTGAATGTAGAAATGTAGCTAGTGTGGTGGTGTTGGGCCTCCGAATCCGGTCCCATGATCCGCAAATGAATCACAACAGTTACAACGGCGTTTTTTCTAAGCTTTAGTTGATTAACAAGCACACAAATGAATCATGAAGATTCTTAAGAAAATATGTAGTTATTTTTATTTTTTATGATAGATTTTAGTATCTTGGTGGATTGATTATGAAAAATTGTATTAGAAGAGAATTATATTGAGTACTTTTCTTCTTGTTTTATTAGTTAGATAATGTTATTTGTTTTAATTATGACAAAAATTGTTGATGCAGATTTTGTGTCCGATGCTTGTCGAATAGATTAGTTATTATTTTACGCTGAATTTGTAATAGTTAGTGAAACGGTCTATCGAACGTGTATAGACCCGCTCGTTTGAAGTGGTCAAACGAGAGGGTTATTCGGTTGACCGTGTGTGTTTGCTAGACAGTTTATGGTTGTATAATGTTGGTGTCGAAGGATAAGGCATCGAAGGATTGTGTATCCTTCGATGAGCTCGAAAGATATCCATCGAAGGTTGAAGATGGACCTCGAAGGATATGGCATCCTTCGAGGTATGTGTGTATCTTTCGAAAGCTGGATGGTCGACAGATGATCTATCGACCAGTCAGTTTAATCCTTCGACCGTGCAACCTGTGTTTGGTATAAATACCAACACCTTGTCATTTGCAACATAAGAGTGAGAGCACAAGTGTGTGCAAGAGAGTGATAGGAGGTTTGAGACCTCACCGGGAGAAATCACCACTTGGTTTCTCCCCGGATGTATACTTCTTTGGTATTAGTTCGGATTCCATGTAATCGGGCCGACTTGTAATGTTTACTACCGGATTAATACAAAGTTTGTTTGTTTATCATCTCTTATCTCTTCCATCTTTGAACATAATCATGAAAATCACGGATAGGATCCCGAAACAGGGACCTACAATTGGTATCAGACCCATGGTGCCCGATTTAGTAAAACTAACCGTTTACTAAGTCACATGTGCTCTAGCTCTGTGATTTTTATGGGTTTTTGTTCAAGATGTAAAAATGGTGAAAATGAGAAAAACTCAGATCTGGACCCGAATATTCAGATCTGTGACAAAACGTGTGTTGGGTTTTATGTTTTTCTCCTAAATCTTCAAGTTTCCATCATCAAAAATCGTGTACAAATGTTTTCATCGAATCTGCAAATTTACCCAGATGTCTGTGTTCTTGATGTTCTTCACATCTTCATGTGTTGAAAGATGTGAAGAACTTCGAAAGATCAGGTTTCTGTTTCCAAAGGCCAGCCATTCAATTCAAAAGGTCAACTTCCACCCACAACAACTTCGAAAGGTCAAAACACTTTCTCGAAAGGTCATTTTTCATTTTCGAAGGGTCAGATCAAAAACTTCGAAAGGTCAAAGTAGCTTCTCGAAGGGTCAACCCAACTATTTTCGAAAGATCAATCTTATCCAACTGACTACGAAGGGTCAGCCTTGCTTTTTGTATTTTTCGAAGGGTCATTGCAACAGATTTCGAAAGGTCAACTTAACAACCTCGAAAGATCACACTTAACCCTAAACAACTTCGATAGATCATTTGTTTCTTCTCGAAGGGTCACCTTGATAAACTTCGAAAGATCAGATATTTTCTTTGATAGATCATCTTTCTCAAACATTTTCGAAGGATAAAGTTTTTCGAAGGATTAGAACTTTCTGTGGATCATCAAACGAAATCGAAAGATCAGAATCGAAAGATCATTCTTTGTTTTGTTTGTTTCGAAAGATCATCATGTTGTTATCGAAGAGAGAGAGAAAGAACGGCTGCTGCTACTGTTGTTGATTAAATAAAAAAAAAATCAAACCTAAATGATAATGTTAGCGGCAGTTTTTGTCTTATTTCTGATCGATGAGGTTTTATGGGACTTGGGATTGATGGGATAATTAATGCTCACATGGGTTAACTGTTGGGCCCATTAAGATGTCGGCTGTGGTGTTTTCATTGAGGGTTGTTGACTTTTGATGAGAGAGTGTCTGTGAATGCTTGTTGTGTATCGAAGAAAGTGAAGCAATGGATACGACAACATGAAGTTGTCGGCTGAATCTTGGAGTTAAGATTGTTGACTATTGGACCTTTTGTATAAAGAATTCAATTGGGCCGCATGGAATTTGGGAGGTGGACAGTTTGTTTATATAATTGATTTTTATATCAATGTTTAATGGTTTAGGCAAACTGCTCATTGATTGGGCCTACATGAATTAAAAGTGGGGTCGGGTATTTGCGGAGTTGATCTGAATCGCGCTCCTAATATCAAAGTCAAAATTCGTATGGGTTTGGGAGCGCGCGGGATGATGCGGGATGATGAAAACAAGAGATGATGAAAACTTGATGTTTGAAAAATTGTGGGGTAGTCACGGTTACCGATGCAATGGCAAAAATGGTGACACGACTATTATGGGCCAAAAACAACACGATATGTTCGCTTCCGCGCATCAGTATTTATGATTGTTACCGGTTATTCGGAAATGTTCGAAAGGATTTTGTTTATTGTCATATTCTCGCATTTGAAGACGAACGTATGAACCTGGAACGTCTATACCGGTCCTAACGAGTTCACAAAGTCTTTGGTCTTTGGGGGGATACAAGTCAGATCCTACGGGGTACCAGGGGACGTTCTTATTCAACTAGATTATGCAAAGAAGAAAGTCATGTTCGTGAATTTTCGGAACCGAGAACATTCAATGAAGATTGATGACAGTTCTGCTCAGTGGAGGGAATTGGTGAACATTTGACGACAGTTTCTTTGAAGTGGAAAGAACCTGTTAAGGTTTAGAGATTTTACCAAAGAAATGGGGGGATAAAAATTTTCATATGTTGAATTTCTTCGGTAAATTTCTAAACGCAATCATAGGTATGCTTAAAGATCAAGACTTGATGCAGTTGTTATAGAATGGAACCCTTATCAAATGCCGGTTGGAGTATTGGAAAATCAGCGGAAGATCGGTCAATTGAGCCTGTTGAGGAAATTGCACAACACTCGACACGGATGCGCGTACTCTGAGGGGGAAGTTTTATACAATGAGCATCAAGATACTACTTACCTGGATCATCGGTCAAGGGGGAATTTGTTTACACAGAGAAGATGATTACTTGACTGAAGATCGATGATTGCAGTTGCATTTTCAGCATTCGACAGCAACGGACAAGGGGGAATTTGTTGATGCAGATTTTGTGTCCGATGCTTGTCGAATAGATTAGTTATTATTTTACGCTGAATTTGTAATAGTTAGTGAAACGGTCTATCGAACGTGTATAGACCCGCTCGTTTGAAGTGGTCAAACGAGAGGGTTATTCGGTTGACCGTGTGTGTTTGCTAGACAGTTTATGGTTGTATAATGTTGGTGTCGAAGGATAAGGCATCGAAGGATTGTGTATCCTTCGATGAGCTCGAAAGATATCCATCGAAGGTTGAAGATGGACCTCGAAGGATATGGCATCCTTCGAGGTATGTGTGTATCTTTCGAAAGCTGGATGGTCGACAGATGATCTATCGACCAGTCAGTTTAATCCTTCGACCGTGCAACCTGTGTTTGGTATAAATACCAACACCTTGTCATTTGCAACATAAGAGTGAGAGCACAAGTGTGTGCAAGAGAGTGATAGGAGGTTTGAGACCTCACCGGGAGAAATCACCACTTGGTTTCTCCCCGGATGTATACTTCTTTGTTATTAGTTCGGATTCCATGTAATCGGGCCGACTTGTAATGTTTACTACCGGATTAATACAAAGTTTGTTTGTTTATCATCTCTTATCTCTTCCATCTTTGAACATAATCATGAAAATCACGGATAGGATCCCCAAACTCGGACCTACAAAAATGACAGCTAATAAATTAATTACTAGGTTACTTTTTGTCATTTCTTTAAATTGTAACATAAATTACAACTAATATAATAATTACTATGTTATTTTTTGTTATTTGTTTTAATTCTGACACAAATTACGGCTAGTATATTAATTTTTTTTTTGAACGGCCAACATAATAAACGTAGGGTACTTTGTACGCGGCACCCAATGGCTGAAAGGTTACCCGTGGCGGCTTCTATTCCGCACGCACGAAGCTAGCCCACCAAGCCACCAGTTTCGGGGAAAACCCGACCCTACACCCGTCCGAAGGCACGACAGTACAGGACCGGTAAAACTCGGCCGGGATCAGGAATCGAACCGGTGACCTTTCGGCCAGCAGTCTTCCATCACTTCCCATGACCGCTGAGCTATAAGCCCGGGTCTAGCTAGTATACTAATTATTAGGTTACATACCCGTCTAATGGTATTACGAATTTATTAATGAAAATTATTTAAACCACAATAAAGATCACCACATGTATATAAAAAAAATTGTAGAAATATTTGTTAGCCTGGTTAGAGATGTTCTTCTAATTTTAAAATTATATTAAATTTAAATAATCTCAACTTTCACTAATTTGCCAATGGCACTCCTAACTTTTGATTTGTATCATACCACTCCCAACTTCAAACTTAATTTCTTCTACCACTCCCAAACTAACCCAACCCTATCTTAGTTTCTTTGGTGATGTGGGCATTTTTAGCGATGTGGCATGCTTATTTGTAAAAAACATTATCTAAAAAAAAACTTGTATTAATTTTTTCCTTTTTAAATTCTGATTTAAAAATTAAAGAAATTAAAAAAACACGATTTTTTTTATAAAAACCACCTCCCCCTCTTCTCTGTTTAAAACACCACCACGATCACCTCCACCAACTGCCACCATCACCCGCCGTAACCACCAACACCACCTGCTTATTTAACACCACCACCACCGCCACCAACTTCAACAAGCATAACAGCCACCACAACTTCACCTCCACCATTCACAAAAACCCTAGCCTCCAACCACCAAGCACCACAAACACTCACTGCCACCAACCCATATTAGCACAACCCTGGTTTTTGAACTTCTATGTCCAACCCTAATTAGCGCAAGAAGTTAAAACCGCATTAGACACCGCAAATATTAAGCATAGACTTGAGTTAGCGTAGAGTGTGTCGTCGGCGTTCATGGGGGAGACGACAAATGATGGACTAAGCTTTGGTGAGGGCAGACTGAATGTTTTGATAGGATAATTGTTTGATTAATCTGCTGAGGCAAACAGGGTTTGGTAAGCGGGGAAAATATGTAGAACCAAAGCATCGTCGGTTTTTCAATGCCGGAGAAGGTTTAGAAGTATCTCATCGGAGCTCCAACTTGGATTTGTGACGGTGTCGGTGGTGGTATTGATGGAGGTGGAGCAGCTAGTTGTAGTGGTGGCAATGGAGGTGAAGAATCTGGGGGAGGAAGGTGGGGGGAGGAAAAGAAGGTTGGAGATTGAGTTATGTCGGAAGTTTTTAATGTTAGGATGGGGGATAAGGTATGGAGAAGATGAGCCGTGTGTTTGAATGGAGAAAGGAAAGCCCAGGATATTATGCACTATGTGCCATAATCTTCATAAGCATGTCACGACATCCTCTTGTGGTGGGAGAAAATAAGTTGAAAGTTGGGAGTAGTGTGGTATAAATCGAGAGTTGAGAGTTTTATCGGCCAATTGGTGAAAATTATGATTATTTAAAGCTAATATCCCCATTTTAAAACTTTAAAATTCAGACCTTTTCAAATTAGGAATTTAAAATAGGTAAAAACACACACACAAATAAGTATATATAGGTTATATGCAAAGCACTAAATATTGCGAGAACACCTAGAACAAAATGAATCACTCATTTTTACAATCCTAAAACCCGAAAAAGTATATGAAAATGTTACAAATGTAAGATTTATTTTTTCTCACATTAGAATTCAAAAAAAAAAATGTTCGATTTCTATATAGCCTACACATATGTAGGTTATGTGTTTAGTAAATTTCCAACATGTATGTAGGCTACATGTAGGAAAAAATATATGGTTTTTTTATGTATATATAATACACATATGAATGTAAGAAACATATAATTTAAAAAATATGAACCTTAAATCCCAAAATTTAGTGATTTAGTGTTGTTCTTTATGTTCTCGCAATAATTAGTGTTCTGTAATGATTCTCATCCTATAATATATATATATATGTATATATATATATATATATTCATATAGAAAACTAAGAAATATGTCATTCTATTGATGCATATTGTGTCGATGCGGCTCGGTTCGGTTCGGCTCGGCTCAGTTCGGCTCGGTTCGAGACCGAAGTCGACGACGTTCCTCTGTCGCACGACCCGACATTCGCGATACGAGAACGAAGATTATGCGAGATGACATCATCATGATGATGTCACATATACGAATTGAACTTTGCATGATTTAAACTGTACATGACATCATCATGATGATGTCACGTATGTATGTTCACAAAGGATGCATGTCACGAAAGATATGTATTTCGTAGCTAACTTTGTACATCGAACACATGCATGTCATGAAAGATCATAGTTGTTCATGTCACATAAGTTCTTCATGACACTTTGTTTTTCGTGACATAGTTGTGTGTTGTCATGGTCCACCAAAGACCATTTGTTTTAGTCGGCCTAGCATCTTTCGTGGCCCATGTACATGTTTCGTGGGGTTGCTGGGAATTGGCCTATGTATATAGCCTTACATAACACAGCTTAGGATCAGGAGAGCACACCCAACTAGTTTGAGAGCATTCTTGTATTATCTTTGTAACAAAACTTTGCTGGTTAATACATTTGAGCTTTAATCTTTGTAATCTTTCTTGTGTTTGTGTGTTCTTGGCTTGGTTTGCATATACACTTGGATTCTGAGTGGCACTCGTGTGTGTGTGTTAAATAACAAGGAAGTAGGTTTATCTTGATTCTCCGAGTGGACCTACACATTCGAATTCAAATAACAATGTCTTTTAAGTTATAAAATCCATAGATTTCATTTGAAAATAGTATTTAGTTCCTTCCTCCTATGACCCAATTTGTACATATTAAACCTCAATTTGGTTTGAATGGAATTTAAGTTTTTTTTTTTTGTCCGATATGAATAATGTACACAGGTAATTCTTTAGTTAAAGACCATAACCTTTTTAATTGATTTTTTTTTCATATATGAAATTTTTTCTTAGTTAATGAAATATAGATTTAATTTTTTTAATTAAATTTTAATTAATTTTTTTTACTTAAAAAGAAGTTTAGAGAGGAGAGGTATGTGATGACCACACCCGTGGCATAAAAACAAAGTGTTAGGATGTTAGCGAGATACATGCACCTTTAATCAAGTGGACCAACATCTATATAAACTTTTTGAGACTTTAAAACCCTTCCATGGCCATCTGGTTGTTTTGTATCTAGATGAAATGTCAGAAAAATCAAATAACGAAAAATAAAAGGAATACAAAGTAGTGACATAATGATGGCGCTTCTCCAAAATCTCAGAAACATTGTTTGAGTAGCTCCGCAAATGGATTGGGTTGGGAATGATGGTCAACTTCCGATAAACAAATTCTACTAAAGCTTGGTCCTTTTACGGCGAAGTAACAAGCATGAAAAGAAAGAGGGTAAAAGTGCTAGCTAATTTGGCGATTCAACCAGCACTAGATAGCTAGTGAAATCCTTTTGGAATTCATCCAAATCATTATAATTAGTAACTCAAAACCCAATGTGATTTACGCTTTGCTACAAATCTTATTCGTCGATTCGTCATTGTGTCTTTGGGGATAATGTTCACAAATAAAATTGTGGTAGAAAACGATTGTGTGATTTACTTTTCTATAGCAAACTGGGTTCAAACACAACATCACAATATATATGATGATGGAGATGTTTAAGGAATCCTTCTTGGAAAGAATCACAAAAATTCTTTTTATGGGCCACAAGTAGTATTGGTTGCAAAGGTTTAAGAGTCAAATCGAGATTCCATACCTGGTTCACACATTGATTGAGTTATGGTGATGTAATCCTTAATTGGATACACACCTATGCAGTAAAACTAATAAAAACTTTGAATAAGATTTTGTGTGTTCTACTTTCTATGGATTCAAAGGGGAGGATTTGTCGGCATTGTCAGGCCTCCTAATCCAAGATCTCACTCAGCTAAAGCAACCAACAGGTGTGCGGAATCCACCTGATGATCAACCACTATAGATGAAACACAAGAATGCAAGGATTTGAGAGAGAAATCAAGAATACACTGAGTATTCTTGATGAAGATGAATGACGTCACTCACACAAAGCGCCGCCAGACAAAACACAATGATTAGGGCACAGAAATTCACACAGAAATCGTTACCTTGTCTATTCCATATTAAAGTATATATACAAGGTGAAACCCGGACTTTCAACACTAAATAGAAAGCCCGGACAAAACATAGAGCACAAAGCAAGCACAGAGCTTTTGCCACAAAACTCAGACAAAGTCTAAACTATACAAAACTCTGACTAACAAAAACTCTTCCAAACCTTGGACAAGTTGTCCCTAGGAACTTCTTAGGGACAAATTCTCCCTAGGAACTTCTTAGGGACTAAGTTTGGACACTTGTTCAATAAAGACCCTAAATGTTGGAAGCCTTGCAGTTATCACCAAAAGTGCATTAACAAACTCCCCCTTGATCAGTGCATGGTCTTCATTGGTCTTTAGATCTTCATCCTTTCATTGGTAACATGGAATCATGCACTTATCACCTAGGTGCATTAACAAACACCCCCTTGATCAGTGCATGGTCTTCATTGGACTTGAGATCTTCATCCTTTCTTCGAGAACTGCTTCCTGCCCAGACCTTGTTCTTCACACATAACTGAACCACCTTGATGAACTGGTCAGCTAGAACACGATCTTCTTCATTGTATTTTAGAGGCAGGCGTCGAAGTCTTTTCAGATGCGTTTCCCTTAAGTTGGCAAGCCAAATCAGATCCAAACGTCACTTTCAGATGCGTTTCACTTTAGCAATCTCAACCGTCACTTTCTTTTCAGAAATCACTGCTTCCCCAGTCTTGAGATGCACGATCCAAACGCACACAGCTTCTCCAAATCTTCCATCTTGAGATGACGATCCAGACCTGAAACACTTAACCCAGAAATAAGAAACTTGACCCCGGAGACATCGGCCCAAACCTGGATCCCAAGAATAAATTCCCATACCCCAGAATAAATAATTGAAATATTAAACAACTAACATTTAATAACTTATTTAAACAATTTTCACAACCCTACAGTATTCTTAATAAGATAACTCGCACATAGAAACAAGAAAGCAAAATCTCTTTGTGATTTCTCAATTTTTGACTGAAATGGAAATCAAACCTACGAACGTATTTACACTAATTATTTATTTATTTATTTTTTTTTTTTGCGAAATCGGAGCAAAGGAATCATATCGATTTTTCTGTCTGTATCCAACAAAGAAACCATAGCATTTAGCTTTAATGTTTTAGAATAATGTTGACAGTTCTAGACGTTCAACGGTATTGTGGTCCACTTAAGTTTTAGCACGCTTTCGAACACTGTTTTCGAGATATGGAATTAAGTGTTTTAAGCTGACAGTAACTATGTTTACCCACCTCAGAATATACTCCCGTATCAAGGTATGCGCGAGAGATCATCTTACAGGTGAGTATACCATTTATCATCTGTTTTTGACGTATAAGCTAATGTGAGATACTCACTTATTTGATTTTCAGATGCAAAGGGCACAGGAGCAAGTCATTTGTGATAGAATCACTTATTGAGGATAGACTTGACTCCCGCAAGATTTTGAGGGACATGTGATTGTTTATCACTTATTTGGGTCGGATGCATCATGTTTTGAAGATATTTACACGTATGTATGGTATCATGGAAGATCTAGACTTGCGTCCCCGTTATTTTCCGGTAAAAGAAACAACCATGATACCCAGATGATAAACAACATAAAGACCACGTATCTCAGAACCTCGGCAATCTATCAAATGAAATTACGGTACCAAGACCATATATCCGAGAGATGCGCCACACGAGTTACGCAGTTCATTATGTTTATATACCAAAGACAGGTTCTTATTTACGCGTAAAACCTACCGATGCAACGTATAATGAAGCTGTCACATTTGACAGTTACCTTTATATATGTATATAGCCATAGTCCTGCACCAGATACGACTAACCGATGTACTATCATTTCCCTTATATCTCAACACGACTTCATTTTAGATTTTTCAAATGTTTTTGTATTTTTCTGAAAATTTATCCTACAACTAAGTAAAATATTTTTGGAGTTTTTCAATTTTTCGAAAGCGGTAAGAACTGTACAGAAAAGATAAAATAAAGCTTCTATGCGAGTTTGGAAAGCATTTTACTCTGGGTTGATCATGCCAATCATTCGGACCAGATTTTCAAATCTAGCCCGATCTAATGTTTTCGTAAACAGGTCGGCAAGATTATCCAAGGTGTCTACCCTAACCACTTCTATTAAACCCTTCTCAGCACAGTCGCGAATAAAATGATGCCTAACATCTATGTGCTTAGTGCGTGAGTGATTTACCGGATTGTTTGTTATGGAAATGGCAGAGTTATTATCAACAAGGATAGGAGTTCGAGTAAAATTCAAACCGTAGTCCCTCATTTGCTGCTGAATCCACAAAACCTGAGCACAACAGCTTGAAGCAGCAATGTACTCGGCCTCGCACGTGGATAGAGAAACGGCAACTTGCTTTTTGCATTGCCAAGAGACAAGACGATTTCCAAGAAGTTGTACGCCGCCAGAGGTTGTGTAACGCCCTGCGTTTTCAAACTTCCTACATTTAGAAACCTTACGTGAAATTCTATCTTTGGAAAGCTTGTGTTCTTATAACCATTCTTTCATCGTAATCATTGTAAAATACGGAACTTGCTTCGTAAATAAAACTTGTACATTACACTTTTTACCTAGTTAAATCATGTTTTATTTCATATTTCACCTTGTTACAAGTTAGGGGAAACATTGTTGCATATTATTACACAACTTAATTAACAAAATCACTCATTATAATGTTCTAAAAATAAAAAAATAAAGAAATATGGCAGCCCCAATTCAACAAAATTCAGCCCCATATAGTTGGGTTTTGTGGGCTAGTTTCAAGGTGTAACCCCTTCTAAACACTTCCAAAGCCCAACCCATTGAAACCCTAATCCTTCCCCCTATAAATACCACTTATAACCAGCCTCCCTACCACTTTTGCAACCCTAAAAACTCACAAAACATCCACCAAACCGTAGCTGAAAGCAAGGGTTCGAGTAGATTGACACCCCTTCACGAAAATGAGCATAACTCACTCAATTCTTATCCGATTCACTCAATTCTTTTTCCTACTTGCTTGTATAATCATGGGGTTCGATTCCTAGACTTCTCCTTGGAGAAATCAGACCTGGAAATGCCCCGAAATAGTCCATAAACTTTCTGTTTGTTTTTATGTTCATCAAAAACTTGTTTAAACCTATGCAACTTGTGTCTAACACATCTCATACCTATGTCCTAATGCTTACAACTTATCCCATGGTTGGTTAAGCTTAAAAACAAGGTTGAGACATTTAAAATCAGAGGATTAAACCTCATAAACTTGGTGTTTTGTTTAGGGTTTTTAACCCACAAGTCATGTCAAACTTTGTCTTTGATACATGAGTGATTATGGAACAACTTGGGTTGTCCAAACATACAATCCTCACATGATTTGATGATTTCTCTTAGTTAGTGTGTATATTTCTTATTCTTTATTGTATGTTCATGACCCTCCTTGGTTGTTTTTTTTACATCAAGTGTAGTGGTGAACACATAGAGGTGCCTAAATGGAAGACTTGATCTTCCTACCTCCTACATGACTTCTATGACATTTAGAGGTACCAAAATGAAGATTTTAATCTTCTACCTCATGCTTGAACTATTGGACATATATTATATAACCTAAATATATTATTCGAATAATCGAATCTTTGATGATGAACTAGTGTTCATATGTCGGGGTACTAGATTACATCATCCTAGACTATGATAACTTGTCACGATTCTAATGGAACCTTGTTCCATGAAAACATCTAAACTCCTTCGAGTTTCCTAGTGTCAAGAACAAGCATCATATGTACTAAATGATTATTTTCCATGTTATTCTCATATCTTATTTTTATGTTGTTTTAAACACCGAATCTCGACTCTAAACATACTTGAACCTTAACCCTTATACATTCGGACTCTAAATCTCTACTCGTCAACAATTGGATAATCGGAAAACATATGCAAACTTTGTGAGTATACTCGTATTTCCCCCTTTTACTTTTACCACTTTTGGGGTGTAACATGTTTACCTATTGAAACTTACACATGAACTTTTGTCTAAACACACGAACATTCCTATAACAATGCTTGTATATGTGATGGCTTGATACTTTAAATTTGGGTGATTCTTATGTGTTGAACTTATCATTAACTTCGTACGAGCCAAACCTTGACATATGTAGCGCTATAGGATTAACGACCCGCCTCTACTGAAACTTTGGTTATGTCATGAGCAAGTTGCGTTTTCTTGGTTTGATATGTTAGACACATGCCATGTTTAAATGTTTATCTTGAATCACATGCTTGCTATGAGGAATTGTTCAAACTTATCTTTTGCTATGTACGTATCAAACTTGTATACTCGCCTTTGCTTTTGCATTGAACTTTATTTTAAACATGTTACAGGTTGAGGACGATGATGCTATGAAATGAAGTAGCGTTGATGCCTAGATACACATATAGACGTTAGGGTTTAAAATGTTGTATCAAAATTTTGTTATGTTATCATGTTGTTTTGTTAAACTTGTCGTATTTGAATTTCTTGTAATGTTGACTATTTGAAGTTATGAAATGAAATGAAATTTGGATTTTCTAAATATTGTCACAAATAGCGTTATGATGTCTCTAGCAATCTTCACACTTCGTCTCATCCCGATGTTTCCGCCATTGGTTGGGGTGTGACAGATTGGTATCAGAGCCATAACTATAGGGAATTAGGAAAAGTAGGAATGCTTTCACCTAGTCTATAGTTTTAGAGCCTTATTCGTATGCTTTGCTTGAACTACTACATGATACCTTATTTGTTACTTATTTATGCTCTTTTAAACATGTATGTTACTCATGTGTAATATTTGACATGTTATTCGTACGCATTAAAGCTTGTTCTATTATGTGTTAACACTTGTTTTATCATTTCATTATTTAAGTACCATTCTTGATATGCTTTCTTATGTGTTTATACTTGCTTGTGTATTTCCTTCAACACACACTTCCCTCATGCATTTTACTTGATTATTCTAAATCCGACAACACTCATATTGTACAAATGAGACGAATTCACCAAAATAGGCGTGAAACCCACAATTTAGTGAACGACTCTCAATCTACCTATTCTTTTTTTTTTACACGAGATATCGCGATTAAGCTAGGAGTGAAATCCACATCTTAATGGTAAATCTCAAATTTCAAGTTCTAGTGGACCCTCGTCAACACGTCAAAATTAAATTTTGACCCGACGAGTACCAACCACACTTAGGATACGAAATCGTCAAGTTAGGGGTGAAACCCGCACCTTGTCGACTAGTTCCACTCCTTGGTATTTTTTTCATAAATCCCGCCAAGTCTCGAAATTTCGATTGATTTGGGACATGTAGTAACCGGAAGGGTAAATACCGTTAACCGAGAGAGTATTTTACCTATTAGGCCAAAACATGCTCCTCAAATTCAAAAGACTTTTCGACCACTTTGGTTAGTCAAAGTTCCGTTTTGGAACACTCCAAACTTTGGTCAAACATGTGTTTCTATTGTTCATTTTATACGATGCAATCTTTCAACCTCGAGTTTACCTTTGATTTCTCTTTTCACACGCACAACATATCGAACCTTTTCGATGCACTTATATACGCATGATTTTCATATAATTTAAATTCATATTCCTTGTAACAACTAGTGGAGATGTATCATCGAGATTGGAGTGACTTCCTTACCTTGACGATTGACTCCACCCCTCTTCCCTTAAAACGACTTCACCAACGAGTTAGGGGTGATTCCCTTACTTAGGTGACCGTTACCCAAAACTTATCTTTCAAAATATTTTATTATGCAAACCCGATCATGTTTTATACCTAAATCATTTATCATTATTCAAAATACCTACTTATACCGATTTCAAAATACATTGTTTATCAAACGTACTTCTTATTCTACCATCCATTTTCACTCAAATCATATACACGAGATTCTTAATCATGTCTTTACCGTTTTACTACACGAATTTCCAAACCTTACGAAATGCTACCTATCAATTTAATTGGTCTAATGAATCTCTTGCCCATGAACTTCACATCTGATTTATTAACTGAAACACGTTCACATTATATCATCATACTAGAGACTTCCACTCTTAATCGAAATCAACTAACCTTTCTCAATTACTTATAAGACCTCATAGATGTTATATGACCATTTACCAAATACTCTTTCCAACATCAATAAATCCTTTGTTAAAATTATTTTTAAACAATCACTAAGTTCTTTTACTAAATTTCTTTTCTAAGGGTCGACGTTTTCACAAGAACTTTCAAAGTCCAAAATTTTCATGTTTTGATGCAAATGAAACAAACCCGTTATAAAAAAAAAAAAAAAAAAAAAAAAACCTTCTCTACAACGCTTAACTCGTCATCCAAATTTCAAAACACGTGGGCTAGAAGACTTCATGGGGACCGACAATTTTCAACATATGTGAACTTCTTTTCTTTTTAAACAAAAGTAGCATTTCAATCATTACAAAATACGTTAAGCATGACCAATGAGTACTTTATGTTCCTTTACATATACAAACTATATTCTACCTTTCAAACCAAGCTCAATCTAATTTTGATTCGACAAACTCAACGTTTTGTTTAAACAACTATACATGCACATCATCATACACATTTTAGACGATATCTCGCGATAACATCGTTTATATCGTTCGTATCTACATACTTAACTTTTTTTTTCTCCGCAATGTCTCAACGTACACCATATACGCAATATTTATTTTTCATACCTACACCTATGTTCATACGTTTTATGCTTGTACTCATACACATACTACTTATACGTTTTACGCTTCTACTTGTACACATACAACTTACACGTTTTATGTTTATGCTCATACATACATGCGTATTCATACTTGAACTTATGCTCATACTTTCATCCTTACTCATGATTCGTACATTCGTACCTATACGCGAGCGTAATCCGAGGGATTCGCTTACGTGGGTCCCATACGTGCTTAAACATAAACATGCTTACATACGACATTCTTCTACGTACACATTCTTATTTTCAAATTCATGTATACCTTGATTCATACATAACTAGTACAAGCTATGTGGATCATGCGACGATCAGTATAATCGCGGGTGCACACGGGATTATAGTGATAGGCGTATGAGAACCATAGAGTGTACTACTGTGTATGATAAGACACGGAACGTAACATGACCCCGAGTAACGAAACGGACGTAATGTGGTTAAAACATGGTGGATACGCCGCTGGTACTTCCTATATATAAGTGTTTTCACCATGTTACCAAACTTTCGTAAAACGTGCCATGAGAAATTCAGTGTGTTGCAGACCTTTTGGACCTAATACAACTTCACGCAACTCACAAACGCATTATATCCGATTATTCATGACGAGACTTCATCCTTAACACACTATGTTCATCTATCCAACACTTATGCTATTCACATACTTGTACTCTTTAAGAGTCATTCGTTCATTCTATACTCGTATTATTTTATACAAAACTCGTTCGCAATCCAGCTTGTTTAAACATTTGAGTCCTAACTTACCTCGTTACCTATAAAATAGTCTCCCTATTCTTGATTCTTGTGAAACTATACTTAGTATACCTCTATTGCTTTATTTAAAGTAACAAACCTTTTCGTTCCTCTCAATAAACAGGTTTTACGAAAGTATGATTTTTTTACACTATCCTTAAAAACTTCCCCTTGCAAATCTACCTTGACGTTCTCCAAAATTTGGTACTTTTCAAAACTTTCAAACTTCCCAAGTTTCAATTCTTAATGATCACCTTTATGCCAAAAACTCTTTCAAGCCTTCCTCTTGAATAAATTTCGGGACGAAATTTCCTAAAGGATGGGAGACTGTAACGCCCTGCGTTTTCAAACTTCCTACATTTAGAAACCTTACGTGAAATTCTATCTTTGGAAAGCTTGTGTTCTTATAACCATTCTTTCATCGTAATCATTGTAAAATACGGAACTTGCTTCGTAAATAAAACTTGTACATTACACTTTTTACCTAGTTAAATCATGTTTTATTTCATATTTCACCTTGTTACAAGTTAGGGGAAACATTGTTGCATATTATTACACAACTTAATTAACAAAATCACTCATTATAATGTTCTAAAAATAAAAAAAATAAAGAAATATGGCAGCCCCAATTCAACAAAATTCAGCCCCATATAGTTGGGTTTTGTGGGCTAGTTTCAAGGTGTAACCCCTTCTAAACACTTCCAAAGCCCAACCCATTGAAACCCTAATCCTTCCCCCTATAAATACCACTTATAACCAGCCTCCCTACCACTTTTGCAACCCTAAAAACTCACAAAACATCCACCAAACCGTAGCTGAAAGCAAGGGTTCGAGTAGATTGACACCCCTTCACGAAAATGAGCATAACTCACTCAATTCTTATCCGATTCACTCGATTCTTTTTCCTACTTGCTTGTATAATCATGGGGTTCGATTCCTAGACTTCTCCTTGGAGAAATCAGACCTGGAAATGCCCCGAAATAGTCCATAAACTTTCTGTTTGTTTTTATGTTCATCAAAAACTTGTTTAAACCTATGCAACTTGTGTCTAACACATCTCATACCTATGTCCTAATGCTTACAACTTATCCCATGGTTGGTTAAGCTTAAAAACAAGGTTGAGACATTTAAAATCAGAGGATTAAACCTCATAAACTTGGTGTTTTGTTTAGGGTTTTTAACCCACAAGTCATGTCAAACTTTGTCTTTGATACATGAGTGATTATGGAACAACTTGGGTTGTCCAAACATACAATCCTCACATGATTTGATGATTTCTCTTAGTTAGTGTGTATATTTCTTATTCTTTATTGTATGTTCATGACCCTCCTTGGTTGTTTTTTTTACATCAAGTGTAGTGGTGAACACATAGAGGTGCCTAAATGGAAGACTTGATCTTCCTACCTCCTACATGACTTCTATGACATTTAGAGGTACCAAAATGAAGATTTTAATCTTCTACCTCATGCTTGAACTATTGGACATATATTATATAACCTAAATATATTATTCGAATAATCGAATCTTTGATGATGAACTAGTGTTCATATGTCGGGGTACTAGATTACATCATCCTAGACTATGATAACTTGTCACGATTCTAATGGAACCTTGTTCCATGAAAACATCTAAACTCCTTCGAGTTTCCTAGTGTCAAGAACAAGCATCATATGTACTAAATGATTATTTTCCATGTTATTCTCATATCTTATTTTTATGTTGTTTTAAACACCGAATCTCGACTCTAAACATACTTGAACCTTAACCCTTATACATTCGGACTCTAAATCTCTACTCGTCAACAATTGGATAATCGGAAAACATATGCAAACTTTGTGAGTATACTCGTATTTCCCCCTTTTACTTTTACCACTTTTGGGGTGTAACATGTTTACCTATTGAAACTTACACATGAACTTTTGTCTAAACACACGAACATTCCTATAACAATGCTTGTATATGTGATGGCTTGATACTTTAAATTTGGGTGATTCTTATGTGTTGAACTTATCATTAACTTCGTACGAGCCAAACCTTGACATATGTAGCGCTATAGGATTAACGACCCGCCTCTACTGAAACTTTGGTTATGTCATGAGCAAGTTGCGTTTTCTTGGTTTGATATGTTAGACACATGCCATGTTTAAATGTTTATCTTGAATCACATGCTTGCTATGAGGAATTGTTCAAACTTATATTTTGCTATGTACGTATCAAACTTGTATACTCGCCTTTGCTTTTGCATTGAACTTTATTTTAAACATGTTACAGGTTGAGGACGATGATGCTATGAAATGAAGTAGCGTTGATGCCTAGATACACATATAGACGTTAGGGTTTAAAATGTTGTATCAAAATTTTGTTATGTTATCATGTTGTTTTGTTAAACTTGTCGTATTTGAATTTCTTGTAATGTTGACTATTTGAAGTTATGAAATGAAATGAAATTTGGATTTTCTAAATATTGTCACAAATAGCGTTATGATGTCTCTAGCAATCTTCACACTTCGTCTCATCCCGATGTTTCCGCCATTGGTTGGGGTGTGACAGGTTGACTTTCTATTCATCCGGCACCCTCCGAAATCTGCATCAGCATACGCCATCAAATCCAGACCACCTTCAGCTGGATACCACAATCCCAGCTTAGGCGTCCCTTTCAGATATCTGAAAATTCGCTTGACAGCTTTCAAGTGCGACTCCTTCGGAGTTGATTGGTACCTAGCACACAAACAAACAGAGAACATAATATCTGGTCGTGAAGCAGTAAGATACATCAATGAACCTATCATTGCTCGATATAGAGTCGGATCCACTTCAGGATCTTTCTCATCATCGGGTGAAAGCTTGAGATTTATCAGTAGAGGCGTGTCATAGGGTAAGCTATCTTCCAATCCAAATCTTTTGAGAATCTCGTGGACATACTTTGTCTGATGCACGTACGTCCCGGTTTTTTCTTGACTCACTTGAAGACCTAGAAAGAATGATAACTCGCCCATCGCGCTCATTTCAAACTTTGACTTCATCACCGTCTCAAACTCACGACACAATTCTTCATTTGAAGAACCAAAGATTATGTCATCAACGTAAATTTGCACGATCAGAAAATCTCCCCCTTTCTTCAAAATGAACAGTGTGGAGTCAATTGCACCACGCGAGAACCCATGCTCCAAGAGATGCTTCGACAACGTCTCGTACCATGCGCGAGGGGCCTGATGGAGACCGTAGAGAGCCTTGTCCAACAAATAGACCTTGTTGTCTAACCCTGGAGCTTCGAAACCCGGCGGTTGGGACACATACACAGTTTCATGCAATTTCCCGTAAAGGAAGGCGCTTTTCACATCCAACTGATAGACTTTGATACGCATGTGTGCAGCAAAGGCTAGAAACAAACGAATAACTTCCAGTCTTGCCACCTGATACGTGGTTGAAAACCGGTGCTTGTTATTGTTTAACTTAACGTTTTTACGTAAGTTTTAGTTTCGAATAGCCTACTTTTAATCAAGAATGTGTTTTGCAGGTTTGATGGAGTTTAAGGAGCTTTTCGGGAGCTTTACGGGTCACCGAGTCGAAAACCGGAGCACCGGGATGCGTTACGGATCAACCGGAAGTGCAAGGAGCGAAAAATGGAAAATTGGATTTTTAGGGGCCGTCGGCGACGGGGTCCAGGCCGTCGGCGACGCCCTCCAGATAACCCCGTATGCACACTTTGCCTGTAACCAGTCAATTAGACCGTCGGCCAAACAAGTGTTTTTGGGAACCCGTCGGCGACGGGGTCAGGCCCGTCGGCGACGGGTGTTGGATTTGCGAAACGGGATTTTGGTCAAAAAGGAGGTCTAATTCGATTTTTATTGGCTCTAACTCATTCAATTCGGGAGTTACACATGATTTGGAGTTTGAAACTTAGTCTTGGAGCCATCTTTCACCAACCACTTCATCTCTAATCCATCTATCATCCATCCTACAACCTTGAATCATCACCAACCATCAAAACCATCCAATCTTCATTCCATAACCCTAATCATCAACCATCATTCAATCCATTCATCACCACCAACCATTCCAAACCCTAATCATTCAATCATCCATTTTCAAGCTTCAAGATGACCCAATTCAAGTCTCGTGCATCCGTTGATCGTGCCATTTACACCATGAGCGGCTAATTTCTTGGAGGTTTCACCCCGGTGTAGGTTATTGTAAGTCTAGGGTTTGAACAATGATTTAGATTGGTTTTGTGACAACTTGACTTGTATTTGAATTGATTGACAATTGTCTTGCATTTGAACTATATTTGTGAATTGTCGAGTGAGTTATGAAATTTGACTTCGCGAAATAAGTTTGTGCAATTATGCCTTGTCATTCAAAAGGTTTTACTTGTCCGAAGTAACGAAGTGCATTGTGGTCCGTGTATGCGTTGATAACAATTGGCACCTAAGCTTTGATGATAGAAATCCGTTAATAACATATTCAAGTGAATTAAATCTAAAACTTGTAAGAACCCTAGGATTGCAATAACCGAACCGGGTGTGAACCTTGTTTTCTCTATCTTGTCAAAACCTTTAATTACATTATTGCAATTGCTTGTTTTTAGTAGTTATAATTCACATCTTCCAATCAAACAAAAAAACACAAAAACATATCTTAGCAAGCTTCATAAAAGTGACATTTTCTACATTTCATTCAAAGTTCATTCGCAAACCACATACTCTTCGTGGTTCGACCCCTCACTACCACTAGCTATTTGTTAAGGGTAATTAGGGTATATAAATATTATCTTTGACCGGAGCGCGACACTCCGATCAAATTTTGGCGCCGCTGCCGGGGAGTGCGTGCGCTTTGTGTTTGGATATTGTTTGAATTATTGTGATTAACTGTTTAATTTGTTTTGCTTTCTTTTTGTATTGTCTTTTTCCTTGTTACGCGGGGTGTGTTACTTGTGCAGGTTACAGGTAGTGCATGCGTACACGAAATTCCGGGAGGACTTCACCTTTAGTCTACGAACCGGAAATTGAAAGACTCGCGAGAAGAAACCTAGCAAGCCGGTTAGAAGCAACTCTTGCTTCTAATCAAACCAACCAAACACCACCACTCACACCGACCATTGAAACCGATTCAATGGCAAACCATAATTCCAACCAAGAATTTAACCCAAACCAAAACCTCCACCCAAATCAATTCCAATCCCGAGGAACCTTTTATCCCGCTCAAGAGCAACCGGGTGATAACACCAATGCAAGACCACCCACTCCACCTTTCCGAAACCAAAACACCAACAACACCCAACGAACACCTCAACAACAACCCCTTCACCAACAAGCATCGTTACCTATCAATCTTGATGATCGGAATGTCAACTCCGATCGAAGAGGTAACCGTGATCGGTGCAATCCCGCAAATGAAGACCCGTTTTTCAACATCGACGATTTAAGGAATGCAATTCCCGATGACGAACCGTATAGTGTTCCCGGTTATCAATCGCCGGAACACGTAAGCATTCATACGGAAAATTCGGACGATGGGGGGTATTACGATGATCGAGCTAATGATGATGAAGATTGGGGCTACGTGAGTAGGGGAAACGTATACAATGCTCGAAGGTACGACGATGAGGAGTTTGGGTATCAAAACGCCAATTATGTTGGGGAAGATGATTATGGGTACGGAGGTGGAAGAAACGATGGCTATGGGAACAACCGTCAACCACAAAACAATAACCAACGGAACCGGAATGAAGGGTTTTACAACAACAATAATAACAACAACAATGTAAACCCTAACCGGATTCCTCGTTTTGTGGGAGGTGGTAACCCGAGGGATAATCGAAGAGAGGATCGAAGGGGTGGAAGACGGGATAATCGAAGACCGGTCGATCAAGAAGTTAATGGGCCACAACGTCGTCAACAACCTCCACGGGGAGTAAATGACCGTTTCCGACCGATAGTGACCGAGAACAATTCTCCGATAGTATGCGAAAGGAGGATGTTTGATTGTAAGCCGCATTACATCAACATCCTTCCTCATTTCAACGGGAGGTCCAATGATGAGCCGTACACTCATTTAACGGAGTTCTCGTCTATTTGTGATACTATTGGAGGGCACAATTTCGCACTAGAGGAAGTGAAGCTTCGGCTATTTCAATTTTCATTGAAAGATAAAGCAAAACAGTGGTTCCTTACACTTCCGGCCAATAGTATTCGAACTTGGGAACAAATGCAACAAGCGTTTTTGGATGAATACTATTCCATGGCCAAGACCGACGATGCTAGAGATGAAATTCGGTCGTTTCGTCAACTTTCGAGTGAGCCTTTATATGAAGCATTCACCCGATTCAAAGAACTCATGAGGAGATGCCCACATCATCAAATAGAAAAATGGGAATTGGTGAGATGCTTCGTACGGGGTTTGGATGATGCAACTTGGAATCGGCTTGAGACGACAAGCAATGGTACACTCTTGAGCAATCATGAGGATAACGATTGGGATTTTTTGGAGAGGATGAGCAAACGATCCAAAGAAAAAGAATCGGCCGATAGAGCCAAAAGGCATCCGGTTTACCGGTCACTTCCCGATCTCGATTCCAAGGATCGGATTTCCACCTTAGAACGGGAAATAGCTCAATTGAAAAAGAAGAAAGAGGTGAATGCGGTTCAATTTGCGGTTTGTGAAGAATGTGGGGATATTGGGCATGCGACGGAACAATGTCCAACGGGGGCGAATGACTACACCGAAGAAGTTAATCAAGTGTATGGGGACCGAAAGCAATATGATATGAACTCCAACACTTACCATCCGGGCTTGAGAAATCACCCTAATTTCCGGTATGGTAATGCTTCAAACCAAATGAACCCGAATTTTCAATCGGGTAACCAAGGAGGTCAAGGTGGGTCTTCGTACAATAATCGTCAAGGTGGTAACCAAGGGGGTTACCAAAGGAATTACAATCAAGGGGGTAACCAAGGGTATCAAAACCGTGAAGGTAATTATCAACGAGGTTACAACCAAGGCGGAAATGGGAGTAGTGCTTCAAACTCTCAAGGTGATGACTCAATAAATTCGAAGTTTGATGCTATTATGAATGCTATCAATCATTCAAATCAAGAGATGAAGAAAGAGTTTGAGGTATGAGATAAATCCCATAAGGCGTTGGAGAAGCAAGTGGGGCAACTTGCTCAAGAGATGGCTCAAATTCGCGGAAGTGGAGGAGGACTTCCAAGCGACACCACGGTGAACCCTAAGCATCATGGGTCGAGTTCGAAAAACACACGTGAGGTACCCATAAATAAAATTTCCTTACGTAGTGGTCGAGTGATAGATAATGGTGTTGAGCCACCATCACCCAAGTTTGTTGAAGGGGTGGTGGAAGATGCGAGTGATGATGAAGGTAGTAACGGTCGAACGGGTCAAAATAAAAATGAATTAAAACTTAACAAAGATACACCCATTGCGACCGTTCCCGTCCCAAAGGCTAAGGACAAGGGTGTGGAGGGTAATACCGCCCCTTTTCCCGAAGCTCTTTTGGGACCATCTAAGAAAGTGTAAACAAAAGAGGTCCACATCAAGAAGAGATGTGGGAAATTTTTAAACAAGTTAAAATTAACTTACCACTCTTAGATGCAATCAAACAAATACCTTCATATGCTAAATACTTGAAGGATTTATGTACCCAAAAGAGGACTCACAAGTTTCCTAACAAACTTGATTTAACCGAAAATGTGAGTGAATTCAAAATGACTCGATTCTTTCGGGTGCACTTCCACCAAAACTTCAAGATCCGGGGGCGCCCATTATTTCAATACAAGTGGGTGAATTCAAAATGACACGGGCACTTTTGGATCTTGGGGCAAGTGTGAGTATCTTGCCGGGTAGTTTATATGACCAATATGATTTTGGTCCACTTCAAGTGTCTAACACCACCGTGGTGTTAGCCGACTTGACCCCTAAACTACCCCGTGGGATAGTCACGGATGTAATAGTCAAGGTCGAGGACTTTTACTATCCGGTGGACTTTCTTGTGTTAGATTATGTTTCTTTGGACCGAACCAAGCAACCAATGGTGATCCTAGGTCGACCATTTTTGGCAACATCGAATGCCCAAATAAATTGCAAATCGGGCACGGTCGACATGACTTTTGGTAACCGTCGGTTGCGGTTAAATGTCTTTTCAGGATTAACGGATCCTCTAGTTGGCGATGAATGTTACATGGCGGACATCGTTGACGAGTGTATACCTCTATGTGACACTAGTGTCGAAGGGGAAAACACAATAGAGGAGTGTTTCATGTTTGACAGGTTGCAAGGAGAAACAAATCGTAGCATGGATGAAGAGATGAAAGAGTTGGAGGTTATGGCGGCAAAAGAAGGAAGACCCACTTGGACACATCAAGTGGAAAGTCTTCCGGAAAGCATAGACACGAAGTTGAAGCCGTCATTGGAAGAACCTCCGGTATTAGAGTTGAAGGTGCTACCCAAGCATCTTAAATATGCTTATGTGGGTGAAGGTAGCACGCTCCCGGTCATTATTGCATCCAATTTAACCGGGGAGCAAGAAGAGAAGTTGATGAAGGTATTGGTCACCCATAGAGCCGCTATCGGGTGGACCATTGCGGATTTGAAGGGAATTAGTCCCTCGGTGGTGATGCACAAGATCATCACGGAAGATGGTATGAATCCTTCTCGTGACACACAAAGAAGATTAAACCCGAATATGCGAGAAGTGGTGAAGAAGGAAGTATTGAAGTGGCTAAATGCGGGTATTATATACCCTATCTCGGATAGCCAATGGGTGAGCCCGACACAAACAGTTCCAAAAAAGGCGGGTATTCAAGTCGTCACAAACGACGCAGGTGAAGAGGTCGCCACTCGGCTGGTAACCGGGTGGCGTATTTGTATTGACTATAGGAAGTTGAATGCCGCAACTTCCAAAGACCATTTCCCTTTGCCATTTATTGACCAAATAGTTGAGAAATTGGCCGGACAAAAATTTTATTGTTTTCTGGATGGTTATTCCGGATACAATCAAATTGCTATACATCCGGAAGACCAAGCAAAGACCACTTTTACTTGCCCATATGGTACTTTCGCATTTAGGCGAATGCCATTTGGACTTTGTAATGCCCCCGCCACCTTTCAAAGGTGTATGATGAGTATCTTTTCAGATATGGTGGGGGAGTCTCTGGAAATCTTCATGGATGATTTCTCAATATTTGGGTCATCATTTGATACATGCCTTGACCAACTCGAAAAAGTTTTGAAAAGATGTGTTGAGAAAAATCTTGTTTTGAGTTGGGAAAAGAGCCATTTCATGGTTCAAGAAGGGATTGTGTTGGGGCATGTAGTGTCGAGTCGTGGGATAGAGGTTGACCGTGCATAAGTGCAAGTTATTTCTACTTTACCTTATCCCACGAATGTTAAGGGTATTAGATCGTTTTTGGGTCACGCGGGGTTTTATAGAAGATTTATAAAAGGGTTTAGTGATATAACCAAACCCCTATGTAAATTATTGCTAAAAGATCAACCGTTTGAATTTAACCAAGATTGTCAAAATGCCTTTAATGTGCTAAAACAAAAGCTGGTTGAGGCCCCAATCTTGCAATCACCGAATTGGTCGTTACCATTTGAAATTATGTGTGATGCAAGTGATTATGCGGTGGGGGCCGTGTTGGGTCAAAGGGTAGATAAGAAACCGGTTGCTATTTACTACGCAAGTAAGACTCTCTCGGATGCACAATTGAATTACACAACTACCGAGAAAGAGCTACTTGCGGTGGTATATGCGTTGGATAAGTTTCGTGCTTACATATGGGGAACTATGGTCATTGTTTATTCTGACCATTCTGCAGTTAGGTATCTCATGGACAAGAAAGATGCGAAGCCGAGGCTAATCCGATGGGTTCTTTTGTTACAAGAGTTTGACTTGGAGATCCGAGACAAGAAAGGGAGTGAAAATGTGGTCGCGGATCATTTGTCTCGGTTGAGTGTGGAGGATTCTTCCCGTGAAGAAATCAATGAGAATTTTCCCCATGAGCAAATTTTAAAAGTTGGAATATTACCATGGTATGCTAATATTGTCAACTATTTGGTTACAGGTGACTTGCCGGCTCATTGGGATAGAAGGAAGAGGTTGCACTTCCTATCTCAAATCAAGTATTACACGTTGGAAGAACCGGACTTATTCAAGTTTTGTCCGGATCAAGTCGTTCGAAGATGCATACCCGATGAGGAGATTCCTAGCGTCCTGATGCACTTGCATTCATTTGCTTGTGGCGGCCATTTCAGTGGTCACAAAACCGGGCACAAAGTGCTCAATAGTGGCCTTTACTGGCCGACTATTTTCAAAGATGCTTTTAATTTCGCTAAGAATTGCATAGAGTGTCAAAAATTAGGGAGTATATCAAAGAGGGATGAAATGCCCATGCAACCGATCCTCATTGTAGATATTTTTGATGTGTGGGGGATCGATTTCATGGGCCCATTCCCTAATTCGCATGGCAATTTATACATTTTGGTGGCGGTCGATTATGTATCCAAATGGGTCGAAGCGATTGCCACCAAAACGAATGACCACACCGTTGTTTGCAATTTTGTTCAAACGAATATAATTTCTAGATTTGGGGTTCCCCGGGTGATCATTAGTGATGGGGGATCTCATTTCAAGAACTTTAATTTTGGCAAACTCTTGAAACGGTATGGTGTTGACCATCGAATTGCTACTCCCTACCACCCACAAACAAGCGGTCAAGTTGAGGTTTCCAATAGGCAAATAAAAGAAATTTTGCAAAAGACCGTTCGACCCGACCGAAAGGATTGGTCAACGAAGTTGAATGGTGCCTTATGGGCTTATAGAACGGCTCATAAAACACCTATTGGAACCACTCCTTATCGCTTAGTTTATGGGCGAAATTGCCATTTACCGGTTGAGCTTGTGCATCGTGCTTGGTGGGCTATAAAAGAGGTTAACATGAAATATGACGATGCAGGAAAGGAGCGAAAGTTAAAGCTTTGCGAGTTGGAGGAGCTTAGGGAAGAAGCGTACGAGTGTGCCTCAAAGTACAAGGATGACATGAAAAGGGCACATGACGCGAAGTTGAAGCCAAAGGAGTTTGAAGTGGGTCAAAAGGTTTGGCTCTACAATTCGAGGCTTAAATACTTCCCCGGAAAGCTCAAGAGCAAGTGGATGGGCCCGTATGTGATTACACGGGTCGGGAAACTTGGAGATGTCACAATCAAGGACCCGAAGGACGGGTCGAAGCAAACGGTTAACGGTCACCGCCTTAAACCATTCCTTGATGGTAACGAAGAGAAAAAGGATGCAAATGTGGAGTTGGTATGTTTCTTGGTAAGCGTGCCAACATATGAGGTGAAGTAAAAGGACCGGTAACACGTTTTGTAAAGTTATGTATACTTATTTAATTGTTTGCGTAGTTGGATGTGAATCGTTTCCGGTTCATACTAACCCTTCTTGATTGTGTGAAGTTCGGGCACTCCAAGCGGGTCATGAAGATACAAGGTATGTTTTAGACTTGTTTTGGTGCATTGAGGACAATACACGAATTTTTGGGGGGTGGTAGGGCCGTTAACGGTTGTTATTTTATTTTGTTTAAAAATTTTTAACTTATAAAAATTCACAAAACATTTTTAACAATTTTTAGGAATTTTTTAATGTACATAGTCCTTTTATTAAATAATCATAATTTTCCTCCTATTTTTCAAAAAAAAAAAAAAAAAAAAAAAAAAAAAAAAAAAACCAAGGCCCGTCGGCGACGGGGTGGTGACCGTCGGCGACGGCTTCCAAAAAATACCCGTAGGCACCATTTCACCCGTAGGCAGATGATTAGCCCGTCGCCCCCCACTTCAATTCCAAGGCCCGTCGGCGACGGTGGGGGACCCGTCGGCGACGGGTTCTCATTTTGTCTCCGCTGCAGTTTCGTTGATTAGCGTTTTTAACCGAACCAAACACCTCTCAACCCTCTCAAACACATCCTAAACTTAATTCTTTCCACACAATTCGACCCATATCATTCCCACATCACCCCACCTCAATTTTTACCATAAAATTCCCTGCACCTTCTCTCTCCAAACTCACCTATTCCCTTCATCTTCTCCATCTTCCTCCTCAAGAACCCTAAACCTTCAAGCTACCATAACTTTCTCAATTCTCCACCAAATCCACTGATTTTCGGGTCCATCTTGAGTAGTTTTTCAAGAGGAACAAAACCCCCAACAAGGTTTTCATCAATTCTTGCTATTGTGCGAGATTTCTGGGCGTGTTCTTTAGGGTTTTTGAAAGGGTGTTCATCAAATTGCTTGTTTGTCATCTTTTCTTAGTTCTTCTTGTCTAACAACACCAAAGGTATGGATTCTTCTTAGATTTATGCTTGATTATCATATATTAGTGTTTTTCTTCCGAAATTTTAAACTTTTTGGTTTAAGAGTAGGTTGTTTAGACAATGTATGTTGTGCTAGCATGATTTTGAGCAAGATTAGTTGTTTTGAATGGAATTTGAGTATGTCATAACCATAGTGAAGTGATTACACTGTTATGAACATGATTGAACATGAAGATGATGTTGACTTTTGTTGAAATTATAAGAGACTGTAAGATTAACAAAAGATTAATAAGTTTATGATAAAGTGTGCGACTTTGGAAGTTTAAAGAGGCGATTTTGCATTTACTTATTAATTGAATTGTCAACATCATACCTCATGTTCAAAGTTTGGGAGTTAATGAAGGTTGAATCTATATTGATGTTTTGCTTGTTTGTGATTGTAGTCATGGCGGGAAGCAAGAGACAAAAGACTACGGGTCAAGCTTCATCATCCGGGATTGGGTCTTCTTCCGGTTTAATACCGAAGAAGTGGGAGCAACCGAGCTCTGTTGAGGAAAATGATGCAAGATTATACCGACAAGATTGGGAATGGGCAAAGTTCAGGGATAGCCAAAGTGCTAGAATTTGGGATGACGAGAAGAACAAACAGTTGTCAAGCTATCAAGATAGAAAGTTAGAAGCTAAGTTGTGGAAGTGGAAGATGGTGAATGGGGTGAACACATCGGTTCCAACAAGAGTGATATGTGAACGGACCGTGAATGTAAAAGAATTCCGGAACATCGGGATTGTACAAATGTTTGAGCGTTTGGGATGGGAGAGTGTTTTGGATTGGTGTGAAGACAATACTTCCAGGATTTACTTGTCGGAAGTATGTGAATGGTTGTCCACATTGAGGCTCGTAAACAAGAATGAATCCCCTTCACAGTGGAAGTTAGTGGGGAAGACTACTCGCGGGAGCATGACGATGTCTTTCGAGACCATGAATCGTATTGCTCGTTTTGACTCTTTGGGAGCACAAGCATATGACTACCCCACCATCGAGCAGTTTTTGGATAATCATTTGAACATCAATGACGGTGAGCAGTTGATAGAGGTTATCTTGTTGACCCACCCAGGGGGTGACATGAAACGGAAGCATATGTCACTTGAGGGAAAGATTTTGCAGGGGATCTCAGTTGAGAACATATTGGCAAGGTTTGGTGATCGCGGGGGAGTGAGAGTAAGTGATTGCAGGGTGGTGCATGCTTTACTGTATGGGACCCCAACACTGTCGTGGAGGCACATAGTAATGATGAACACATGGGCTACCCGGGAGTCGTCCCAGAGGCGGTTTATTCCGTATGCACGCCTCATTAGCGCCATGATTGTGCAGCAAAATTGCTTACCCTTGGAAGCACTATGGGTCTCTAAGCCAGTGGAGGAATTTAACGTGGCTTACATGAAGAAAAATTGGAAGATAGAGGTCAAGTTCTCGGGAAATAAGTATGTTGTGACCGATGAGTTGGGGAACAAGTATGAGGTCCGTACTTCTGGGGCACCACCCGTGCAGGAAGAAGACGTGGAAATGGGTGAAGAAGAGGAGGAAGCTGAACCCTCCGGTGCACAAAGGCCGAGGCAACGATATATGCGGCCACATAGGGAGATTAACGCAGAGGTGGCAGGTTTTGTGACCAGGAGGCGGATGCCCTCCTATAAAAATTTTGATCGGGGTCAACAGGAGATATATGACAATGTCTCCGCATGTATCGGTGAAGGACGGGAATACAATCAAAGGAGAGAAGCTTGGCAGGGGTCTCACGGATCTGCAATGCAAGAATATTGAGCGGCTCAAGAAGCCCAACGTGAAAGAATGAACAAGTTTATAGAAGAACAAGAACTGTTCCAAGCCATGCAAAGATCTCACATGGAACAGTTAGCAAAGATGCAAGAGGATGAGGCAGCCCGAAGGCGGGCATGGGAAGAAGCTTCCGCGTCGACAACAAGAAGAAGAATTGAACCGCCGCCGTTGGAGTGCCATGTACGTCTCTCAACAGATGGCGCTTAATAACACCAAAGTGTTGCATGATCAGGAGCGACACCATAGAGACTACCAAGCCGGCCTTCCCTACGCCAAGCACTCGGGGTGGACAAATTACTCCGATCTTCCCTATCCTCAAGGCCCATCCGACCCGACTCCGCATTGGCCCGAAGCGGTAGGGTCTAGCTTCGTTCCAATCCCGTACCAACCACCGCCCCAAGGGGAGCAAAGCCCCTTAGATAACTATAGGGAGATATTCGAGGCCCTCACTGGTTATCCATACCAACCCAACCCGCCAATGGATCCAAACGAGCGATATCAGCGGTAGAGGTATGGTATGTTTTATGTTGTTGTTGTTGTATAGTTTATTCCGTTATTTCTTTTCGTTTTTATTTAATTTATGTCTAGTTAAATGAACTTTGTGGGTGTGTTCCCTATATAACCCTCACGAGACCGACTCGTCCTCCCGAGCTATCGGGAGGTTTAAAGGGCTTGTTGCATACGCTAAATGCAACCGTGATTCCTACGAAAGTGAGTTAGGCATGTTATTGTTGTAAATTATTTTTCCACATAAATCAAAGTAAAATAATGTATGACTTGGTAATAATTTCATAAAAGTGGTAGAACTAGGTAACTAACAAATTTTGATGGTTGTGAGAAGCATGCTTCTACACAAGGGTTAAGATTTGTAGGTACATTATGTTCGTGAGACGACCGCTTTGTTGAAAAGATGAAGAGCACACGAGGAACTAGCGAAAAACCAGGTGCATACGTTTCTTTTTATCTTTGATTTTTAGTTAGCAAATAAGTGGATTGTAAATTGTATTTTATTTTCCGGGGTGTAATTTTGGGGAGGTTAGCCGTGTCACATCCCTTGTGCGTTTTAAAACTCTAGTTCTTACACATTGAGGACAATATGTACCTCAAGTGTGGGGATGGGGGAGTAGTAAAAATTTTCGATTTTGACCCGTTCATTTAAATACTACACATTGAGGACAATGTTTACCTCAAGTGTGGGGATGGGGGAAAATTTCAAAATTTTTTCAAAATGTCTTGTTTTCAAAGCAATCTCAAAAGCACAAGTAACCAAGTCAACGAGGGATGTCACAAACCATTTTGTCTTTTGTCATGGTCAAGTTCAAATTAATAAGCATATCGGGTATTTAGCGGGTGGTTATTTGAGAATAATTCGCCTAAGGAACTAGCAATGTATGCATATCACATATCATACCCTTATACCCTTATACGTGAGGTTTGAGCCCTTTATACATTATAAATTCACATTCACATGTTTCTTTGTTTGAGTGGGCCATTAGTCGCGTATTGTAGAACTTGCAACTTTTGATACATTTGAGACTATAGACCGAATACAAGCACGAGAATGATTAAGGCATTAGGTAAACCTTTTCCGTTTAAACCATTTATCTATCCTTACCCAAACAAGTCCCCTAGTCGCCCAATTTGAGCCTAAACCTTTCATTTGACAACCCACTTAGCCCATAACCATAAGCCTTTTCTTTTTAAACCCGTGTGATGAAAATTCGATTATAGGAACTCAAGTTGTATAGTTGTGATTCATTTGTATTATTAAAAAAAAATCAGAAAATGTTGCGAAAAAGAATGAAAAAGCATTGAGAAAAACACAAAAAGATGTGCTTGTAGTTTGTTGAATAAAAGGCGAAAGTTTTTGCCCATAGTGGATGTTTATAGTTTGCTTTTGTTTAGGATAGTATTTTGTAATAAAAGGTCGAATTTTCATCACTTTAGCCACTTCAATAAAATATCCTCTTTCCTACCCTGCGCCTAGCCCCGTTACAACCCCTCAAAGACCTTTTGACTTGTGCTTAGTATTTGTGTTCGATAGTGGAGAATGATTAGGTTGCAAGCCTATGCGGGTACGTGTTCTAATCGGTTTTGAGCGATTAATTGTTGAAATGCTAATACATTATACATGTTAGCAAAAATTTTTAAGCCGAGTGGAGAGCACATTGTGAGGGATATGTATAAGTTGTTAGTTTTACGGGCGGGTTAATCTTGGGTAACCATTTGTGTATCTAAAGCACGTCACCATTAAATACATTGAATATTGTAAAGAGTTTGAACTTTAGCATGACATTAGACCTTAACCTTTGTCTCGGGAATGGGATGTATATTCATTGTTTGACCCACGTGAAAGTGAAAAACAGATTTGCTTGAGGGCAAGCAAAAGACAAGTGTGGGGATGTGATACGTGGTTGAAAACCGGTGCTTGTTATTGTTTAACTTAACGTTTTTACGTAAGTTTTAGTTTCGAATAGCCTACTTTTAATCAAGAATGTGTTTTGCAGGTTTGATGGCGTTTAAGGAGCTTTTCGGGAGCTTTACGGGTCACCGAGTCGAAAACCGGAGCACCGGGATGCGTTACGGATCAACCGGAAGTGCAAGGAGCGAAAAATGGAAAATTGGATTTTTAGGGGCCGTCGGCGACGGGGTCCAGGCCGTCGGCGACGCCCTCCAGATAACCCCGTATGCACACTTTGCCCGTAACCAGTCAATTAGGCCGTCGGCCAAACAAGTGTTTTTGGGAACCCGTCGGCGACGGGGTCAGGCCCGTCGGCGACGGGTGTTGGATTTGCGAAACGGGATTTTGGTCAAAAAGGAGGTCTAATTCGATTTTTATTGGCTCTAACTCATTCAATTCGGGAGTTACACATGATTTGGAGTTTGAAACTTAGTCTTGGAGCCATCTTTCACCAACCACTTCATCTCTAATCCATCTATCATCCATCCTACAACCTTGAATCATCACCCACCATCAAAACCATCCAATCTTCATTCCATAACCCTAATCATCAACCATCATTCAATCCATTCATCACCACCAACCATTCCAAACCCTAATCATTCAATCATCCATTTTCAAGCTTCAAGATGACCCAATTCAAGTCTCGTGCATCCGTTGATCGTGCCATTTACACCATGAGCGGCTAATTTCTTGGAGGTTTCACCCCGGTGTAGGTTATTGTAAGTCTAGGGTTTGAACAATGATTTAGTTTGGTTTTGTGACAACTTGACTTGTATTTGAATTGATTGACAATTGTCTTGCATTTGAACTATATTTGTGAATTGTCGAGTGAGTTATGAAATTTGACTTTGCGAAATAAGTTTGTGCAATTATGCCTTGTCATTCAAAAAGTTTTACTTGTCCGAAGTAACGAAGCGCATTGTGGTCCGTGTATGCGTTGATAACAATTGGCACCTAAGCTTTGATGATAGAAATCCGTTAATAACATATTCAAGTGAATTAAATCTAAAACTTGTAAGAACCCTAGGATTGCAATAACCGAACCGGGTGTGAACCTTGTTTTCTCTATCTTGTCAAAACCTTTAATTACATTATTGCAATTGCTTATTTTTAGTAGTTATAATTCACATCTTCCAATCAAACAAAAAAACACAAAAACATATCTTAGCAAGCTTCATAAAAGTGACATTTTCTACATTTCATTCAAAGTCCATTCGCAAACCAAATACTCTTCGTGGTTCGACCCCTCACTACCACTAGCTATTTGTTAAGGGTAATTAGGGTATATAAATATTATCATTGACCGGAGCGCGACACTCCGATCATCACCGGTGCATAAACTTCTGTATAATCAATCCCTTCTTCCTGATTGAAGCCTTGAACAACCAACCGTGCTTTGTTTCTGACCACGACACCCTTATCGTCTTTCTTGCACTTGAAAACCCATTTCGTGTTGATTGCATGTTGGCCTTTAGGAAGATCGACCAAATTCCACACCTTTAACTTGTCGAACTGAGCTAACTCCTCTTGCATAGCCTCACACCAAGAATTATCCTTCAGAGCCATTTGATAGTTCTTCGGCTCTATCTGAGAGATAAAACATTCGTGCAGGCTAAGATTGTAGATTTCTTCTTTCTTGATAGCAGAGAACAAACATTGCATCTCTGAAATACTTCTTCGCGTTTGCACCCCCGCAGTTGGATTCCCAATAATATTATCAACAGGATGATGAATATTTGTTCTTGGAACTGGGATTGCAGGAGCTTGAAGATTGTTTCCCAAATTTGATTGTATCTCCCCCTCAACATTTGCATTACTACTAGAAGCTCCACCATTGCCAGAAGACGCATCAACATTTGGATATGCTGAAAAGTCAACGTATAGATCTCCACTGGTAGTTTGAGCAGCTGCATTGGGGATCTGCTCAGCAACAACGTCATTTACGGTCGAAGAATCAGCGGCTGGAACACTCGAAGACACATTAGTAGGAATACTTGCTCTCCAGCTCGCATCCACTTCATCTTTGTTCACAAGATGTGTGTATACAACCTCCGAATCTTCTTCTGAAACATCAGGAAGATCAAACGAATCAAATAATTTATCATAATCATAACCGCTTTTGGGACCGAATTCGGACGGTGGAGGATCGAAACTCAAAGGAGTTATATCAAACACGATCTCCACTGTTCGTTTCTTGATGTTATAAACGCGTTTGTTTGGAGTTCCATTGGCATAACCCAAAAAGAACCCAATTTCACCAACTTCACCCATTTTCGGAGTATCTTTGGTGCGTTTGATAACACACTTAATCCCAAAAGGCTGAAAACCAGATAGGTTCGGTTTCCTGTTTTCTAGCAATTCATAACAAGTTTTATCTTCTCTTTTGACGGTAAGCACATGATTTAACACATAACATGCAGTGTTCACCGCCTCGGCCCAGAAGAAAATTGGTAATTTTGATTCAGAAAGCATAGTGCGGGCCGCCTCAATGAGGGTACGATTCTTCCGTTCTGCTACTCCGTTCTGTTGAGGAACATATGGAGCGCTGAATTGATGAATTATTCCCATTTCCCGACATAACTCATCCATATAATGATTTTTAAACTCAGTGCCGTTGTCACTTCGGATTTTCTTAATAGGAAGTGAATAATTTTTCTCAAGTTGTTTGAATAAATCTCTTAAAATACCAGCGGTTTGATCCTTTGTTTTTAAGAAAAATACCCATGAGTAACGTGAGAAATCGTCGGTGACAACTAAGCAATAAGACATACCACCAATGCTAGCAACATGGACCGGGCCGAAATCCATGTGAAGCAACTCAAGTGGTTTTTGGATTGAGTTAACTGTTTTCGGTTTATGAGGCTTTCGTTTGATTTTTCCTTTTTCACATGATTCACATTTGTTGTGCATATTGAAACTACGTAAAGGAACCCCCAACACCAAGTTGTTTTTCACTAAGTGGTTCATTTTTCGCAGATGCACGTGGCCCATTCTCCTATGCCAGAGATACGATTGATCTTCAGTCGCCTTTGAAAGTAGACAAGTCACTGGAGCAGATGAGTTAACCAACGGGCGCATGTCCATGACATATGTGTTATTCACCCTTGGAGCTCTCATAACGATCCAATCTTCAGGAACAACAAATCCCGGACGCAAAACGAAGCAAGCTTTATCAGTGAACAACATCGTGTACTTGTTATCACAGATTTGAGAAACCGACATCAAGTTATGCTTCAGTTCTTCAACGTAATTCACTTTATGCAGCGTGATTTTTCCATTCGACACGGAGCCTTCACCGGTGATATAACCACCCTTTTCACCGGCAAAATTCACATAACCACCACGAAATTGTTTAAAATTGTTCAATAATTCTTTATTTCCTGTCATGTGTCTGGAACAGCCACTATCGATATACCAAATATAGATAGCCCTCTTCAGCTGCTCCTACACTCCCCAACAAAAATTTAGTTAGAGTGTGGGACCCAAGCCATGATGGTCTTGGGTCGTCCTGATTCGTCAACATAAGAAAACTCTTTGAAATAACCATCATCGCCTCTGTGTCCACCATTTCCATTTCGGAAATTGTTGGAATGAGTCCCCGCAAATCGTGGATTGTACGGAGTTGACGATCTGTTGGTATAACCAGAGTTTCCATACCCTCGGCTTCCATAGTATTGGTAATTGTAATTTTGATTCCTGGGTGGCTCAAAATTCCTACCAAATCTAGGAGCATCTTCGTGTCTTGAGAATGATCGTGGATGATTATCCGAATGCGGTCTTTGATTTGGAAATCGGGGGGGTGACCCATTTCGATCATTCACGAATCTGTTCTGTGCATGAGGTCTAGCATAGTTGTTGTTCGAACCTCCAGAACGTTTGTCATTCTCAACTCCTTGAAAGGTGACATGATATTGTCGTCTGTGAGGGGTTTTCTCACGAGTATCATGCCTTTGAGGTACATTTTCTGATCTGTCCCCATGGTTAATAACAGCGGGTTTCTCCTCTTGATCCTGATTTTGTTGTGATTTAACATTTGGTTTAACAACTGGTTTTACTTCTTGTTTAATCACTTTATTTTTCTCAACCTTTTGACTTTTACCATTTTTCTTTTCAACATTGACTGATTCATTTTGTGGTTTGTCAACAAAAGGTTTCTTTTGATCAGGATCAACAAGTGATTTACCCCTGTCATCAGGACAGTCTGCTGCTAAGTGTCCTTTCCCACGACACTTGTAGCATTTGCGAATTTTCGCAGCGTTCTTCGGACGTTCCTCATGATCGGTCGAAGATGAAGAGGCATTGGTGGGATTTTTCAAAATTTGGTTCACAAACTGAGAGTTGGAACCTGTTTCAATTTTTACTTCTTCTTTGATAAAATCCTCCCCTTTAACAAACTTGGTTTTAGGGACATTTTTCAAAGCCTTTTTATTTTTCCCACGTGACTTTGGTTTTGATTTCTCATTTTGAACTTGATTGAAAATTTCCAAAATCTTATTGCTTATCAAATTTTCAATGTTTTCAAGGTTCACCTCATTTTTCTTAGAAATTCCACTCTTCTTCGACTGATCTGAGTCTGTAACTTCATCTGGCTCAGATTCTGACTCACTTTGTGGTTCAACTGTCAGAGGAGTCGTTGGCACAAAGTTTGCCAATTCAGGATCAATGCTTGGCATCGATGTATAGTTATGGTTTACCGGAGGAGGCACCTTGGTATAACCAATGCCAAACATTTCTTCCTCGGATTCTTTGAGACGTTGGCTGTTAATACAGAAATTCATCACTTCAGATGAATCCCTAAACTTTTCAATCTTTCGTTGCAATTCCAAAATCAGATTATCTTTTTCCAAAATGATTTTGTTCTTTTCCAAAACAGAATTTTGACTTGTTTCAAGTTCAGATTTTAATTCCTGATTTTTAAGATTTCCCTTAGCCACAAGTCTCTCAAATTCAGAGATATCATTCTTCAGCGCTTTTATCTTAATTCGGTGTTCTTTATCCGAATTAGACAAAACCGCAATGAGTTCTCTGGATTTTTCTAAATCTACAATTAAGTTTGTGTTATGAAGTGCATATCTATCAATCTTAGTCACAAACTCAACACATCTAGCACATCGCTTATCTACAGAAGATGATTTTACCTTAATGCCAGCCATGAATGCACAAGCCTCGTTTTCTATGGAATTTTCTTCCAACCTTTTAGCTTCTGCATCCGCAAATTGCTGCATTTCAGCTGTGGAGATGTTGAATTCAAAGCGTTCTCCTTTTTCTCCATCTTCTGTCTTGCTATGCTTCTCAACAGTCTCTTCGAACGAAGGACTTTCATTCTCCGTAACATTCCCCGAATCCAACTCTTCTCCAAGAACTTCAGCTACAACTGCAAGTTCCTCAATGCTTGTCTCTTCAACAACCTCTTCATACACTTCTTCGTTCACAATTTCAGCTATAAAAGCTTGTGACACTATAGCTCCTGAGATGTCTTCCAAAGCACAACCCCAGTCATAAGGCTCAGTCACACTCTGTAAAGGTTGAGCCACCATAGCATTGTTTGTCGAAGGTGTGGTATTTTCAGACCCAATTGAACGAGCACTTGAGTTGGAGGTAGCACCTGATGCATTGTTTTGAGGTCTTGAATTGTTTCCTCAGGAGTTGTTGTCAGATCTTTCCATCTTCGGCTTTCGACTATCACGTGCGAAATGCCCGTAGATCCCGCAGTTGTAGCACTTTACCTTTGACATGTCGACTCCCATTCGAGTCTTTGTCTGACCTCCTATGAACTTCCTACCCGTCTTCAGCAGAAACTTCTTCGCTCTACGGACTAACAGAGCCATATTTAGCTGTAGATCAAGTTCTTCCATCTCATCTTGATCTATCTGATTGAAGTCTTCATCGAGACTTGACGGTTCAACGAGTTTCCCAAGACAGAAATTCTCGTATGCAGTCATGAAGGACGCCAACAAACCCATATTTTCTTCAATCAACTTCAAACCGCTTGCATCTATCTTAGGAATGTTCACACTTGTTCCTTGAGATTTCTGAGCGCCACTAGAAGAGTACATCCCTTGATTTGAATTGGTTGTTCCACTTGAACTGACTGTGTTGCTTATGAAGGCGTGTTCACTTGCATGACCTTCATTTTCCGAATACAAAGCAACACCGACACCACCATTACTACCCTTATCCGTTGGTTTCGAAGCCTTGTATAACTGAGGATCTTGGATCTTCTCGAAGTGAGATGCTTGATCTTCCATATTCCAAGCATAACCCCTCAGTTTCTGAATAGCTTCTTCCAATGAAAGCTCTTCGTAGAGAACACCCTCTCTGATCAAAGCGGTGTACATATTCCATTCTCTGGAAAGACAATTCAGAAACTTCTCAACCTTCTCGAATTCAGTGTAGATACCCTCTTTACTTCTATCAAGTTCGCTCAGCAGATGATAAAATCGATTCACTGTGTCATCAAACAATTCATTCTTCAAAGCCTTGAACACAACGAATTGAGTCTTCAAACGTTCGAGACGTCGTTTCTTGTACATTTCGTTTCCTTCATATCGCTGGATCATACTATCCCACAATTCCTTTGAGCTATTTCTCTTACGAAAAGTATGAAGTATAGATTGTGTCATTGCCATCGTTATCATTGACATAGCTTTTTCTTCACAGTCATAAAACTTCTTCTGGTCGTCAGTAAGAGCCAAGTACGTATCAATCGTCAACGTACGTACTGGAGTAGCTCCACATCCTTTAACAATGCACAACCAGATTTTGATGTCTTTTGCTCGAACATATCTTTCGAAACGCTCCTTCCACTCAGGAAAATCAAGTTCGTTAATCAACAACGGAGGTTTGTCGTTACTTCCTACCTCAGCATTGTGCTTGAGGTTTTGCACCATTGTAGTCAGATTGTTGTTTGCCATTTCAGAAAACAACAGAGAACTTCCAAGCAGTGAAGTGAGCTTTAATCAGAGTGTGACCCCGGATCACAGAACCTGAAATAGAACACAGTCAAAAGAACTCGGACACAACACTACACTGTTAGAAATTTAACCTCAGACCAACTATATGATTGAAAAAAAACTCGGACACTTATATCTTAGAAAAATTCGGACAAATTAACCTAAAAGAACTCGGACTCAATAAATAATTAATCTCGGACTCTAAATAACAAGGAAAATTCGGACTCTAATATATTTAAAATACTCGGACTAAGATATGTATAATAAACTCGGACAACACAAAAAGAAACTCGAACTCAGGAACTGTTTAAGAAATTCGGACTAGACAAGAGATACAACTCGGACTTGATGAAGTAGACAACAAACTCGGACCAAGAGAAAGCACTTAAAACTCAGACACTATTGAAACTAAACTCGGACAGAAAATTTAATAAAAGAAAAAGGAAACTCGGACTAAATATATATATAATATAACTCAACTAAAAATCGGACTCACTATAACATTACTAAACTTTATTATACTCGGACTCAACTATAAACTCAGACTATACTATTATACTCGGACTCAACAAGGGACTGATATCGGACTTAATAAAAATAGACTAAAACTCGGACTTTAACTAAACTCGGACTCTATAACTCGGACCTTAATATATATAAAATAAAAATTTGGACTCACTATAACACCACTAAAACTCGGACTAAATACTAGCATTAAACTCGGACTAAAGACTCTAAAAGGAAACTCGGACTAAATGAAACTTGAAATAAAAATAAAAATGAACTTAAAACTCGGACATCACTCTAATAAAATAACTCGGACTAATATAAGACTTTTAAACTCGGACTCAACAAAAAACTAGAACTCGAACTAAAGATATAACAAAAACTCGGACTCTCTCTATATATCTAAAGAACTCGGACTTAACAAAGATAAGATCAACAAAGAACTCGGACCTAAAACTCAACAAAAATGCGGACTTAACTATGTCTAATAAACTCGGACTACTAGATATTCTAAGAGGTCGGACTTAAATTATATCAAACAAACTCGGACAGGATAAAAACTCAGACACAATTTACCTAAAAATAGAAAAATTCGGACAAAGCTACAAGGAAACTCAGACTCTAATAACTGTAAAGGGAAAACTCAGACTAGGAGAAAACTCAGACTGATTTGAAACTCAGACAAGTCTCAAAACTCAGAAGGAGCCAATCTTCGGAGTATCTCCCCAATGTGACTACACACTGGTTCAACAATACCCTGGAGACAAAAACACAAAGTGTAAACCACGGACCAAGCTTCCAAAGATCAAAACTCGGAATCTTTATCTCCTTCAAAGCTCTGTATGAGCAAGAACAAAAACCCCTGTAAAACCCAGATGAAGAAAACACTAAAAACTCACGAAACTACTCAAAATCCATCATCAAATCACTAGAAATGAATGAAGAATCATGAATAACACACAAAAACTCACTAAAATCTCACTAAACCCTATCAAAGTATGAACTAATCTCACCAAAACCTTCAAACTAAGAACACCTACAGTAGTATGAGCACACTGCTCTGATACCACTTGTCAGGCCTCCTAATCCAAGATCTCACTCAGCTAAAGCAACCAACAGGTGTGCGGAATCCACCTGATGATCAACCACTGTAGATGAAACACAAGAATGCAAGGATTTGAGAGAGAAATCAAGAATACACTGAGTATTCTTGATGAAGATGAATGACGTCACTCACACAAAGCGCCGCCAGACAAAACACAATGATTAGGGCACAGAAATTCACACAGAAATCGTTACCTTGTCTATTCCATATTAAAGTATATATACAAGGTGAAACCCGGACTTTCAACACTAAATAGAAAGCCCGGACAAAACATAGAGCACAAAGCAAGCACAGTGCTTTTGCCACAAAACTCAGACAAAGTCTAAACTATACAAAACTCTGACTAACAAAAACTCTTCCAAACCTTGGACAAGTTGTCCCTAGGAACTTCTTAGGGACAAATTCTCCCTAGGAACTTCTTAGGGACTAAGTTTGGACACTTGTTCAATAAAGACCCTAAATGTTGGAAGCCTTGCACTTATCACCAAAAGTGCATTAACAAACTCCCCCTTGATCAGTGCATGGTCTTCATTGGTCTTTAGATCTTCATCCTTTCATTGGTAACATGGGAGTCATGCACTTATCACCTAGGTGCATAAATCCGAACCATATGTTTTCTTTATCATAATCTATGCATGTCTTTGACATAAATTTATGGCATTATCCGTCCCTCACTTCTAGAAAACAAACCAATTGCGATTGCGTTTTCGATCATAGCTGCACTTGATGTCGTCGCTAACCAAATTTTGCGACCGAATTTGCGAGTGGTGCGGCCGTTATTTACAACCATACTGTTATTTATCATAATCAATCTATGCATGTATTTTACGTAATTTCATGAGCTTGTAAAAATAGTAATTTTCCCTAAGTTACAAAAGTCAGATATAAACCAGGGTGATCATTTGTTTTCAACATCTCTTCTCATGAGCTTACTCTTGTCTGTGTTGTTAGGCCTCCCAATCCAAGATCTCACTCAGCTAAAGCCACCAACAGGTGTGCGGAATCCACCTGATGATTAACCACTGTAGATGAAACACTAGAATGCAAATATTTGTGAGAGAAACCAAGAATACACTGAGTATTCTTGATGAGGAAGATGAATGACGTCACTCACACACAGTAGCCGCCAGACAAAACACACACCCAATGATTAGGGTTAGGTGCACAGAATTTCACACAGAATCGCCACCTTGTCTATTCCACATAAAGGTATAAATACAAGGCATACCACGGACTTTCAAGACAAACTAGAAAGCCCGGACAAACAAACTACACAAAGCAAAACTCTGACTTTTGTCCTAAACAAAACTCAGACAAAAGACTATCCTAAAACTTGGACAAAATGTCCAAGGATAAAGCTAGGACTAAGTTTCAATATATGTACAATAAAGACCCTACAAAATGGGAGACATGCGCTTATCACCTAAAGTGCATTAACAAACTCCCCCTTGATCAGTGCATGGTCTTCATTGGTCTTGAGATCTTCATCCTCTCTTCGAGTAGTTGCTTCCTGCCCAGACCTTGTTCTTCACACAGAACTGAACCACCTTGATGAACTGATCAGCAAGCACACGATCTTCTTCAAGGTATTTTAAAGGCAGGCGTCGAAGCTTCTTCAGATGCGCTTCCCTTAGGTTGACAAGCCAAATCGGATCTAGAATTTTAGCAATCTCAACCGTCACTATCTTTTCGGTAATCACAGCTTCCCTAGTCTTGCCATTGAGATACCAATAACCTATGTTGTCAAATTTATCGAGATCAAACTTTCGCACATGAATTTTACGGAGGCATCTCGCTGGAGGTTATACCATCTTCCATTCTTCTTTACCAGTGAACTTGTTTAAGTACTTAACTCCTCGACCAACTGCTGGCTTGAACATCTTCCATTTACTTTCTCGACTCTCAGCAACGAGATGAGGAATCAATCCTCTGATACTAGCGACATATTTATGGTTGTTGAGATCGAGCTGAGCAATGTGATGGAGATCACGAGCTGGAAGAGTCTGAAGGAACTTGGCCCTTGGCCTGAAATACTGTACCCCATCGGTCCTTTTGATCATTACCAGGCCGTGCTGCTCATCGAAATCCCAACTTCGAATCTGACCCGAATACTCACCTTTTGTGGATAAATACCTCTTCCTTTGAGTTTCATCTGGAAGATTTCTAAACCATTTGTGAGCTGCCAAGATAACTTCCTCGGGAATTCGAATAGGATTAAAGATTTCTTCGGGCATTTCACAGCCAAACACAAAGCCTTTGATAACATCACTGTTGACCGGTAAGGACTCGTACTCAATCCTCTTCCCTTTCGCAGTCTCAATGAAATTGAACTTGCCAGCTAGGTCGTCATCAGTTCGCCAATCTTCAACCATTTCCTCAACCACTTCACCAGCTCCTAAAACCAAAACAGCAGTAGGATCCAACTCAAAATCAGATAGGGCACCTGTATCAGAATCTACAGGGCCTTTATCACCCCCTGCAGCTGCACTCGAGGACTCCCCCTCAACATGAGCCGAGGTTGCAGCTTCAGGAGCACGTGCGCTCCTTGACTGCTCCCCCTACTTCGCTGCGTTGGGATCCTTGTCCTTGTCAAGATCGTCTCTGATTTTCTTTAGTTCATCCATCTTGCATTTAGCCTGAACCTGAAAATCCGAAGCTGAAATCTCCCCCCTCAGCAGCAAGGAGTGACACGAGATCTGTCACAACCCCGAGAAGCCAATCCGTAGTACTAACCAAAGTCTGTTGACGGGCAGACGTCGAGGCATCTTGTTTTATGAACTTACCCAACTGAACACTCTGATCTTTGGTTAGACGAAAAAGCTGTGCCATCTGCTGGTCTTGAACTGCATCCCTTTTCTTCAAGAAAGCAATTTCTTTCTACTGCCTAGAGATCTGATTCTTGTGTTGTACCATAACCTTGGCTGCATCCTGAAATTTACCATGAACAAATTCCTGAAAATTCTGCTCTTGACCTAAACTAGAAGGTCTCGAAGCAGAAACTGTAGAAGATCTAGGAGCAGGAGGTCTTGAGCCAGACGGTTGTGCACTAGATGGTGAAGAGAAGTAACCATACTGGTAGCTTCCACAAAAGAAGTGAATGGAAGTGAGGAAGACAGTGACGGGAGAGCTACAGATAACTCCATATTTAGAAGGCCTCTGGAGTCTGATGGAGCAGAGCTGGATGTAACCGTGACCGAAGCAACTATCGGACTCGAAGACTGAAGATCCGGAACAGCAACACGTTGTCGCTTATACGTCCTAAGAGGAACTGGCACACGGACAATATCAGTATCAGGACGACGACGGTCTTCATCATCATCATCAGAAGAGGACGAGCTAAAAACGATTGAATCCAAATTGTTGGCTTTATCATTCCAACTGGCTAAACGTATACTCCAATCGGAAGAGGGACAGAAAGAAGCAACCTTTGCGCGAAATAACTCAAGTTTGTTCCTTTCAGAAGGTGTGATACGATTTTGAAGTTCCTTCATAACTAACAGAAGGTATTGCTTTTCAAAGGAACATTTGGAACTTCTCAACACAATGTTCAGTTTCTATTGTGGATTGGTAGCAGGTCAGATTGGAAACATGAATATGACCAATGAAGATTATCAGCAGATAGACCGTGATGAAATGGAGTTAATGGATATCAAGTAGGCGTTTGCAAGTGCTGTTAGAAGGGCAAAGGATTTCATGACTCGAACTGGAAGAACAAGCTTGGAAGGCAAAAATGATACGAAGTACGGGTTTGATATAGATGCGGTTACATGTTTCAATTGTGGCAAAAAGGGTCACTTCAAACGTGAGTGCACCCGACCAAGCAAACAGGGCAATCAGAATCCGTTTAGAAATCAGACGAGTACTTCTAATGCAAATCAAGACAATCGTGAACGAAGGATAGTAGCGGTGAACAACAACCAGAACCAGTCTGGACCTTCAAACACCAACAGAGCATTTGTTGTTCAAGCTGATGAAGGGTGTAATTAGTCTGTACAATTTGGGGAAGGTGATCAAGACGGAGGAGGAACCGCATGCTATGTAAAAATCATCAATCACATCAAGCATGTTCTCAAGGAAGAGTTTTCTGAAAGTGATGATAGCTCGGGTTATAGCGGAAGTTCAGATGAAGAAAGCTCGAATGCGGGAGATTATAATTCTGAAGATGGATCTTTTTCTTCTCAGACTGCCTTTATGGCAAATGTCTCAGCCTTTACGAGTCAGGTAAAATCTGAAACTCCTAGCGTATGTAGTGATTGTGCTGATATGAAACATAAATGTGCTGAATTGAAACGTGAATCTGAAACGGTTCATAGTCACAATCAGAGTTTGGTTATTGAACTGTCAAAGTGCAAAGAGGCAAACATGGCTTTAGTTTGAAACGAAAAGGAATTTAAATCTGTAATTGAAACCTTAAAGAAAAGTGTTTCCGAAGTGAACAAAGTTGTTTATCATAAACAAGTTAGTATTAACGATTACATTAACATCGTTGAGGAAACCAAAAAGGAACTAGCCATTGCCAAATGCGAGCATGATGCAATCAAGCTCAAGTTGGAGAGTTATTCTAACTCCCGATTTGTGCTTGATCACATCATTGACGCTCAACAGCAAAAAGGGAAAAGAAAAGGCGTTGGGTATAAGGTGTGTCCACCCCTTTTAAGAGATAATTATACTCATATGCCTGATGAAGAGGATATGCCTCAGTATGAACCCAGTGTGCCTCTTGATTATGAGGAAGTTACTACTGGCTTAGGGTTCAAACCGGACAGTTCCTCGAGTGGCTCATCTGTAGAAACAGGAAATTCAACATCGATAAATCAAAGTCCTCCAATTATTGAGGACTATGATTCGTCTGATGATGAATCAGATGTGAGTGATCAGGATACATCACTTGATAAGTTGAAGGGAGTAGAAATTCCAGTTGAGAATCATATTCTGTGTGATCCTCCTACTCCTACTGTGCAACCTATTGCCAAGCAAGTGATAGATCCTGTTAAGGATGTCAAGGATGACAAAGAATGTCTGTCTGCTGTTAAGAACAATAACGTGTTGTATACTTTGGTTGGTGATGCTAAAATTTATTCGGATAAAGATTTTCCAATTAAAAATGTCAATCCATCTTTCATTGATAAAGTTTTTGAAGATAACACAAGCAAGTTTTTGGGAAAGACGATCCCAGGAGTTACTGTAACTCAATGTGATCCAATTCCAAAGGCTGAAATCAGAAAACAATTTGGAAAACAGAAATCACTGAAAAAGCAACAACCTATTGCTTCTAAGGGTAAACAACCAGAAAGGCGAGCTCAAAAGCCTAACGTTTCTCAATCAAAATTTGAAACAAAAGGAGCTCGTTATCAGAAGAAAAACAGTAATGTCAGATTTATAGCATCAAATGGTACTGATAAAATTGAGACTTTTGAAAATAAATTAAAGACTGATTTTATCCAACAAGTCAGGATTTTAAAACGTGACAGTCAAAACAATTACACTCAACATACAAATGGGTGTAATGAAAGAGCAAGTACCTCAGGTTCTACAGGTTCGACATCCGCTAGTCGATCGAATTCTCCTAAGTTTGTTGAAAGGAGAACGTGTTTTAAGTGTGGGGAGTTTGGACATATCATTAAAAATTGAACAAATACTCCCAAAGAGAAATTTGTTGAAAGAGCACAACCTGAAAAGGTTCACCCACAACGTCGTCCTGTTTCACCAAAACATGATAAAAGAACTGTTAAGGAACAAGAAACGAAACAACGACGTCAAAACATCAAAGCTGTTAAAAAAGCTTTAAAATCTGATGTCAAAACGGTCAAAAGGGAACCAAGTTCTTCACAACCATTAAAACCAGAAGTTTCAAAATTTGTTTATAAGAATCAAACTGGTAAACAAAAACAAACCTGGAAACTTAAAACGGGTGAAAGTTCAGGGGGAGGTGCTATGTTTGAAAATCATCAGGAAATTGAAATTACATTTCTTGATTCTCAGGGGCAACCCAAGTCTATGAAGGCTTGGGTCCCCCCTCTCCAACTAATCTCTGAGTGAGTGTGTAGGATGTTCCAGGAGGAACTTTCAATAGTCGTAAGATTGTTGATAGTGGAGCGTCCTTGCACAAGATAGGCGACAGAAGAAATTGTTGTCTTTGATGGAGAGAAAAAGAAAGGGGAAACAAAGTTGTCTGTTGAAAGAAATTAATATCTTCGACAAAATGAAAAATCGTTCCAAAAATGTGATTGTTAAATGCTTTGATCGGGTCCCCGGGATAGATTCAAATCAAAATGTACGCACCTGTAGCACGTCTGATGTTCAAAATCAACAAGATAAACGTGCAGTGTACATTTCTTCGTGGTGTGATTGAAGAAAATGTGTTTGTTGAACAAACCAACCGGGTGTGCGGATGCCTTGGGATGGATTGAACAACCGCACACTACTTCTCAAAGAGAAAGTCAAAGACCTTCGCTGATGCAATATGGAAGACCAGCCGGACCCAGAGGTCTATGATATTGTTGTTGTGAAGAGATTTCTCAGTAGTTGCAAATTCGACCTTGAAATCCACACCGGGTGGATATCCAGTTTGGGAGAGCGCTCAGATTCCTGGCAATGCACGAAGCAGTTGCAGGATACGGTTTTAAATTTCTAATCTCTCCTATACTTGTCGATATTTAAGCTGCTTTATAAATTATTATCATCTCGTACAACACTCTTTGGCCAGACACGTTGATCTCGAATATCACCTCACACGTGATTATTTCACTATGAAACTCGTCAATGTTGTCATGATCTGCACCGCTTACCGACGTGCCAACTCATTTTTCCAAAATTCGAGAAATCATATCTGATTAAATTTAATTTTGGTAAACGACACTGAGATAAAACATGAGTTAACCGACATCGGGAAATCATTTTTGTAAATACCTTTGTGTGTTTTAAATTTATCATAGTTTGTTGATTTTAGGGGGAGTAAATCCAATTTGAAAATCCAAAAACATCGAAAATTTTCAAAAACACAAAAACAATTGAAAAACAAAAATGAGTTTCCTGTCGAGAAAAAGAGAAAATGATAGTACATCAGTGGTCTGTTGAAACTACTTTAAACTGAACTTAAAATGAAAAACGATATGCAGCTCTATATAAGATGTATCGGTAGACTCACAATCATTTTAAAGTGTGCAGGGTGATATAAACTTTAATTGACTGAAGACTGTGTGGGAACCATTCATTGGCATATGGTCTTAGTACCGAAATTTCGTATGAGAGATTGCCGAGCTTCTGAGATACTCGTTCTTTATGCTGCTTATCATCTGGGTATCATGGTTGTATCTTTTACCGAAAAATAATAGGGACGTAAGTCTAGATCTTCTATGATACTATACATACGTGTACATATTGCATATGACCTCAATAAGTGATCAACAATCACATGTCCAAACAAATAATTGATAAAATATCACATTTCTTGCGGGAGTCAAGTTCGTCTCTTTGCTGTATGAAAGTACTGACCTGTTCACGGACTTGCACCTGTGCCCTCATGCATATGAAAATCAAGTTCCTCATCAATAAGTGATTCTATCACATAGGGCTTGTTTTCAATCAAAATAAGTGAGTTTCTCACATCTTTCATATACGGTCAAACAGATGATAAACGGTATACTCACCAGTAAGATGAACCCTCGTGCATACCTTGATACGGGAATGTGTCATGTGTTGATGAACACCGGTCGGTAAGTATAAATCATACACAAATCGTATCCCTTCGCCATGATTACATCTGATAAGTTGAGCTTATGTGGACAACAATACCGATAATTGTTATAGGATGCTTATCTAAATGTTAACTAATTGAACAAAAAGAGCGTTTTGGCGTGACCGTACACTGATATGATTCTCTTACCCTCGAAACTCGCAAAAAGAATGTCTGTAAATATTTATTTACAGCTTTCGTTTCTGCATCTTTGTATATATTTATTTATTTCTTTCGGTCTTTACATTTGAAAAATGAAAAATTCCAAAAAGATTTTAGGTGTGTTTTAATATAAACTTTATAAATTCCAAAAAGATTTTGCTTCTAGTTTATTTTTGATTGACCGATGTTGGAACTCGAGTCTATCCTACCCAAAATCCTGATCGTAAGCCGGAAAACAAGTTTTGAAAGTTAAAGGATTAAAATTGATCAATTTTCAAACTTTCAAACTGTTGTCGATCGGTGTTTGATTGAGATTTGATCTCACATGTGTCATTTGTTTAAATGTTAACTATATTCCAGGCGGTTGTTCTCATTATGCGTTTAGATTTCTTGCGTGTGCAGATGCTAAAGGCGAGGAGAACATGTTCGATGAAAAGCTTTGGAATGAAGACACGACGTGAAGGCACTCAAAAGATCAAGATGATCAGGTTGCAGTTGATCCCATCAACACCACAAGGATCTAAAGAATTGAAGATCAAAAGATTCACGAGCATAACTCAAAGGAGAGCTTATCTTAAGGGAGAGTTTGTTAACACACTTCCTAAATGAAAAGGGAGTGTGTTGATACACTTTCTACTTATGACATGTGAAGACTTTGAAGATCCTTCGACATAGAAGACACAGAAGACGAACCATCACGAGTAGCGTCCAAGGGGGAGTTTGTTGATACACTTTATGTGGACGCGACTCGACTCGCTTCGGTTCAACTTGGTTTCGACATGGTTAGGTCCGGCTCAAGCCCGACGTCACGACATTCCTCCGTCATGCGCCCCAGAGTTCGACACGCGAAGCACGGAGAGCCGCGAACCTATTCCCAGTGACACATCACCATGACATCATCATTGTGATGTCATGATGATGTCATAGCTTTTGAAAGTGAGCTATTCTTACGAAACACATCCTGGGCCAAAATCTTCATTGGGCCTTTGACTTTCAATTTGGGCCACATCGACGAAACACCCATATTTCACTTGTATGTCGACGAAACAGAAAGTGTTTCATCGACTTTGTTGTTTCGTCGTGCCATCTTTGCGTTTCGTCTTGGTCTGTGTCTGTCTAGTATAAATACCCCCTCATAGTTTCTGTGTGAGATAGAGAACAGAGATTAGAGCTGTGAGACTTTGAGAGAGTTTGTAAAACATTGTTTGTATATGTTTGTATCCGTTCTCATCCCATTTAATCAATAGATTATGTTTCATTGGTTAAACTGTGTTCCTACTAACTGTGTTTGGTTTGCACCGTCACGGGGATTCCGCACCCGTTACCGTGTTTGTGATAAACAAGGATTTGGTTTTCGTTATCGATACTTAGATTTCGGGACGTACACTATGCAATAAAACTAATAAAAACTTTGAATAAGATTTTGTTTGTTCTACTTTTTATGGATTCAAACGGGAGGATTTGTTGGCATAAATCCGAACCATATGGTTTCTTTATCATAATCTATGCATGTCTTTGACATAAATTTATTGCATTGTCCGTCCCACACCACTAGAAAACTAAGCAATTGCGATTGCGTTTTCGATCACAATTGCAATTGACGTCGTCGCTAACCAAATTTTGCGACCGAATTTGCGACTAGTGCGACCGTTATTTACAACCATACTGTTATCTATCATAATCTATCTATGCATGTATATTACGTAAATTCATGAGCTTGTAAAAATAGTAATCTTCCCTAAGTAACCAAAGTCAGATAAAAACCAGGATGATCATTTGTTTGCAACATCTCTTCTCATGAGCTTACTCTTGTCATGTGTTTGTTAACATACAGTTGGGTGAAAAAACAGGGTACGAAGTATACTATTGTAAATATGAACGGCTGGATTTGTATAACTAAACTAAATGCAAAGAGTAGAATGAAAAACTAATGGGGTTAAAATTGTAATTCTACGTAGAATAGCCCGATCATAAAACATTAATACCTCTGTTAGATTGTTATTCTTTTGTCTGGTAATAATCCACAGACGGCCGCGCAACCAAAGAACCTATAGATGGCCACTGCTTTTAACGGCTGTGTTTGATGAAATCAGGCCTCCTGATATCACAAAATCGGTGAGTAGTTTTTTATTTTAAATTCTTTTCATCAATTCATATATTATATCTTGTTTGGAATAAACGTTGTTTTGATTAGTGATTAGGAACCATTATATGCTAACATAAATTCGGCAGCGTGTTGAAGAATGATCGTTGACTGTTCATTGGATTTCGGAAGACAATCTCGACTCTGGTAATTGTTAAAGCTACCCCTTAGATCTGTTGCAAATTAAGGACGTTTTCTATTTAAATTTTCATCCGATTTGGTGGTACAAAAAGTTGTAAACTCGAAATTTCTTAATTAAATTTAACCGGGCTTAGGTTGATGGTTTTAATTTCATGCTAATTGCTTATCTTACCAAATATATTCATCATGCTTACTTTTTATGAACCATTATCTTGTTCCTGTTTTTTCTCAGATAATCATTGTATAAATTTAAAATATTCACCAAGATTTTTTTTTTATATTTTTTAATATTCTTGAGTTAGAATTTAATCAAATCGAAATTTCGAAGGCAATTTTATTGATTGATTGAGTCAGCAAGATGTCAAAAACAGTTATAATCTTGCTTGGAAACCATGAAAAATTGTGTAGTTTTTTGGTAAAATTGATCATGACTTCTATCTGCTCTTCTATTATTTTATACCTGCCTTATAGAGTTGCTGCAAGGTGTTGATCATCAATTCAATAAACTTTGGTTGCTTCTCAAGAGATCTACAGCGGATTGTCTTTAATGAAAGAAGATCTTTGGCATTGTCTTTAATGAAAGAAGATCTTTGGCAGATAACGAAAACTGAGCAATGCCATTATAGGTAAATAATGAAATCTTTGGTGCGAAGACCACAAACTCTCTTTCATTAGGAAGTTGCAATGTGAATGTAAAACGTTCAAAGTTCAAAGTGGCCAGAAGCGGAAAATCGCATGTTGGAGGTCGACTTGTTTTCAACCCAAAGTCAATGCTTGAACAGAGTATTCAAGCTATGGAGATCTAAACAAAGATAAATCAAGTTCACCCCTTCTTGTTTGCTTATCACTCAAGAATTTAATCATTAGCATTAGGGTCCTATGCGACATTGCATAGATTATGTTCTCTTTGAGAAGACCAAAGAAATTTGGTCAGTACTCAATGGTTGAAAGTGTCACATCGTCATCATGCATAGATAGAGAAGAATGCAAAAATTAGAAAATTTAGAGCCACTTGCCTAATCAGAATGTGGGCTGATCTCAAAGTTCAAATAGTGGTGGGATTTCCATGAATTTCTCCAGTTTGTTTCATGATAGAAGACTACTTTGAACAATAGAACTTGTATCTCTGAATGAACAAATGTAGCTAGTGTGGTGGTGTTTGGCCTTCGGAATATGGTCCCATGATCCGCAAATGAATCACAACAGTGGCGGTTTTTCTAAGCTTTAATTAATTAACATGCATACTAATGAATCTTGAAGATTATTTGAAAAAGAAGTTATATCTATTTTTTATGATAGTTTGTATCTTGTTCATTCTAAGGGACTTACCAACTTCCATCCTTGCAGTTAATATTCCACAAGGCAAGATCACATGAAAACTGAAAGCAACAAGGAAGATCACATGAAAACTGAAAGCAAAATAATTAAGAAAGTAAAAAAGTGAACATAAATTACCAAAACAGATTTGATGAGATGGACTATGATACTTATTCGAAAGAAATTGTTTGAATATTACTATAGTCACTGCGTTTGAAGATTATTCTAACTTTATCACATAAAGCAATAGTTATTTTTGAGGTAGGTCAGAAACACGAAGAAATTTAAGAAAATTACTTCTCTGACACGAGTAACTAAAGACGTTATCTAAATAAAAAATAACTATCACTAAACCCTCATATCTTTTCAATCAATATTGTTATTGAGCCTACTAAAACAGTGAGACTTTTAGCTAGGATTTTTTGACAATGTAAGCAATTTCAAAAACAATAATTCTTATCCTCAATTTGTTGATTTGTTCACCTATACAAAGACACTTAGGTTAAAAAATAGGAAGATATAAAATTACTTTATTGAATATAAACGATTAGATTATTAGGAATAAACAAATAAGAGAGGGGACAAAATGAGAATAACCGGGGTTGAAATTGTAAATGTTTGTAGGGTAGCGTCATAATTTAATATCTCTAGAACCATCATCTTGTTGGTCTTTATTTTGATATCTCAAATCTGATATTTCATTAACATCAATCAGGACTATTTAAAAAAAAGATTAAACTAAATGCAAGGAATAGAATGAAAAAAATATGAACGACAACTGGGTAAAAATAAAAAATAAAAATAAAAGAGGGTAATAAATATTAAATATGAACGGCAGGATTTATACAATTAAACTAAATGCAAGGAGTAGAATGAAAAAAATAATGGGGTTAAAATTGTAATTCTAGAACGACAACTCCATTATAAAACCCTAGCATCTTCTTTCGTCAGGTAACATTCAACAAACGGCCGCGCAGCGTCAAACAACCTTATATGGCCACTGCTTTATCGGCTGGGTTTGATGAAATCAAGCCTCCTGATATCGCAAAATCGGTGAGTTGCATTTTTTATTTAAATTCTTTTCTTCAGTTTGTATTTTTATCTTGTTTGGATTAAGCGTTCGTTGTAATTAGAAACAGGCAGCGGTTTAATTTATTGCATCCATTCGATTATATCATGACCATGATAAGCTAACAGAAAATTGGTATCATCATGCAGGGTGTTGAAGAACGATCGTTGACTGCTCATTGGATTTCGAAGACCCAGGTAACTGTTAAAGCTACCCCTTACATCTATTGCAAATTAAGGACATTTTCAATTTAAATTTTGAGCCGATTTTGTGGATCTGCAGTTTAATATATTAATTCACTGAAAGTATAATATAGTCACTCATGTTTAACTTTTGAATCAGGTTGTATATCATATTCCGACAACTGAGAATGATATGCCATCGGGTAGCATTCCTCTGGCTTTGCAGATAAGCTTCAGATAGTGAGACTAGTGTAGCTACAAAAGAGTTGATTAAGTCTTTTGTGGTAACTGTTAAACTATCCCTTACATCTTAATTCAAATTCAACTTGGGCTTAAGTGTGGTTTTAATTGCTGGCTAATCACTTATATTACCCAACTAATTTATCATGATTTTTAAGAACATTATCTTTTGCTTTTTATAGGGCCCCACCTAGGGGTTGGAGAGCCACATCCCGACCAAGGCGTTTTTATCGAGTTAAATTTTATATATATATATATTATCATAGTTATCAAAAGCGACTGATTTGGACGCCTAGGCGAGATATTCAGTAGATGCGCTTCGGTATTTAAAGCGCATTTAATAGTATATAATACCTTTTTTAATTAACCCATTCATATTTAATAATAATTCATACATGATGGTTTTGATGATCGATGAAGAAGCTTTTCTAGTTTACTATTAATTACTTTTTATAAAAATAATAATTACTTTTTGAACTTTTTGTTAATTAATGTTAATGAATCTTTTTTAAATTAGCTCACACTAATCTAATAATAATTAACACATCTGATGGTTTCGATAATTAATGAAGAACTTTTGTATTATAATGTTATGGTATTTGACATTATTTTGGTACTTTATTTAGTAGATTATGTTATTCAAATTATTAAAAAGGTGTTATCTTTCAAGTTTTGGTATTGCAATATATTAGTATTTTGAAAAAAAAGAATTATTTTTTAATACATAATATATATCTTTTTATTGTTTTTTAAATGCGCTTGTTCCTCGGGCCCGCGCTTTTTTTGCGCTTCACACCTAGGCGCTAAGCGAAGCCTATGCGCCTTGAGTGCGCCTTTGATAACTATGCGCCTTGAGTCTCGGGACCGGCTCTGACTGTTTATTATTATAATCCTATAATACTGATTGCCTAAAATAAAATTATTGACCAAGAAACTTTTTTTAACATTCTTGAATTAGATTATGATCAAACCTAAAATTCTAAGGCATATTTGTGATTGATTGAGTCAGCAAGATGTAAAAACAATTATACTGAATCTGGCTTTGAATCCATGAAAAAGTTGTATAATGTCTTGGTGGAATTGATCCTGACTTCTATCTGCCTTTTTTATCTTTTTATATTATAGAGTTGCTGGAATGTGTTGATCATCACTTCGATAAACTTGGGTTGCTTCTCAAGAGATTTACGGCGGATTATCTTTAATGAATGAAGATCTTTTGCAGATAATGAAAACCGAGAGATCCGATACAAGAGTAGATCCTTGGTGTGGAGATCACAAACTGACCTTCATTAGGATGTTGCAACGTAAATGTAATGCGCTCAACATTCAAAGTGGCCAGAGAAGAAATCCCATGTTTGCTTGTCACTCAAGAATTCAATCTTTAGCTTTCGGGTCCTATGCGACATTGCATGTATGACGATCTCTTTGAGAAAAGCCGAAGTCAAGTCGAATTTGGTCAGAACTCAATGGTGGAAATTTAGAGAGCAGTACACAAAATTGGGAAATTTAGAGCCACTTGCCTAATCGGAATATGGACTGATCTCAAACTCCAAAGGGTGTTGGGATTTCCATGAATTTCTCCAGTTTCATGATAGAAGACTACTTTGAACAACAGATCTAGTATCTCTGAATGTAGAAATGTAGCTAGTGTGGTGGTGTTGGGCCTCCGAATCCGGTCCCATGATCCGCAAATGAATCACAACAGTTACAACGGCGTTTTTTCTAAGCTTTAGTTGATTAACAAGCACACAAATGAATCATGAAGATTCTTAAGAAAATATGTAGTTATTTTTATTTTTAATGATAGATTTTAGTATCTTGGTGGATTGATTATGAAAAATTGTATTAGAAGAGAATTATATTGAGTACTTTTCTTCTTGTTTTATTAGTTAGATTATGTTATTTGTTTTAATTATGACAAAAATGACAGCAAATAAATTAATTACTAGGTTACTTTTTGTCATTTCTTTAAATTGTGACATAAATTACAACTAATATAATAATTACTATGTTATTTTTTGTTATTTGTTTTAATTCTGACACAAATTACGGCTAGTATATTAATTTTTTTTTTTTTGAACGGCCAACATAATAAACGTCGGGTACTTTGTACGCGGCACCCAATGGCTGAAAGGTTACCCGTGGCGGCTTCTATTCCGAAGCTAGCCCACCAACCCACCAGTTTCGGGGAAAACCCGACCCTACACCCGTCCGAAGGCACGACAGTACAGGACCAGTAAAACTTGGCCGGGATCAGGAATCGAACCGGTGACCTTTCGGCCAGCGGTCTTCCATCACTTCCCATGACCGCTGAGCTATAAGCCCGGGTCTAGCTAGTATACTAATTATTAGGTTACATACCCGTCTAATGGTATTACGAATTTATTAATGAAAATTATTTAAACCACAATAAAGATCACCACATGTATATAAAAAAATTGTAGAAATATTTGTTAGCCTGGTTAGAGATGTTCTTCTAATTTTAAAATTATATTAAATTTAAATAATCTCAACTTTCACTAATGTGCCAATGGCACTCCTAACTTTTGATTTGTATCATACCACTCCCAACTTCAAACTTAATTTCTTCTACCACTCCCAAACTAACCCAACCCTATCTTAGTTTCTTTGGTGATGTGGGCATTTTTAGCGATGTGGCATGCTTATTTGTAAAAAACATTATCTAAAAAAAACTTGTATTAATTTTTTCCTTTTTAAATTCTGATTTAAAAATTAAAGAAATTTAAAAAACACGATTTTTTTTTATAAAAACCACCTCCCCCTCTTCTCTGTCTAAAACACCACCACGATCACCTCCACCAACTGCCACATCACCCGCCATAACCACCAACACCACCTGCTTATTTAACACCACCACCGCCACCAACTTCAACAAGCATAACAGCCACCACAACTTTACCTCCACCATTCACAAAAACCCTAGCCTCCAACCACCAAGCACCACAAACACTCACTGCCACCAACCCATATTAGCACAACCCTGGTTTTTGAACTTCTGTGTCCAACCCTAATTAGCGCAAGAAGTTAAAACCGCATTATACACCGCAAATATTAAGAATAGACTTGAGTTAGCGTAGAGTGTGTCGTCGCGTTCATGGGGGAGACGACAAATGATGGACTAAGCTTTGGTGAGGGCAGACCGAATGTTTTGATAGGATAATTGGTTGATTAATCTGCTGAGGCAAACAGGGTTTGGTAAGCGGGGAAAATGTGTAGAACCAAAGCATCGTCGGTTTTTCAATGCCGGAGAAGGTTTAGAAGTATCTCATCAGAGCTCCAACTTGGATTTGTGACGGTGTCGGTGGTGGTATTGATGGAGGTGGAGCAGCTAGTGGTGGTGGTGGCAATGGAGGTGAAGAATCTGGGGGAGGAAGGTGGGGGGAGGAAAAGAAGGTTGGAGATTGAGTTATGTTGGAAGTTTTTAATGTTAGGATGGGGGATAAGGTATGGAGAAGATGAGCCGTGTGTTTGAATGGAGAAAGGAAAGCCCAGGATATTATGCACTATGTGCCATAATCTTCATAAGCATGTCACGACATCCTCTTGTGGTGGGAGAAAATAAGTTGAAAGTTGGGAGTAGTGTGGTATAAATCGAGAGTTGAGAGTTTTATCGGCCAATTGGTGAAAATTATGATTATTTAAAGCTAATATCCCCATTTTAAAACTTTAAAATTCAGACCTTTTCAAATTAGGAATTTAAAATAGGTAAAAACACACACACAAATAAGTATATATAGGTTATATGCAAAGCACTAAATATTGCGAGAACACCTAGAACAACAAAATGAATCACTCATTTTTACAACCCTAAAACCCTAAAAAGTATATGAAAATGTTACAAATGTAAGATTTATTTTTTCTCACATTAGAATTCAAAAAAAAAAAAATGTTCAATTTCTATATAGCCTACACATATGTAGGTTATGTGTTTAGCAAATTTCCAACATGTATGTAGGCTACATGTAGGAAAAAATATATGGTTTTTTTATGTATATATAATACACATATGAATGTAAGAAACATAAAATTTAAAAAATATGAACCTTAAATCCCAAAATTTAGTGATTTAGTGTTGTTCTTTATGTTCTCGCAATAATTAGTGTTCTGTAATGATTCTCATCCTATAATATATATATATATATATATATATATATTCATATAGAAAACTAAGAAATATGTCATTCTATTGATGCGGTGTCGATGCGGCTCGGTTCGGTTCGGCTCGGCTCAGTTCGGCTCGGTTCGAGACCGAAGTCGACGACGTTCCTCTGTCGCACGACCCGACATTCGCGATACGAGAACGAAGATTATGCGAGATGACATCATCATGATGATGTCACATATACGAATTGAACTTTGCATGATTTAAACTGTACATGACATCATCATGATGATGTCACGTATGTATGTTCACAAAGCGTGCATGTCACGAAAGATATGTATTTCGTAGCTAACTTTGTACATCAAACACATGCATGTCATGAAAGATCATAGTTGTTCATGTCACATAAGTTCTTCATGACACTTTGTTTTTCGTGACATAGTTGTGTGTTGTCATGGTCCACGAAAGACCATTTGTTTTAGTGGGCCTAGCATCTTTCGTGGCCCATGTACATGTTTCGTGGGGTTGCTGGGAATTGGCCTATGTATATAGCCTTACATAACACAGCTTAGGATCAGGAGAGCACACCCAACTAGTTTGAGAGCATTCTTGTATTATCTTTGTAACAAAACTTTGCTGGTTAATACATTTGAGCTTTAATCATTGTAATCTTTCTTGTGTTTGTGTGTTCTTGGCTTGGTTTGCATATACACTTGGATTCTGAGTGGCACTCGTGTGTGTGTGTTAAATAACAAGGAAGTAGGTTTATCTTGATTCTTCGAGTGGACCTACACATTCGAATTCAAATAACAATGTCTTGTAAGTTATAAAATCCATAGATTTCATTTGAAAATAGTATTTAGTTCCTTCCTCCTATGACCCAATTTGTACATATTAAACCTCAATTTGGTTTGAATGGAATTTAAGTTTTTTTTGTCCGATATGAATAATGTACACAGGTAATTCTTTAGTTAAAGACCATAACCTTTTTAATTGATTTTTTTTTCATATATGAAATTTTTTCTTTGTTAATGAAATATAGATTTAATTTTTTTAATTAAATTTTAATTAATTCTTTTTTACTTAAAAAGAAGTTTAGAGAGGAGAGGTATGTGATGACCACACCCGTGGCATAAAAACAAAGTGTTAGGATGTTAGCGAGATACATGCACCTTTAATCAAGTGGACCAACATCTATATAAACTTTTTGAGACTTTAAAACCCTTCCATGGCCATCTGGTTGTTTTGTATCTAGATGAAATGTCAGAAAAATCAAATAACGAAAAATAAAAGGAATACAAAGTAGTGACATAATGATGGCACTTCTCCAAAATCTCAGAAACATTGATTTGAGTAGCTCCGCAAATGGATTGGGTTGGGAATGATGGTCAACTTCCGATAAACAAATTCTACTAAAGCTTGGTCCTTTTACGGCGAAGTAACAAGCATGAAAAGAAAGTGGGTAAAACTGCTGGCTAATTTGGCGATTCAACCAGCACTAGATAGCTAGTGAAATCCTTTTGGAATTCATCCAAATCATTATAATTAGTAACTCAAAACCCAATGTGATTTACGCTTTGCTACAAATCTTATTCGTCGATTCGTCATTGTGTCTTTGGGGATAATGTTCACAAATAAAATTGTGGTAGAAAACGATTGTGTGATTTACTTTTCTATAGCAAACTGGGTTCAAACACAACATCACAATATATATGATGATGGAGATGTTTAAGGAATCCTTCTTGGAAAGAATCACAAAAATTCTTTTTATGGGCCACAAGTAGTATTGGTTGCAAAGGTTTAAGAGTCAAATCGAGATTCCATACCTGGTTCACACATTGATTGAGTTATGGTGACGTAATCCTTAATTGGATACACACCTATGCAGTAAAACTAATAAAAACTTTGAATAAGATTTTGTGTGTTTGTTGATACACTTTTTGTGTCTGTCACTAGTCTTGTTATGTGATTTTGTATTTTGTACGGTCTTTATTATTTATCGAGTCTGTATTCGCAGTCGACCAAGTCGGATATCCTCCTATTCGCTTGTGTCTGACTTGTTTGTCTCTCTTTGTATGTAAGTATCGTAAAACAATGCATGTTGCATCTAAGGGTATTTCTGTCATTTATATTTATGATGTTTGTACCTTGTCTGTTTGCTGTCTGTTTATAGCAAACAGATCAACATTTGCAGGCTTTGGCGAAACACATCAGTTTCGTCAAATGGGTGTTGACAAAACAGAGTGTTTGTCTTTGCTTGTGTTTCGTCAAAGGAAGTCAACGAATCAAATGTGATTCGTTGACTGTTGGGCTTGTTACTGGGCTTACTTGTGTTTCGTCAGCCCATGTCCTGTTTCGTCAAGCATTTCAGCCCACCTGCTATATAAGGCACAGATTGTTCACAGTTTCAGTAGAGATGAGAGTTTACCCTTTGTGCTTGTAAGAACTGTGTTTGTATCAGTTGCTTTATCTCATCCAGTTAATCAAAAGATTGTGCTTCTTTGGTTAGCCTTTGTGTTCTTTATGTTCTGTGTTTGATTGGCTAAGTTAAGTGGTTTCCGCACACTTAGCTTTGTTTGCTATAAACAAGGATTTTGTAGTGAAAATCGATCCTCCGATTTAGGGACCTACAAGTGGTATCAGAGCTTTGGCTCTTATCCTTGTTTAAAATCAAACATAGTTCGGGTTGTTGAACAAGTTGTAGTGTTTTTATAAGATTTTGGTTCTTGAAACTTCATATTTTTCTAGAAAAAGTTATCATAAAATGTTGACTTTCTTGGGATTTTGCTAAAATTTTAGTGAAAACCTTGCTTTTTTGTGTGTTTTTCATACTTACAAGTTGGTTTTTGTTGAAATTATTAGTTAAAATTGTTTTTTGTAAACTGGCAGTTCATCCGGTTGTTTAGTGTTCTTCACATCTTCATAATATATTCAAGTGTTCTTATTAAAAGTGAACTTTTAATCTAAAAGATAAGGTGTGAGTATTTGAAAAGTGTTTGACCAACCTCTTTATCCACCATACTTCTAAGTTGGTGAAAAGGAAGGTTGAAAATCGTGTGACTTGACTGGCTGGGTATAGACAACTCACCAACTTTTACCAACCTCTGACAATCTCTTTTTGACGAAACAGAATTAGAATTCAACGAAACACAAAGTCAACGAAACAGGAAGCATCTCGCCAAAGGTCTCTTTGACGAAACTGAAATCTGTTTCGCCAAAGATCCCTTCGACGAATCACATCTAATTCGCCAAAAGTCCCTTCGACGAATCAAAGTCTGTTTCGCCAAAGGTCCTTTTGACGAATCACATATCTGTTTCCTCAAATCTCTTTGAAGAAACAAGATCTGTCTCGTCGACTGCTGTTTCGTCAAAAGGTATTTCAGTTTCGTCAAGACAGTTCAAAGTTTTCAACAGAAGGGTTGCAAGTTAACCTTAACAGTGTGTTTACAAGTGTTTGTTCAGGTTTTCAGCTAGTAGTCATCGAATATGAGTTGTACAAGTCCTTGGGACTGGAGTACTGACCCACGACCAGGTCAAAGTTCAAATCAGACATCTATGGCGTCTTACTTAGCAAACTCCATACCTCAACAACAACCGTCCATAAGTGCGAGTCAATGGGCTTTGGTATCAAATCAAAACCAAAGTATTCAAAATCTACTGTTGAGCGAGAGTGAGACGGGTAGCAACAATCGCCCGCCAAAGCTAAATCACATGAATGATTATCCATCATGGAAGGGACGTTTCCACACGTATGTTCAAGGGCAAAGCACCGAACTTTGGACGTGTTTCATTAATGCGGTCAACCCTGCCCTTGAAACAGCAGCATCAACTTCAGCGGGTTATGCTAATATGCTTGAGGATGATAAGAAAGCTTATGACTTGGAGAAAAAGGTGTTTGCCATACTTACACAAGCACTTCACAAAGAAATCTATCATCAATTTGGGTATTGTAAGACCACGAAAAGCCTATGGGATGCATTGGTGGCGAGAGGAGAAGGGAATGCAGCATCCAGGAAGACTCGGCATGATCTGTTAAAGAAAGAGTTTGAATCATTTCAGTTCTTGGAAAATGAAACCCTAAATGATATGACTTCACGTTTCTATCATTTGATTAGTGAAATGAGTTCTTACAATGTTAATGCTACCCATCAAGAAATGATTGCACGGTTTGCTGATGCTCTACCTCCAAAGTGGAGCCCATTCATTGAGCTTCTGAAACATACGGGTGCACTGGATGCAGCAAATGCTAGTCTCTATGAATTCATTCAGAAGTTAGAGCACAAGAATGAAGAAGAAATTAGGAAGGCTAAAAGAATTGCAGCTGCACCTCCTCAAAATACAGAAATGTATTTGCCTGGTTTTGGTCCTTCAGCTAGTTCTAGTTCCGTTCAACAACCGAAGCTTCAAACAGCGTTTGTATCCAATACAAACTCTTCTCCGTTTCAACAGTTCAATCAAGCACAACCACAATGGGATCAAAGTGCCTATCTTTCACAAACCATTCCTACACCTCAAGTTACAACGGCTCAACCACAGTTTGATCAAAGCACCTATCTATCACAGTCAATACCCACACCACAGTCACAACCACAACAACAAGCTCATTATGCCAACAATCCCCCACCCCACAACCCTAACACGATCAGAGTCGATACTTCAAACCTCTCACAATTTAGCATTGAAGTAGCTAAGGAGCATATGGAAAACATTAATACAATGGTCAGTGCTTATTGTGGTTTGGTGGCAGGTCAAATTGGAAACATCAATATGACCAATGAAGATTATCAACAGATAGACAAGGATGAAATGGAGTTGATGGATATCAAGTGGGCTTTTGCTAGTGCAGTTAGAAGGGCAAAAGATTTCATGGCTCGAACTGGTAGAACTTCATTGGAAGGAAAGAAAGATACGAAGTATGGGTTTGATATAAATGCTGTCACATGCTTTAATTGTGGCGAGAAAGGGCACTTCAAACGTGAGTGCACTCGACCAACAAAACAAGGCAATCATAATCCTTTCAGAAACCAGACGAGTACCTCGAATGTGAATGCCCAGCAAGAAAACCGTGACAGGAGGATTGTGGCAGTCAACAACAGTCAGAGCCAGTCAGGACCATCAAATCCCAATCGGGCCTTGACTGTTCAAGTTGATGAAGGATGTGACTGGTCTGTACAGTTTGGAGAAGGTGATCAAGGAGGTGGAACAGCTTGTTATGCAAAGATCATAAATCACATCAAGCATGTTCATAAAGAAGAATTTTCTGAAAGTGATGACAGTTCTGGTTATTCTGGAAGTTCTGATGAAGAAGGCTCTATTTCTGGGGATGATCAATCTGAGCCTGATGTGAAGGAGGAAGGAGGTGCTGATGTTGAAGATCTTCTAAATGAAGCTGATGAGCTCATATGCCAGAAATCAATTCTGATAAAGAAGGTTGCTACTGCATCTAAGGAAATGGAGAAGTTCTTTTCTGAAGATGGAGCTTTTTCTTTTCAAACTGCCTTTATGGCAAATGTCTCAGCCTCTTCAAGTCAGGTTAATTCTGAACCTCCTGTTACTAGTTTTTGTAAATCATGTGGAGATATGAAGCTTGAATTAGAAAAGCTTCATAGTCATAATCAAAATTTGGTTATTGAACTTTCAAAGTGCAAAGAGGCAAATATGGCTTTAACTCGAAACGAAAAAGAATTTAAATCTGTAATCGAAACATTAAAGAAAAGCGTGTCCGAAGTAAACAAAGTGGTTTACCGTAAACAAGTAAGTATAAATGAGTACATTAACATTGTGGAGGAAACCAAGAAGCAACTAGCCATTGCCCAATGCAAGCATGATGCGATCAAACAAAAATTGGAAAGTTATTCTAACTCCCGATTTGTGCTTGATCACATCATCGATGTTCAACAACTGAAGGGAAATCAGAAAGGCATAGGATATACGAAATGTCCGCCCCCTTTGAGGCATAACTATACCAAGATGCCTGATGAGGAAGATATGCCACGGTATGAACCCAGTGTGCCTCTGAATTTTGAGGAATTTTCTACTGGCCTAGGGTTCAAACCGGACAATTCTTCAAACACATCCTCTAAGCAACAAGAAACTTCAGCATCCATGAAGCAAAGTCCTCCAATTATCAAGGACTATGAGACATCGGATGATGAATCAGAATTGGATGTAAGTGATCAGGATAAATCACTTAACAAGATGAAAGGAGTAGTTATTCCACGAGAGAATCACATTCTTTGTGATCCTGATACTCCTGATGTCCCATCTATTAAGAAACAAGTGATTGATTCTGTCAAAGTTGACAAGACATTCGTGTCTACTGTTAAAAGCAGTAATGTGTTGTATACGTTGGTTGGAGGTGATAAAATCTACTCAGATCACGATTTCCCAATTAAAAAATGTAAATCAATCTTTGATTGATAAAGTCTTTGAAGACAACACAAACAAATTTTTGGGAAAAACACTTCCGGGAATTGTTGTAACACAATGTGATCCAATTCCTAAGGCTGAGATTAGAAAACAGTTTGGTAATCAAAAATCACCAACCACTCAACAACCTAGTGCTTCTAATGGTAAACAACCAGTCAAAAGAGCTCAAAAGCCTAATGTCTCTAAAATGAAATCTGAAACAAAAGGAGCTCCGTTCCAAAAGAAAGCAAAAGATGTCAAATTCGTGTCATCTAAGGCTACTGATAAGATTGAGACTTTTGAGAACAAATCAAACACCGATTTTGTGCAACAAGTCACGATCTTAAAACGTAACAATGATAACAATTACACTCAACATACAAATGGGTGTGATGAAAAGGCAAGTACCTCAGGTTCCACGGGTTCGACATCTCATTGTCAATCAAATTCTCCTAAATTCGTAGAAAGGAGAACATGCTTTAAATGTGGAGAATTTGGGCATATCATCAAAAATTGCCCAAACGCTCCAAAAGAGAAACTTGTTGAGAAAGCACCACCTGAAAAGATTCATCCTCAACGTCGATCAGTTTCACCAAAACATGATAAACAAACAATTAAAGAACAAGAAAAGAAACTGAGACGTAAGAATATAAAAACTGTTGAGAAAGCTTTAAAATCGGAAGTTAATACAGTTAAAAAGGAACCAAGTATGTCACAACCTTTACAACCAGAAGCTTCAAAAACAGTTTACAACACTCAATCTGGTAGGCAAAAACAAACTTGGAAACCTAAAGCGGGTGATAATTCAGGGGGAGCAGTTGTACTTGAAAATCATCAAGAAATTGAGCTCACGTTTCGTGATGCTCAGGGACGACCCAAGACCACTAAGGCTTGGGTCCCCATCCTCAACTGATTTTTAAACGATATGTGCAGGGTGTTCCAGGAGGAACTATTAATAGTCATTGGATTGTTGATAGTGGAGCATCCAGGCACATGACTGGCCACTTACGGCTTCTATACGACGTGAGAAATATTAGAGGAGGCTATGTCACATTTGCGGGAGACAAAGGCGGATACATCACTGGAGAGGGAAGTATCTCCAATGGTATTGTGTGCTTCGATAAGATCAATTATGTTCGTCAAATTGATCATCATCTTCTCAGTGTGTCGCAAATCTGCGATAAAAAGTTCACCGTGCATTTTGATGATGCCGGTTGTTATGTGCTGAAACCTGGGTTCAAAATTCCACAAGAATGGATTCTCTTATCGGCTCCGAGAGTTAATGATCTTTATATTCTCGACATGAGCCAAGCGATTACAACATCTGCACAGGTCACTTGCTTTGTTTCAAAAGCCACTGAAAAGGAGTCTATATCTTGGCACAGAAGAATGGGGCACATTCACTTGAGGAAACTGAACCATTTGGTGAAAAACAATCTTGTGAATGGTGTGCCTGTGAGAAGTTTTCATGTACAAGATATCTGTGTCTCGTGCCAAAAAGGGAAGCAAACAAAGAAGTCTCACCCTTTGAAGAAAATCAACACTGTCAGCATACCTCTTGAACGTCTTCATATGGACCTTTTTGGACCTATGAAGCACAAGACAACATTCGGAGATGCTTATTGTTTAGTGGTTACAGATGACTATTCTAGATTTTCTTGGGTATCCTTCATGGCACACAAGAGTGAAACTCCTGGCATCCTCAAGGATCTTCTTACAATGTTGGAGAATCTCTATTCGTTGAAAGTGAAAAGGATCCGAAGCGACAATGGAACCGAATTCAAGAATCAAGTTATGGATGAGTTCTGTACTTCCAAAGGCATTCTTCATGAATACAGTTCTCGGTATACTCCACAACAAAATGGTGTCGCGGAGAGGAAGAATCGGACGATAATCGAAACTGCAAGAACGATGTTAGTAGAGTCGGAACTCCCTGTTCAATTCTGGGGGGGCTGTATCGACTGCGTGCTATACATTAAACCGAGTTCTTACAGTAAAGAGACATGGCAAAACTTGCTTCGAACTCCTTCAGAAAAGGAAACCGAATCTTTCTTACCTAGAACCTTTTGGTGGTCCATGTACTACGATTGAGCCGGATGGAAAGTTTAGAGCGAAAGCTATTGAGGGTTTCTTCCTTGGATATGTTACTCCGAATTTTCGTGTTTGGAATCTGGCTACCAAAAAATTGAGCTATGGAGTTAGGTGAGGGTTCAAAGGTACACGAGTCCTGTTAGGGCTCCGGGTGATCCGTGGATGTTCAATTATGATGGACTATTTGACTCCTTTAATCTGCCAACCTTTGACGAAGAATCAGCAGCTGCTAGAATGTTGTTTGAAAGTGACAATGTTACTGTCTCGCCATTGGTTAGACCTGTTCTTGTTGACCCGCAAGGCTCTTCATCGGTTAACAATACGTATCAAAATGAGGTATTTGAAGATGCTGCTGATTACAATGAGTCTTCGGAAGATGATGAATATCATGATGCAGCAGAAGGATCTTCAGCTCCAGTTGCTCCTGTTCAAGGTGCCTCTGCTGATACACCTCATGTGCAGAACGTAGACACTGCTGAAGGGAATGCATCCACCTCTACACACATTCCTGGTGTGGAGTTGGTTGTCGATCTTAATCTTAACAATTTGGGTATCAATGCACGTGTGTCAGAAAATCCTGAAATGAGGATTCATGATACCCATCCCTAGCAGAATATTATAGGAGATGTCCATCGCGGTGTGCAGACGCGTAATCAGCTGAGAAACAACCAGAATGCTGGTTTGTATTCAGCTATAAGGGAATCTGGTCTTCAGAATGATTGGTCCTTCGAGTGTTATGTGTCACAAGAAGAACCAAAATCGTGGAAAGAAGCCTTAAAGGATAATGTTTGGGTTGAAGCCATGCAGGAGGAACTGCAGCAATTTCAAAAGCTTGGTGTTTGGAAGCTTGTTGAAAGACCAGAGAACTACAAGAAAATTGGCACTCGATGGGTTTTCAAATGCAAGAAGGACGACCGTGGAGTGATTATTCGTAACAAGGCAAGATTGGTCGTTCAGGGATTTCGACAAATCGAGGGGATTAACTACAATGAAGTCTATGCACCAGTTGCTCGTCTGGAAGCTATTCGGATCTTTCTTGCTTATGCATCATTCAAAGGATTCAAAGTCTACCAGATGGATGTGAAAAGTGCTTTTCTTCATGGGATAGTTCAAGAAGAGGTGTATGTCGAACAGCCTCCAGGTTTCGAAGATCCTGTTCATCCCGATCGGGTTTGGTTGCTCAGCAAAGCTCTTTATGGTTTACATCAAGCACCTAGAGCTTGGTACGCAACCCTATCCAACTATCTTCTGGAGAATGGATTTAGACGAGGCCTCATTGACTGCACCCTCTTCGTCAAGAAACAAAATGGAGATCTTCTTGTTGGTGCACTTGTGTCTGTACTTTGTCTGTATTCGGTCTGTATATAAACGATGTCCAAAGTTGGTCTGTAAGTTGACCAAGTCAACTATCCTCCTAGTTAGACTTGGCCAATCTGTTTGTAATATGCTTGTCTGAATCGAAGGATAGCCTCGAAGGATACTGTTGATCCTTCAAGGTGATCGAAAGATATGCTTCGACTGATGGCCCTCGAAGGATGATCCTTCGAGGTCCTTGCTGATCATTCGAACAGGTTGTCATCGATAGATGATCCTTCGGACCATCTATCGGATCCTTCGATCAGATCTGCTATGTATGGGTATATATATACCCATGCAGTGTAGTGTGAAAGATAGAGGCACACAGACAGAAAGTTAGGAAGTGGAGAGCATTCTGTCCGAAACACACACACACACACAATTTTGAGAGTTTGCAAACTGATTGTAAACATTGTGCTTGTAACCGGAAACTTTCTACGCGTTAATACAAGTGGTGTTAATCGTTGAATCTTGTGTGTTCTTGTGTTTGTTCTTGCATCATCCCGGTTTGCTCGCTAGCTTGGATTCCGCACTCGCTAGTGAGTTTGTATAACAAGGTTTAGGTTTGTTCTCGATCCTCCGAGAGGGACCTACAAGTGGTATCAGAGCTTTGGCTCTTTACCTTGTTTAAAACCGGGTTGTTCGAGTCTTTGGTGTGTTTGGACACTTGGTTTAGCACCCGTTTTTGGTAGTTTTCTGAATAAAAACGCGTTCTAAACCTTCGGGAGTGTTCAAGGTTGGGTTGGGTAACTTGAAAACTTGTTTTTAAGTAACTTTGATTTTTCCGGCAATTTTTCCGGTGAGTTCAGGTGACCGGATTTTTCTGGATAAGGGTATCAATTTTGGGTAACCTTTTGAAAGTTGGTGAAAAGGCGTGTCTAAACATACCTTTCTGCCGAAAGTTGGTACACCAACCTGTCACCTTTCTCACCAACCCGTCAACCTTTCTGTCAGTGTGTCAGACCCTCGAAAGATCATCCTTCGATCAAGGAGATTCGAAAGATAACCATCCTTCGAATATCTTTCGAAGTCAGTGAGTTATCCTTCGAGTCAAGGAATCTTTTCGAAAGATCATCCTTCGAGTCACTGTTTATTTCGAAAGATAAGGATCCTTCGTGTTAGGTGAATCTTTCAAGGTTATCTTTCGAGGTTAGTGTTCGAGCCATCAACAGTGATCCTTCGAACACTGTTGATCTTTCGAACAAGTGTCATCTTTCGAGATCTGTGTACGAAAGATAAGGATCTTTCATTGTTGAATCTTTCGATAAGGGGAATCTTTCGAAATCATCTTTCGAAAGATAAGGATCCTTCGAAGTAATTGTTTGAAACTCAACAGTGATCTTACGAACACTGTTGATCCTTCAAACAGGTCGTGATCTTTCAAACAGTTTACATCTTTCGATTCATATCTGTTTTGCACTTAACAGTTTGTGGTGTTTAGGTGTGGTATTTGTATTTGATCAAAATGAGCTGTACAAGTCCTTGGGATTGGAGTTTGGACTCACAATCTAATAGTCAAGAACTCACGTCTGTTGCAGCATGGGCAAAGAGTATGTTTCCTCCAGCATCAATCAGTCCAAATCAATGGGCTTTGGTAGCAAATCAAAGTCAAAGCCTTCAAAACTTGTTGATCAGTGAAAGTGAAACGGGCAGTAACAATCGTCCACCGAAGCTAAATCATATGAATGACTATCCTTCATGGAAAAACCGTTTTCACACGTATGTCCAAGGACAAAGCACCGATCTTTGGACGTGTTTCATCAATGCATTCAATGAGAATCTGGAGACTGCTGCGTCCACTTCTGAGGGTTATGCCAATATGCTTGAAAATGACAAGAAGGCTTATGAATTGGAGAAAAAGGCCTTTGCCACACTTACTCAAGCACTCAACAAAGACATCTACCATCAGTTCTCATATTGCAAGACCACGAAAATGTTCTGGGATGCCTTAGTTGCTAGAGGAGAAGGAAATGCAGCTGCTCGAAAGTCTCGAAGTGATTTGTTGAAGAAAGAGTTTGAATCTTTTCAGTTTTTTGGAAAATGAGACTCTAAATGATATGATCACTCGTTTCTATCATTTGATTAGTGAAATGTGTGCTTATGGTATCATTTCTACTCAGCCAGAGATGGTGAACAGGTTTGCTGATGCCTTGCCTCCAAAGTGGAGCTCTTTCATTGAGCTGTTGAAGCATACCGGAACTCTAGACCAAGTCAACATCTATGAGTTCATTCAGAAACTGGAGCACAAAAATGATGAAGAAATCAGGAAAGCAAAGCGAGCTCCCGCTCCGCAAAATACAGAAATGTATCTTCCGGGTTTCGATGCCTTGGCAAGAGCAGCAGCATCTCAGCAACCTAAGTTACAGACTGCATTTGTCTCCAACACAAGCTCATGTCCGTTTCCTCAGTCAACAGCTGCTCCACCACAACCTCAACAACAACAACAGCAAGCTCATTACACAAGCCATCCTAAACCTCAACCCCAAAATCCTCACACAATCCGAGTCGACAACTCAAATCTTTCACACCTTAGCATTGAAGTTGCTAAGGAACATATGGAAATTATCAATACCATGGTCAGTGCTTACTGTGGTTTGGTAGCTGGTCAACTTGGAAACATCAACATGACCAATGAAGATTATGATCAGATCGACAAGGAAGAAATGGAGTTGATGGATATTAAATGGGCTTTTGCTAGTGCGGTTAGAAGGGCAAAAGATTTCATGGCACGAACTGGAAGAACTTCGTTGGAAGGAAAGAAAAACACGAAGTATGGGTTTGATATTAATGCAGTCACGTGCTTTAACTGTGGCGAGAAAGGGCACTTTAAACGTGAGTGCACTCGACCAACAAAACACGGCAATCACAACCCTTTCAGAAACCAGACGAATGTGAATGCCCAACAAGAAAACCGTGAACGGAGGATGGTGGCAGTGAACAACAATCAGGGACAGCCTGGAAATGCAAATCACAATCGGGCTTTGGCTGTTCAAGCTGATGAAGGATGTGACTGGTCAGTTCAGTTTAGTGAAGGTGATCAAGGAAGTGGAACTGCATTGTATGCTAAGGTCATCGAGCAGGTTCATAAAGAAGAATTTTCTGGAAGTGATGACAGTTCTGGTTATTCTGGAAGTTCGGATGAAGAAGGCTCTGTTTCTGGGGATAATCACTCAGAGCCTGATGAGAAGGAGGAAGAAGGTGAAGATATTCAGGATCTTCTGAATGAAGCTGATGAGCTTAAATGTCAGAAATCAATTCTGATTAGAAAGGCGGATACTGCATCAAAGGAAATGGAAAAGCTATTCTCTGAAGATGGAGCTTTTTCTTTTCAAACTGCCTTTATGGCAAACGGCTCAGCCTCTACTAGTCAGGTAACTTCTGAACCTCTTGCTCCTAGTATTTGTAAATCATGTGCAGAGATGAAGCTTGAATCAGAAAAGCTTCATAGTCATAACCAGAATTTGGTTATTGAACTGTCGAAATGCAAAGAGGCAAACATGGCTTTAACTCGGAATGAAAAAGAATTTAAATCTGTAATAGAAACATTAAAGAAAAATGTGTCCGAGGTTAACAAAGTAGTTTACCACAAACAAGTAAGTATAAACGAATACATTAACATTGTGGAAGAAACTAAAAAGCAATTAGCCATTGCCCAATGCGAACATGATGCGATCAAACAGAAGTTGGATAGTTATTCTAACTCCCAATTTGTGCTTGATCACATCATCGATGTTCAACAACTAAAGGGAAATCAGAAAGGCATAGGGTATAACAAATGTCCGCCCCCTTGATGAACAACTATACCAAGATGCCTGATGAGGAAGAAATGCCTCGGTATGAACCCAGTGTGCCTCTTGATGTTGAGGAGTTTGCTACTGGCCTTGGGTTCAAACCGGACAATTCTTCAAACACAGCCCCTAAGGAACAAGAAACTTCACCATCCATGAAGCAAAGTCCTCCAATTATCGAGGACTATGAGACATCGGATGATGAATCAGAAGTGGCTGTAAGTGATCAGGATAAATCACTTAGCAAGATGAAAGGAGTAGATATTCCACGAGAAAATCACATTCTTTGTGATCCTGATACTCCTGAGGTTCCATCTGTTAAGAAGCAAGTGATTGATCCTGTCAAAGTTGATAAGACTGGTGTGTCTACTGTTAAAAGCAGTAATGTGTTGTACACGTTGGTTGGAGATAATAAAATCTACTCAGATCATGTTTTTCCAATTAAAAATGTAAATAAATCTTTGATTGACAAAGTCTTTGAAGACAATACAAACAAATTTTTGGGAAAAACACTTCCGGGAATTGTTGTAACACAATGTGATCCAATTCCTAAGGCTGAGATTAGAAAACAGTTTGGTAATCAAAAATCTCCAACCACTCAACAACCTACTGCTTCTAAGGGTAAACAACAACAACGAGCTCCAAAGCCAAAGGCTAAGGTTGAATCAAAAGGAGCTCGTTACATGAAGAAAGAAAAAGGTGTTAAATTTGTAGCATCAAAAGGTACAGATAAAATTGAGACTTTTGAAAACAAATCAAACACTGATTTTGTACAACAAGTCAAGATTTTGAAACGTAACAGTGATAACAATTACACCCAACACACAAACGGGTGTGATGAAAGAGCAAGTACCTCAGGTTCTACAGGTTCAACATCTGGTAGTCGATCAAGTTCTCCTAAGTCTGTTGAAAGGAGAAGTTGTTTCAAATGTGGAGAAATTGGGCACATTATCAGAAACTGCCCAAATGCTCCAAAGAAGAAATTGGTTGAAAAAGCTCCACCTGAAACAGTTCACCCTCAACGTCGATCAGTTTCACCTAAACATGATAAACGAACTGTAAAAGAACAAGAAACTAAACAACGACGTAAGAACATGAAAACTGTTGAAAAAGCTTTAAAATCTGAAGTTAAAACAGTGCAAAAGGAACCAAGTGTGTCACAACCTGTAAAACCAGAAACTTCAAAAATTGTTTATAAAAATAAATCTGGCAGGCCAAATCAAACTTGGTTACCTAAGTCGGGTGACAATTCAGGGGGAGCAGTTGTTCTTAAAAACCATCAAGAGATCGAGCTCACGTTTCGTGATGCTAAGGGACGACCCAAGACCACTAAGGCTTGGGTCCCCATTCTCAACTGATGTGTTTGATTGACATGTGCAGGATGTTCTAGGAGGAACTATTAATAGTCATTGGATTGTTGATAGTGGAGCATCCAGGCACATGACTGGCGACTTACGGCTCCTGTATGACGTGAGAAATATTAGAGGAGGGTATGTTGCTTTTGCGGGTGATAAAGGTGGGTACATCACTGGAGAAGGAAGTATCTCCAATGGTATCGTGTGCTTTGATAAGATCAACTATGTGAAGCAAATTGATCACAATCTTCTGAGTGTGTCGCAAATCTGCGATAAAAAGTTCTCAGTGATTTTTGATGACGCTGGCTGCTATGTGCTGAAACCTGGATTCAAAATTCCACAAGAATGGATTCTCTTATCGGCTCCGAGAGTTAATGATCTTTATATTCTCGACATGAGTCAGGCGATTACAACATCTGCACAAGTCACTTGTTTTGTCTCAAAAGCCACGGAAAAGGAGTCTATATCTTGGCACAGAAGAATGGGACACATTCACTTGAGAAAAATGAACCATTTGGTGAAAAATAATCTTGTGAATGGTGTGCATGTGAGAAGTTTTCATCTACAAGATATCTGTGTCTCGTGCCAAAAGGGGAAGCAAACAAAGAAGTCTCACCCTTTGAAGAAAATCAACACTGTCAGCATGCCTCTCGAACGTCTTCATATGGACCTTTTTGGACCTATGAAGCACAAGACAACGTTTGGTGATGCTTATTGTTTAGTAGTTACTGATGACTACTCTAGATTTTCTTGGGTATCTTTTATGGCACACAAGATTGAAACTCCTGGCATCCTCAAGGATCTTCTTACAATGTTAGAGAATCTCTATTCGTTGAAAGTAAAAAGGATCCGAAGCGACAATGGAACCGAATTCAAGAATCAAGTTATGGATGAGTTTTGTACTTCTAAAGGCATTCTTCATGAGTACAGTTCTCGATATACTCCACAACAAAATGGTGTCGCTGAGAGGAAGAATCGGACGATTATCGAAACTGCAAGAACAATGTTAGTAGAGTCGGAACTCCCTATTCAATTCTGGGGGGAGGCTGTATCGGCTGCATGCTACACGTTAAACAGATTTCTTACAGTAAAGAGACATGGCAAGACTTGCTTCGAACTCCTTCAGAAAAGGAAACCGGATCTTTCTTATCTTGAACCGTTTGGTGCTCCTTGTACTATGATTGAGCCAGATGGAAAGTTTGGTGCAAGAGCTATCGAGGGTTTCTTCCTTGGATATGCTACTCCGAATTTTCGTGTTTGGAATCTAGCTACCAAAAAGATTGAGCTATGGAGCGAAGTTAGGGTTCAAAGGTACACGAGTCCTGTTAGGGCTCCGGGTGATCCGTGGATGTTCGATTATGATGGGCTATTTGACTCCTTCAATCTGCCAACCTTTGACGAAGAATCAGCAGCGGCTCGGATGTTGTTGGAAAGTGACAACGCTGCTGTCTCGCCATTGGTTAGACCTATTGTTGTTGACCCTCAAGCTTCTTCGTCAGTCAACAATATGGTTCAAAATGAGGTTTATGAAGATGCTGCTGATTATAATGACTCTTCTGAAGATGATGAATATCATGGTGCAGCCGAAGGATCTTCAGCTCCAGCTGCTCCTGTTCAAGGTGCTTCTGTAGATACACCTCATACGCAGAATATAGATACTGCTGAAGGGAATGCATCCACCTCTACCCACATTCCTGGTGTGGAGTTGGTTGTTGATCTTAATCTTACCAATTTGGGTATCAATGCACGTGTACCAGATAATCCTGAAATGAGGATTCATGATACCCATCCCCAGCAGAACATAATAGGAGATGTCCATCGCGGTGTGCAGACGCGTAATCAGCTGAGAAACAACCGGAATGCTGGTTTGTATTCAGCTATAAGAGAATCTGGCCAACAGAATGACTGGTCCTTCGCGTGTTACGTGTCACAAGAAGAACCAAAGTCGTGGAAAGAAGCATTGAAAGATAGTGCTTGGGTTGAAGCCATGCAGGAAGAATTACAGCAATTTCACAAGCTTGGTGTTTGGAAGCTTGTTGAAAAGCCTGAGAATTACAAGAAGATTGGCACTCGATGGGTCTTCAAATGCAAGAAAGACGACCGTGGAGTGGTTATTCGAAACAAAGCTCGTTTAGTCGTTCAAGGTTTTCGTCAGATAGAGGGGATCGACTACAACGAAGTCTATGCACCAGTTGCACGTCTGGAAGCTATTCGGATCTTTCTGGCTTATGCCTCATTCAAAGGTTTCAAGGTTTACCAGATGGACGTCAAAAGTGCATTTCTACATGGTGTGGTTGAAGAAGAGGTATATGTCGAACAGCCTCCTGGTTTTGAAGATCCTGTTCATCCCGATCGGGTTTGGTTGCTCAACAAAGCTCTCTATGGTCTTCATCAAGCGCCACGAGCTTGGTATGCAACCTTATCTACATATCTGCTGGAGAACGGTTTTCGAAGAGGTCTTATCGATTGTACTCTCTTCATCAAAGAACAAGATGGAGATCTTCTTCTGGTACAGGTATATGTTGATGATATTATTTTTGGTTCTACTAATGATGTTTTGTGTAGGAATTTCGAGCGCATCATGCAGGATAAGTTCGAGATGAGTGCTATGGGGGAATTGAATTTCTTTTTGGGCCTACAAGTGCAACAAACGGAGTCTGGGATATTCATCCATCAGACTAAATATGTTGGAGACATCTTGAGCCGGTTCCAGATGTCCGATGCAACGCCCATTGGTACCCCATTGCCAACTAATCACGGAATAACTCCTGACTTGAAGGGTGAACCTGTTAGCCCTTCATACTATCGCGCGATGATCGGATCCCTTATGTACCTCACAGCATCAAGGCCAGATATAATGTACCCAACGTGCCTGCTCGCCAGATATCAAGTTAACCCGAAGGCCTCACATCTTGCAGCTGTCAAAAGGATTTTTCGTTATTTGAAGGCTTACCCCGACACCGGTCTGTGGTATCCTAGGGATAATAACTTTGACTTGGTCGCTTTCAGTGATTCTGATTTTGGCGGATGCAAAATCGACGGCAAATCCACAACGGCTGGATGTCAGTTTTTAGGAAATCGCCTAGTCACATGGCAGTGCAAGAAGCAGACATGCGTCGCTACATCAACATGCGAAGCTGAATACATTGCTGCCTCAAGTTGTTGCTCCCAAGTTCTTTGGATCCAACAACAATTGCGGGACTACGGTTTTGAATTCCTAACTACTCCTATTTACGTTGATAATTCTGCTGCTTTAGATATCACTAAAAATCCTGTGCAGCATTCAAAGACCAAACACATCGAAATCAAATATCACTTCATACGTGATTGCTTTGAGAAAAGGCTAATCGATGTTGTTAAGGTCCACACCGATGACCAACGTGCCGACTTATTTACCAAAGCTTTTGACAAATCTAGATTTGACTTCTTATTATTGGTAAATGGCATTAAGGTCAAGCAAGAGTAAAACCAACATCGGAAAATCATTTTTGTAAATATCTTTGTGTGTTTTTAAATTTCTCTTAGTTTATTGATTTTAGGGGGAGTAAATCCAAAAATCGGAAAATCCAAAAACATTGAAAAATTTCAAAAACACAAAAACAATAGAAAAACAAAAATGAGTTTCCTGGCGAGCAAAAGAGAAAATGATAGTACATCAGTGGTCTATACAAACCTCTTTAAACCTTAAATGAAAAACGATAAGCAGCTCTATATAAGATGTATCGGTAGGCTCACAATCATTTTAAAGTGTGCAGGGTGATATAAATCTTAATCGACTGAAGATCAGGTGGGAACCATTCATTGGCATATGGTCTTAGTACCGAAATTTCGTTTGATAGATTGCCGAGGTTCTGAGATATTCGGTCTTTATGCTGCTTATCATCTGGGTATCATGGTTGTATCTTTTACCGAAAAATAACGGGGACGCAAGTCTAGATCTTCCATGATACTATACATACGTGTACATATTGCATACTGCATTCGACCTCAATAAGTGATAAAAAATCACATGTCCAAAACAAATAAGTGATAAAAATATCACATTTTTCCGGGTGCCAAGTTCGTCTCTCTGCTGTACGGAAGTACTGACCTGTTCACGGACTTGCACCTGTGCCCTCATGCATACGAAAATCAAGTTCCTCATCAATAAGTGATTATATCACAAAGGGCTTGTTTTCAATTCAAAAAGTAAGATGAACTCTCGTGCATACCTTGATACGGGAATGTGTCGTGATGTGGATGAACACCGGTCGGTAAGTATAAATCATACCTTAACGTATCCCCTCGCCATGATTACATCTGATAAGTTGAGCTTAAGTGGACAACAATACCGATAATTGTTATAGGATGCTTATCTTAATGTTAACTAACTGAACAACAAGAGTGTTTTGGCATGACCGTACACTGATATGATTCTCTTACCCTCGAAACTCGCAAAAAGAATGTCTGTATATATTTATTTACTGCTTAACTTTTATTGTTTTTCTTTTAAACAGTTTCGTCGTTTGGTGCATATCAGCACGACATTAGCGGTGATGTCGTTTGATAACACTCAAAAGATTTTAAATTGTTGTCTTTTAGTTTCTAAAATACCAAAAAGATTTTAGGCTTGTTTTAATATAAACTTTATAAAAGCCAAAAAGATTTTCTTTCTACTTTATTTTCGATCGTACGATGTTGGAGCTCGAGTCTTCGTTACCTGAAACCTGAACGAAAACCGAATTGACTAAATCTTCATAAACGGTCGAAATTTGCAAGTTTTGAAAGTTAAGTCTAAAGTTGAGAAATTTATTAAACTTTCAAACTGTCGGACGGTGTTTGATTATGACATGGTCATTCGTGTGTCATTTGTTTATACTATATTCCAAGCAGTTGTTCTCATTACGCGTTTAGATTTCTTGCATGTGCAGATTCTAAAGGCTAGGAGAACATGGTCGATGACAAGCTTTGGAATGAAGACACAACGTGAAGGCACTCAACTGATGAAGATGATCGAGTTGCCGCTGGCCATCATCAACACCACAAGGATCTCACTTCATAAAGATTAAGTCATTCACGAGCATAACTCAAAGGGGAGCTTATGTTAAGGGGGAGTTTGTTAACACACTTCCTACATGATACGGGTAGTTTGTTGATACACTCTCTGCTTTCAAGACGTGAAGATTTTAAAGATCCACCGACATTGAAGACTTGAAAGGACATCAGAGTTTTGGTAACTCGAAGACCAAAGACTGTCGAAGTTCGAGACGAGTCTACAACTATAGAAGATAAAGACAAAGCTACAGCCAAGGGGGAGTTTGTTGGTGCACTTGTGTCTGTACTTTGTCTGTATTCGGTCTGTATATAAACGATGTCCAAAGTTGGTCTGTAAGTTGACCAAGTCAACTATCCTCCTAGTTAGACTTGGCCAATCTGTTTGTAATATGCTTGTCTGAATCGAAGGATAGCCTCGAAGGATACTGTTGATCCTTCGAGGTGATCGAAAGATATGCTTCGACTGATGGCCCTCGAAGGATGATCCTTCGAGGTCCTTGCTGATCATTCGAACAGGTTGTCATCGATAGATGATCCTTCGGACCATCTATCGGATCCTTCGATCAGATCTGCTATGTATGGGTATATATATACCCATGCAGTGTAGTGTGAAAGATAGAGGCACACAGACAGAAAGTTAGGAAGTGGAGAGCATTCTGTCCGAAACACACACACACACACAACTTTGAGAGTTTGCAAACTGATTGTAAACATTGTGCTTGTAACCGGAAACTTTCTACGCGTTAATACAAGTGGTGTTAATCGTTGAATCTTGTGTGTTCTTGTGTTTGTTCTTGCATCATCCCGGTTTGCTCGCTAGCTTGGATTCCGCACTCGCTAGTGAGTTTGTATAACAAGGTTTAGGTTTGTTCTCGATCCTCCGAGAGGGACCTACACTTCTGCTGGTGCAGGTATACGTTGATGATATTATTTTTGGTTCTACTAATGAATCTTTGTGCAGGGAATTCGAGCATATTATGCAAGAAAAGTTCGAGATGAGCGCTATGGGGGAGATGAATTTCTTTTTGGGCCTACAAGTTTAGCAAACCGAGTCTGGGATATTCATCCATCAGACAAAATATGTTGGTGACATCTTGAGCCGGTTCCAGATGTCAGATGCAACGCCCATTGGTACCCCACTTCCGCAAAATCACGGGATTACTCCGGATTTGAAGGGTGAAAGCGTTAACTCCTCCTATTTTCGTGCTATGATCGGATCTCTCATGTATCTTACTGCTTCGAGGCCTGACATAATGTATCCAACGTGTCTGCTCGCAAGATATCAAGCTAATCCGAAGGCCTCCCATTTGTCAGCTGCAAGAAGGATTTTTCGCTATTTGAAGGGATGTCCAGACACTGGTCTTTGGTACCCTAGGGATGATAGCCTTGATTTGACCGCATTCAGTGATTCTGATTTCGGCGGTTGCAAAATTGACGGCAAATCAACAACAGCAGGATGTCAGTTCTTAGGAAGTCGCCTGGTGACGTGGCAGTGCAAAAAGCAGACATGTGTTGCTATATCAACCTGTGAAGCAGAATACATTGCTGCCTCCAGTTGTTGCTCCCAAGTCCTGTGGATACAACAACAAATGCGCGACTATGGTTTTGAATTCCTAACTACTCCTATTTTTGTTGATAACAATGCTGCCTTACAGATCACTAGAAATCCTATGCAGCATTCCAAGACCAAACACATCGAAATTAAATATCACTTCATACGTGATTGTTTTGACAAAAGATTAATCGATGTAATTCATATCCCCACCGAACACCAACGTGCCGACCTGTTTACGAAAGCTTTTGATAAATCACGGTTCGATTATCTACTTTTGGTCAACGGCATTAACGTGATACCTGAGTAAACTACTTTGGCTAATCGTTTTTGTAAATATTTTCTTTCAAAACTTAAAAAATACAAAAAGATTTTCCTTTTGTAATCTTTTAGCATTTTAGGGGGAGAAAATTTCAAGAAAATACAAAAACATTAGAAAATCTCAAAAATCCAAAAAGATGTTTTTATGTTTCTGTCTTCCAATTTACAAAAATTCAAAATTAAAAAAAAAGAAAAAAAAAAGAAAACCCAAAAATGAGTTTCTTGGAAAAAGGAAGGTGATGATATTCACTGGTGTGGTCGGTCAACATGGTTAAAATCTTTAAACAAATGATAAGTATCTCTTCTAACGATGTATCGGCAGGCTCACAATCAAACTAAAATGTGCAGGATGATACAAACCTAACAGACTTCAAGTCAAGTGGGAACCATTCATTGGCATACGGTCTTGGTACCGAAATTTCGTTTGATAGATTGCCGAGGTTCTGAGATATTCGGTCTTTATGCTGCTTATCATCTGGGTATCATGGTTGTATCTTTTACCGAAAAATAGCGGGGACGCAAGTCTAGATCTTCCATGACACCATACATACGTGTACATATTGCATTCGACCTCAATAAGTGATAAACAATCACATGTCCAAACTAATAAGTGATAAAATATCACATTTTTCCGGGAGTCAAGTTCGTCTCTCTGCTGTACGAAAGTACTGACCTGTTCACGGACTTGCTCCTGTGCCCTTCATGCATCGAAAATCAAGTTCCTCATAAATAAGTGATTCTATCACATAGGGCTTGTTTTCAAATCAAAATAAGTGAGTATCTCACATCTTATACGGTCAAACAGATGATAATCGGTATACTCACCGGTAAGATGAATTCTCGTGCATACCTTGATACGGGAATGTGTCATGAGGTGGATTCACATCGACTAGTAAGTATAATTCTTACCGTAAAGCGTATCTCCTAAGTGTGATTACGTTTGATAAGCATGAGTTTATGTGGACAACAATATCGATAATCGAGGTAGTATACTTATCAGGAACTTTATGCAGAAATCAAACCATGTTGACTATGACCGTAAGCTGGTATGATTCCTTATCCTTGAAACTCGCAAAAGTTGCATCTGTACAGTTGTTTAACTTGTCAATTTTTAGTTGCATTTAGTTAGTTTTCAGCATTTTAAGAATTATCTGTAATGTAGTGTTTAAGCTTGTTTTTGATTATGCCAAAGATGTTGCTTGGTGTTTATGACCGGAAGCCTGAAACCTACTTCATAAATCGTTCTTGTTTTTGGAAAACTCAATGGAATGCCAAAACGGAAAATTGCTAAAACCCTGTGTGCAGTATGCAAAAAGTTTCATGCCTTGTGTTTTTGGAACAAAAGTTGTCGAATCAAAATTGGTTGACGAATCATACTGTTGTTGACGAAACAGATTTTGGTCAAAGTCAGAGTTTAATCTTGGTCAACCATTGATAAAATTGACGAAACAGACTGTCTCGTCAAGATGTTGACGAAACAGAAGCCCAAAGTCTGTTTCGCCAATGGACTTAATTCACAGGCCCAAGCTCAGGCCCATTTTCTGTTTCGTCAAAGCCCAATCGTGATTCGTCAAACCTCTGTTTCGCCAAAAAGGTGGGTCGGTTACAAAAGTCCTTATGTCAGAGAAGATGGTTCACTTTTTCAAAAACACTCAAGTTTCATATCTTCATCTTCTCTCCAAACACCCAAAAACCCATACCCACGGTTACCATTTTTTTTCTCACTAAAATCATCTGTTTTTCATCGAGAATCTTCAAGTTTCAAAGGTGAAATGTTTATTTATTATCATGTTTCAGTTTTGGCACCGTCGGTTTTTCACCGAAAACCGTCGGAGACACCTCTAAGATCTTATCTGCTTTCTTTTGTTGTATGTGATGCATAACTTGATGTGATTTTCTTGTAAATGTATCATGCCTATCTGTTTGTTTGGGATTTGTTTCGGGTTTGGGTTTGTATAGAAAAACAGAGGACTGGTGTTTTGCAGTGATTGTAACTTTTGAATGGAATTTTTGATAATAATCTCATCTATATCAGTTTTTGGGCATAATTGTTACTCGGTTTGGGTTAAATATGTTACCGATTACTAGTTATGATGATCTGGTCTTGTTTTAAACTCCATTCGGCGAAACACCCAATTTCAAACCCTAACTCCAGCGAATCTGAATGTCGGCGAATCAGATTTGGGGAAACAGACAGTCGGCGAATCACATATTTGACGAATCAGCTAGTCAACGAATCAGACTCGTTGACGAATCACAATAATATTCTGTTTCGTCAAAGGCTTGTTTGGCGAATCAAATTGGTCAATGAATCAGAACTGGTCAACAACCAATTCTGTTTCGTCAAGAGCAATTCTGTTTCGTCAATGGATCTTTTCTGGTCAACAGTCAGGCTCTGTTTCGTCAAACCATTCTCTGTTTCGTCAACTGATGTCTGTTTCGCCAACCCTGCCTTAGTAAATTTTACAGTCTGCAGTTTGTTCACAGTGGACATGGTTTGACAGTGTGTATGTCAAATGGATACATGAACTTGTATCCATACATGTCCATATCTATATGTAAGTGATTATTATTTATTGTGGACGTTTTAAACTTGCAGATGGCTCCTAAAGAAGGAAAACGGAAGCCGGCGACAAAGAAAGAAAATAAGACGGAGGAGGAAATCATGTCTGAAAAACGCCACAATCAGGTTGCATATTTGGATCCGGAGGAGAAACTTGCTGAGCTTAAAGACATTACTAGATGGATCCGGGAATCACATATCAACTTTGCTGTTACATTCTCAACGCCTGTATACAAGTCCCTCATCAAAGCATTCTGGGATTCGGCAAATGTTGGTCAAGTGGATGGCAAGGAAGTTATCAGTGGCCGGGTAGAGAATGTGGATGTGATTGTGTCACCGGATATTCTCAATGAAGTTCTTCAGTTGCAGGATAGTCCGGACGCTCCAGTTTCTGTTCCTATTCTGTGTATTCGAGGCTGTTTGTTACGGATGAAATGCACCGGAGATATCCTTAGTATGCAAATTAACAAGGGTGATCTGCCGCTAAGATACAAGTTTCTATTACACGTTTTGATCCAATGTTTGAGCAACAAACGGGCCGGTTACGACATGGCTAGCAACGAACTCATGGGTCTTCTGGTGGCCTTAGTACTAAACAAACCGTTTAGTATTTCGAGGTTCATCTTTGAGAACATGAAGGAGAATCTGACACGTACTGGAAAGAACAAGACCATTGGAAGCAAGTATTGGATGTATCCATGTTTTCTGCAGATGATAATGAATGTTCAACATCCAAGTCTTCCAAAGGCAGACAACGATGTGCTGAAGATAGAAGCTATGAACTTCCACTCATTACGACTCATCAGGAACTTAGCCAATAAAAGATACAAGGAGAGCGATCCTCCAAGGAAATTATTCGGTGCTCTTCACAACACAGCGTATGTTGCTCCTGAAGACAACAAGTGGCGTCATGAAGACAGTCAATCTGATGATGAAGAACCTGAATTAAAAAGGATATGAGTGAGAAGTTTGGTCCAGAACCAGAAGTGTCCGATGAATCTGACAGTGATGATAATGGTGGTGATGGTGGTGATGGTGGTGATGCTGGTGCCGTTGGTGCATGAAGTGTAGGAACCACTAGTGGCACATCAGCTGGTGGTACTTCAGCTGGTGGTACCTCAGCAGGGGGAGTGTCAGCTGGTGACACAACAGCCGGTGGTGATGATGAGGCTGATTCAGACTCTGATGATGATCTCTTGCATGAACCTGGATACGAGATGTATCTAGATGAACGCGGGGTACGAAGATATAGAAAGATCAGACAGGAAAATGATCCGGAATATGTTCCTTCTGATCCTGAAACGGAACGTGCAAGAAAAAGGAAAGCCGGAAAATCAGCAGAGCATCAGAAGAGAAAGAAAGCTCGGAAATACTTGAGTACCTCTTCCCGAGGTTCTGTGCCACAAACTCCTATTCCAGAACCACCTGCAGTCTCTTCTCCTCCTGCAGCTCAAACTGTATCTCCGCAGCCTATTCCACAACGATCCATGGCTGCTGCAATCAGAGCAACCACTTCTCAACAACCGAGTAGTGAACGTCGAAGGATCTACTCGGAGATGACTCAAGAAGAAAAGAATCATTTTCTGTTCCTTCAATATGAGGCTGCAGCAGACCGCATTCAAAGACAGACTGATTTTGTTCGTATCACAAAGAATGATCAAATCCATCATCAGGTAGAGATTGATAGGTTGAAAGCTACTGTTGGTGAACAGCAAGCTACTATCCAACAACAACAAGCAGAGATCGATCTTCTTAAAGCTGAAAATGAACGGATGAAAGCTTCCGAAGCTGAAAGGGATAGAAGGAGTTCGATTCTTCAAAAATTGGCTGAAGACCTGAGAAATAGATGCGACGTGATGAAAGAGTGGTATGACTCGCGTAATACCACAATACTTGATGGGGCCAAGAAGATGAGTGCTAACTTTGATTTTCTCCGCAAACGAGTCGCTACTTTGTGGGAGGATAGGTGCAAGCAGCAAGAAATTCTGCAGAAAAGGGATGAAGATCTTGAGGATCAAGGGAATCCTGATTCAGCTGCTACACCACAACAGCCCCCAGCAGCTGGTACTTCATCTGCTGTAGTCGTTTATCAGCCGTCAGTGATAGGGTCATCTGAAGGAGCGTCCAGTGGTACAGTCGGTGAAGAACAATTTCTTGAAGCTTTAGCTGGTACACCTCCTGTCCCTAGTTCAGCTGATTTAGCATTACAGGTTGTGCATCCGATTACTGGAGAATCTCTTGAAGAGGGTGAGATTGTTGATGATCTCACGCCTCAACAATTGATCACTTTGAAAGCAATGCGAGACGTTGATGATGAGGAAATTGAGAAGATGCCGAGTGAACCGGAATCTGCGAATGTTGAAAATGTTGATGAGATTGTCTTTGAAGGTGGTGTGAAGAAATCATCATATGTGAGACAAGATGGTACCGAATTTGCTCCATTTGATAAGGACTGGTTGAAAGACAACGTTGAAGACATTGATGAACACCTGAAAAACCGTGATACTTCAGAGAATGCCACAGACGCGTTCGCTGCGTGGCGTCAACGGTTTTTGTCAAAGGTTTCAAAGCCAGTTCCAGAAGCTACACAAGTTGATTTCTTACAGCTAGAAAAGGCTAAGCCAAGTGGGCGAATACTGTGTTGGATGTTTGTTAAGGAAATTCACTGTGTTGCGATCAAGAGGGAGTTCGGGATCTAGTATTTTAGGTCACTGCTGAGCATCTTATCTTTGCCATTTTATGATGTGACTGCCTTGACAAAGATAGATCTCATTAATCGCTCAGGATTTGATGGTGCGACGCTATTTGAACGTTTGATTCGAATGAACAAGAAATCGGGGTGGAAAGACAAGTCTTACAAGCCTCAGTTCCCCAGACATCAACAGATAAAGTTCACGCTTGATCCGGAAACCAACACCGGGAGGTACAGGCTTGTGTACGAGCCGGTGAGAGTGGTTGAGAAGATTCCGTTAATGCCCATGCAGCAGGATTTTCTTGGTGACATGCGTTTGTGGTGCTACGATTCAGATACGCATGAGGCTGTGATTGTGTTCAACGATGATAAGAATTTCAGGATACTAGATCCAATGTGGCTGGTGAATATGTCTGCATCCGACATCGCAAAACTGTACCGACACGACATCTTTTACGAAGACAAGGATGCTCACCAAGCACTGAAGTTTCAACGTGTTGCTTGCTACTGCTATTACCGGGGGATACATTCGGGCAGTTCCTGGTCCGAACGTCACTGAAGAAGAACAAAATGAAGACCGAAGACGAGTAACAGACAAGGGGGAGTTTGTTGATACACTTTTTGTGTCTGTCACTAGTCTTGTTATGTGATTTTGTATTTTGTACGGTCTTTATTATTTATCGAGTCTGTATTCGCAGTCGACCAAGTCGGATATCCTCCTATTCGCTTGTGTCTGACTTGTTTGTCTCTCTTTGTATGTAAGTATCATAAAACAACGCATGTTGCATCTAAGGGTATTTCTGTCATTTATATTTATGATGTTTGTACCTTGTCTGTTTGCTGTCTGTTTACAGCAAACAGATCAGCATTTGCAGGCTTTGGCGAAACACATCAGTTTCGTCAAATGGGTGTTGACGAAACAGAGTGTTTGTCTTTGCTTGTGTTTCGTCAAAGGAAGTCAACGAATCAAATGTGATTCGTTGACTGTTGGGCTTGTTACTGGGCTTACTTGTGTTTCGTCAGCCCATGTCCTGTTTCGTCAAGCATTTCAGCCCACCTGCTATATAAGGCACAGATTGTTCACAGTTTCAGTAGAGATGAGAGTTTACCCTTTGTGCTTGTAAGAACTGTGTTTGTATCAGTTGCTTTATCTCATCCAGTTAATCAAAAGATTGTGCTTCTTTGGTTAGCCTTTGTGTTCTTTATGTTCTGTGTTTGATTGGCTAAGTTAAGTGGTTTCCGCACACTTAGCTTTGTTTGCTATAAACAAGGATTTTGTAGTGAAAATCGATCCTCCGATTTAGGGACCTACAGTGTTCTACTTTCTATGGATTCAAACGGGAGGATTTGTCGGCATAAATCCGAACCATATGTTTTCTTTATCATAATCTATGCATGTCTTTGACATAAATTTATGGCATTATCCGTCCCTCACTTCTAGAAAACTAACCAATTGCGATTGCGTTTTCGATCACAGCTGAACTTGACGTCGTCGCTAACCAAATTTTGCGACCGAATTTGCGAGTGGTGCAGCCGTTATTTACAACCATACTGTTATTTATCATAATCAATCTATGCATGTATTTTACGTAATTTCATGAGCTTGTAAAAATAGTAATTTTCCCTAAGTTACAAAAGTCAGATATAAACCAGGGTGATCATTTGTTTTCAACATCTCTTCTCATGAGCTTACTCTTGTCATGTGTTGTTAGGCCTCCTAATCCAAGATCTCACTCAGCTAAAGCCACCAACAGGTGTGCGGAATCCACCTGATGATTAACCACTGTAGATGAAACATTAGAATGCAAAGATTTGTGAGAGAAACCAAGAATACACTGAGTATTCTTGATGAGGAAGATGAATGACGTCACTCACACACAGTTGCCGCCAGACAAAACACACACCCAATGATTAGGGTTAGGTGCACAGAATTTCACACAGAATCGCCACCTTGTCTAATAAAGGTATAAATACAAGGCATACCCCGGACTTTCAAGACAAACTAGAAAGCCCGGACAAACAAACTACACAAAGAAAAACTCTGACTTTTGTCCTAAACAAAACTCAGACAAAAGACTATCCTAAAACTTGGACAAAATGTCCAAGGATAAAGCTAGGACTAAGTTTCAATATATGTACAATAAAGACCCTACAAAATGGGAGACATGCGCTTATCACCTAAAGTGCATTAACAAACTCCCCCTTGATCAGTGCATGGTCTTCATTGGTCTTGAGATCTTCATCCTCTCTTCGAGTAGTTGCTTCCTGCCCAGACCTTGTTCTTCACACAGAACTGAACCACCTTGATGAACTGATCAGCTAGCACACGATCTTCTTCAAGGTATTTTAAAGGCAGGCGTCGAAGCTTCTTCAGATGCGCTTCCCTTAGGTTGACAAGCCAAATCGGATCCAGAATTTTAGCAATCTCAACCGTCACTATCTTTTCGGTAATCACAGCTTCCCTAGTCTTGCCATTGAGATACCAATAACCTATGTTGTCAAATTTATCGAGATCAAACTTTCGCATAGGAATTTTACGGAGGCATCTCGCTGGAGGATAGACCATCTTCCATTTTTCTTTACCAGTGAACTTGTTTAAGTACTTAACTCCTCGACCAACTACTGGCTTGAACATCTTCCATTTACTTTCTCGACTCTCAGCAACGAGATGAGGAATCAATCCTCTGATACTAGCAACATATTTATGGTTGTTGAGATCGAGCTGAGCAATGTGATGGAGATCACGAGCTGGAAGAGTCTGAAGGAACTTGGCCCTTGGCCTGAAATACTGTACCCCATCGGTCCTTTTGATCATTACCAGGCCGTGCTGCTCATCGAAATCCTAACTTCGAATCTGACCCAAATACTCACCTTTTGTGGATAAATACCTCTTCCTTTGAGTTTCATCTGGAAGATTTCTAAACCATTTGTGAGCTGCCAAGCTAACTTCCTCGGGAATTCGAATAGGATTAAAGATTTCTTCGGGCATCTCACAGCCAAACACAAAGCCTCTGATAACATCACTGTTGACCAGTAAGGACTCGTACTCAATCCTCTTCCCTTTCGCAGTCTCAATGAAATTGAACTTACCAGCTAGGTCGTCATCCGTTCGCCAATCTTCAACCATTTCCTCAACCACTTCACCAGCTCCTAAAACCAAAACAGCAGTAGGATCCAACTCAGAATCAGATAGGGCACCTGTATCAGAATCTACAGGGCCTTTATCTCCCCCTGCAGCTGCACTCGAGGACTCCCCCTCAACATGAGCCGAGGTTGCAGCTTTAGGAGCACGTGCGCTCCTTGACTGCTCCCCCTGCTTCGCTGCGTTGGGATCCTTGTCCTTGTCAAGATCGTCTCTGATTTTCTTTAGTTCATCCATCTTGCATTTAGCCTGAACCTGAAAATCCGAAGCTGAAATCTCCCCCTGAGCAGCAAGGAGTGACACGAGATCTGTCACAACCCCGAGAAGCCGATCCGTAGTACTAACCAAAGTCTGTTGACGGGTAGACGTCGAGGCATCTTGTGTTATGAACTTACCCAACTGAACACTCTGATCTTTGGTTAGACGAAAAAGCTGTGCCATCTGCTGGTCTCGAACTGCATCCCTTTTCTTCAAGAAAGCAATTTCTTTCTGCTGCCTTGAGATCTGATTCTTGTGTTGTACCATAACCTTGGCTGCATCCTGAAATTTGCCACGAACAAATTCCTGAAAATTCTGCTCTTGACCTAAACTAGAAGGTCTCGAAGCAGAAACTGTAGAAGATCTAGGAGCAGGAGGTCTTGAGCCAGACGGTTGTGCACTAGATGGTGAAGAGAAGTAGCCATACTAGTAGCTTCCACAAAAGAAGTGAATGGAAGTGAGGAAGACAGTGACGGGAGAGCTACAGATAACTCCATATTTAGAAGACCTCTGGAGTCTGATGGAGCAGAGCTGGATATAACCGTGACCGAAGCAACTATCGGACTCGAAGACTGAAGATCCAGAACAGCAACACGTTGTCGCTTATACGTCCTGAGAGGAACTGGCACACGGACAGTATCAGTATCAGGACGACGACGGTCTTCATCATCATCATCAGAAGAGGACGAGCTAAAAACGATTGAATCCAAATTGTTGGCTTTATCATTGCAACTGGCTAAACGTATACTCCAACCGGAAGAGGGACCGAAAGAAGCAACCTTTGCGCGAAATAACTCAAGTTTGTTCCTTTCAGAAGGTGTGATACGATTTTGAAGTTCCTTCATAACTAACAGAAGGTATTGCTTTTCAGATGGCATATCAATAACGGATTCATCCACAGAAACTTCTTCCACAGGACGCTTCCCTTTGTCAACTGTACGGGAGGATGGACCCGCATCTAGAGCTGCATCAAGCTCTAAAATCACTTCATCAGTTTCTACAGCAACTCCTGTTGCCGAAGACGTAGAAACTGGAGCTTGAACAGTCACAGTTTCTTGAATAGTAGCAACAACAACTTATTCGCAACCACTGGTTCTTGAATGGGTTCAAGTTCCGGAGGATTAACCGGTGGTTGTTGAAGATCAACCTGAGGTTGAACAACCACGGGCTCGTGAGCATCATCAACAACTGCTTGCATACCTCCAACAAAGATTTGATCAACACCACTTCTAATGTTTAACCAATTCGGATCATGTTTTGGATTGTAGTTTCCTTGAAGAATAGCACCACATAAGGGAGTCGTAGCAGGACGAGCATCAGTCCTTTTGGACTCGTTAACCATTGCACAATCAGTGAAAATACGAATAGGCATGGCTGCTTGAGCGTAGGCAGGTAGAGTTCCATCGAACGAAAGATTTGGCAATAGGTGTCGAATAATAAGTGAAAGAAAGCGAGGATACAAAATCATCAGTCGCTTATCATTTGCCTTCAGACCTATCTGGTGTTTGAATGCTTGGAGAATCATCAGTGAGAAATTGTACGGCTGGTTGTAAGATAATCCAATCATTGCAGAAAGAAGATCATGACCCATTGTATCAGTTCCCGATTTTCGTGCAGACAGACACTGCATCAACACATGAAAGAAGTATCTCCACTGCCCAATAATCAATCCCTTGTAGATCTCCTTCCTGGTAAAAGAACCAACATAACCGAAAGATCTAGCCCCACGTTCACGAATTTGCCGCACATAGCACGTGTTTCCATGACCTAAGTCGCCAAAACGCAAGGCTGCACGAATAACTACCTCCATGATAACAATAGGGCTTCCAGAAATAGTAGCTTTGATAGAATCATCAACAATCTGAGCCGTACGCCAAAAAACCTCAATATACGCTTGCACTTGGTGAATATTTTCTGAAATCGCGAAACCAATTCTTGAACGTCGAAGAAAACGTATGATATCAGAATATTCGGCTCCACCACGAACATTTTCGTTTAGCAACGCAATTTGATTGTGATTACGATGAAACCTGCGAACAGGACGAGGTTGTTCTGCCATCTCTGTTGGAAAACGAACCAAAAACGAAACACATGCATCAGATGTAAGTGCAGAACAGTTAGAAAATAACAGCATGCAGTTTACACATAGTAAACTTCAAGATTCAATTTCTGGCAAAATTACTGTCACACAGTTAAACACACAGTTAAACATATGTAAAAATGAAGCATGAGCAGTCAATCCTGGTAACAGTTGAATGAACACACCTTTAAATGTCGGACCTTAAAATTAGACTATGTTAAAACTGTAGGTCCCTCGCGGAGGATGAGGTTAAACCTTAACCTTGTTATAGTAACACACAAGCGAGTGCGGAATCCAAGCTAGTATGCAAACCGAGTTGAGACAAGCATAAACACAAAACACACAAGATTCACCGATTAACACCACTTGTATTAATGCGAATGAAGGTTCCGGTTACAAGCACAAGGTTTACAAATCGGTTTTGTAAACTCTCTCTAAGTGTGTGTGTGTTCTTGACAGAAAACTCTCTCTATCTCTCGAGTCTATCTTTCTGTCTGTATCTCCAAGTCTAAAACTGAAAAGAACACACTGCATGGGTATATATACCCAAACACAGGTAGTCTGTCCGAAGGATCATCAAGGCTGATCGAAGGATCCGATAGATGATTGAAGGATCATCTATCGAAGTCAAACCTGTCGAAGGACCTATGTATATCTCGAAGGATGATCTGTCGAGATTCATCTTTTGAGCTCATCGAAGGATCTAAACTATCCTTCGATGAGACATCCTTCGGCACAGACATTTTACATTCATGCACAAACTGTTTGGCCAAGTCAAACTAGGAGGATAGTTGACTTGGTCAAACTTACAAGACTAACATAGACATCGTTTTACATCGAGACCGAATACAGACAAAGTACAGACACAAGTGCACCAACAAACTCCCCCTTGGCTGTAGCTTTGTCTCGATCTTGATCATCCTTGATCTTCGTGTCTTCAAGTCTCGGATGTCCTTTCGAGTCATCAAAGTCGGAGGATCTTCAAAGTCTTCACGTCTTGAAAGCAGAAAGTGTATCAACAAACTACCCGTATCATGTAGGAAGTGTGTTGACAAACTCCCCCTTAACATAAGCTCCCCCTTGAGTTATGCTCGTGAATGACTTGATCTTCAAAGCTTGAGATCCTTGTGATGTTGATGATGGCCTGCGGCAACTCGATCATCTTCATCTTGAGTGCCTTCACGTCATGTCTTCATTCCAAAGCTTTGTCATCGACCATGTTCTCCTAGCCTTTAGAATCTGCACATGCAAGAAATCTAAACGCGTAATGAGAACAACTGCTTGGAATAGTTAGTATACACAAATGACACACGAATGACCATGTCACAATCAAACACCATCCGACAGTTTGAAAGTTTTAATAAAGTTGTCAATTTTGGATCTAACTTTCAAAGCTTGCAAATTTCGACCGTTTATGAAGATTTAGTCAATTCGGTTTTCGTTCAGGTTTCAGGTAACGAAGACTCGAGCTCCAACATCGTACGATCGAAAATAAAGTAGAAATAAAATCTTTTTGGCTTTTAGAAAGTTTATATTAAAACTCACCTAAAATCTTTTTGGTATTTTTGAATAAATTAAAAGACAACAATTTTAATATCCTTTGAGTGTTATCAAACGACATCACCGCTAATGTCGTGCTGATATGCACCAAACGACGAAACTGTTTAAAATAAGACAATAAAAGTTAAGCAGTAAATCAATATATACAGACATTCTTTTTGCGAGTTTCGAGGGTAAGAGAATCATATCAGTGTACGGTCATGCCCAAAACACTCTTGTTGTTCAGTTAGTTAATATTAAGATAAGCACCCTATAACAGTTATCGGTATTGTTGTCCACTTAAGCTCAACTTATCAGATGTAATCATGGCGAGGGGATACGTTAAGGTATGATTTATACTTACCGACCGGTGTTCATCCACATCACGACACATTCCCGTATCAAGGTATGCACGAGGGTTCATCTTACCGGTGAGTATACCGATTATCATCTGTTTGACCGTATAAGCTGTGAGATACTCACTTATTTTGATTTGAAAACAAGCCCTATGTGATATAATCACTTATTGATGAGGAACTTGATTTTCATATGCATGAGGGCACAGGAGCAAGTCCGTGAACAGGTCAGTACTTCCGTACAGCAGAGAGACGAACTTGACTCCCGGATAAATGTGATATTTTATCACTTATTTGTTTGGACATGTGATTGTTTATCACTTATTGAGGTCGAATGCAGTATGTAATATGTACACGTATGTATAGTATCACGGAAGATCTAGACTTGCGTCCCCGTTATTTTTCGGTAAAAGATACAACCATGATACCCAGATGATAAGCAGCATAAAGACCGAATATCTCAGAACCTCGGCAATCTATCAAACGAAATTTCGGTACTAAGACCATATGCCAATGAATGGTTCCCACCTGGTCTTCAGTCGATTTAAGTTTATATCACCCTGCACACTTTAAAATGATTGTGAGCCTACCGATACATCTTATATAGAGCTGCTTATCGTTTTTCATTTAAAGTTTAAAGAGGTTTGGATAGACCACTGATGTACTATCATTTTCTCTTTTGCTCGCCAGGAAACTCATTTTTGTTTTTATATTGTTTTTGAGTTTTTGAAATTTTTCGATGTTTTTGGATTTTCAGATTTTTGGATTTACTCCCCCTAAAATCAATAAACTAAGACAAATTTAAAACACAACGGTATTTACAAAAATGATTTTCCGATGTTGGTTTACTCTTGCTTGACCTTAATGCCATTTACCAATAATAAAAAGTCAAATCTTGATTTGTCAAATGCTTTGGTAAATAAGTCGGCACGTTGGTCATCGGTGTGGACCTTAACAACATCGATTAGCCTTTTCTCAAAGCAATCACGTATGAAGTGATATTTGATGTCGATGTGTTTGGTCTTTGAGTGCTGCACAGGATTTCTAGTGATCTGTAAAGCAGCAGAATTATCAACGTAAATAGGTGTAGTTAGGAATTCAAAACCGTAGTCCCGCAATTGTTGTTGGATCCACAGAACTTGGGAGCAACAACTTGAGGCAGCAATGTATTCAGCTTCGCATGTTGATGTAGCGACGCACGTCTGCTTCTTGCACTGCCATGTGACTAGGCGATTTCCTAAAAACTGACATCCAGCCGTTGTGGATTTGCCGTCGATTTTGCATCCGCCATGATCAGAATCACTGAATGCGATCAAGTCAAAGTTATTATCCCTAGGGTACCATAGACCGGTGTCAGGGTAAGCCTTCAAATAACGAAAAATCCTTTTGACAGCTGCAAGATGTGAGGCCTTCGGGTTAACTTGATATCTGGCAAGCAGGCACGTTGGGTACATTATGTCTGGCCTTGATGCTGTGAGGTACATAAGAGATCCGATCATTGCGCGGTAGTATGAGGGGCTAACAGCTTCACCCTTCAAGTCTGGAGTAATTCCGTGATTTTGTGGCAGTGGGGTACCAATGGGCGTTGCATCGGACATCTGGAACCGGCTCAAGATGTCACCAACATATTTAGTCTGATGGATGAAAATCCCAGACTCAGTTTGTTGCACTTGTAGGCCCAAGAAAAAGTTCATTTCCCCCATAGCACTCATCTCGAATTTATCCTGCATAATGCGCTCGAAATTCCTACACAAGACATCATTAGTAGAACCAAAAATAATATCATCAACATATACCTGAACCAGAAGAAGATCTCCATCTTGTTCTTTGATGAAAAGAGTACAATCGATAAGACCTCTTCGAAAACCGTTCTCCAGCAGATAGGTAGATAAGGTTGCATACCAAGCTCGTGGCGCTTGATGAAGACCATAGAGAGCTTTGTTGAGCAACCAAACCCGATCGGGATGGATAGGATCTTCAAAACCTGGGGGCTGTTCGACGTACACCTCTTCTTCAACCACACCATGTAAGAATGCACTTTTGACGTCCATCTGGTAGACCTTGAATCCTTTGAATGAGGCATAAGCCAGACGTGCAACAGGTGCATAGACTTCGTTGTAGTCGATTCCTTCTATCTGTCGAAAACCTTGAACGACTAAACGTGCTTTGTTCCGAATAACCACTCCACGGTCGTCTTTCTTGCATTTGAAAACCCATCGAGTGCCAATTTTCTTGTAATTCTCAGGTCTTTCAACAAGCTTCCAAACACCAAGCTTTTGAAATTGCTGCAATTCTTCCTGCATGGCTTCAACCCAAACACTATCTTTCAACGCTTCTTTCCACGATTTTGGTTCTTCTTGTGACACGTAACACGCGAAGGACCAGTCATTTTGTTGACCAGATTCTCTTATTGCTGAATACAAACCAGCATTCCGGTTGTTTCTCAGCTGATTACGCGTCTGCACACCGCGATGGACATCTCCTATAATATTCTGCTGGGGGTGGGTATCATGAATCCTCATTTCAGGATTTTCTGGCACACGTGCATTGATACCCAAATTGTTAAGATTAAGATCAACAACCAACTCCACACCAGGAATGTGTGTAGAGGTGGATGCATTCCCTTCAGCAGTGTCTACATTCTGCATATGAGGAGTATCAACAGAAGCACCTTGAACAGGAGCAGCTGGAGCTGAAGATCCTTCAGCTGCATCATGATATTCATCATCTTCAGAAGATTCATTATAATCAGCAGCATCTTCATAAACCTCATTTTGAACTATATTGTTAACAGACGAAGAAGCTTGTGGGTCAACAACAATAGGTCTAACCAAAGGCGAGACAGCAGCATTGTCACTTTCCAACAACATCCTAGCCGCTGCTGACTCTTCGTCAAAGGTTGGCAGATTGAAGGAGTCAAATAGTCCATCATAGTCGAACATCCACGGATCACCCGGAGCCCTAACAGGACTCGTGTACCTTTGAACCCTCACTTCGCTCCATAGCTCAATCTTTTTGGTAGCCAGATTCCAAACACGAAAATTCGGAGTAGCATATCCAAGGAAGAAACCCTCGATAGCTCTTGCTCCAAACTTTCCATCCGGCTCAATCATAGTACAAGGAGCACCAAACGGTTCAAGGTAAGAAAGATCCGGTTTCCTTTTCTGAAGGAGTTCGAAGCAAGTTTTGCCATGTCTCTTTACTATTAGAACTCTGTTTAACGTGTAGCATGCAGCCGATACAGCCTCCCCCCAGAATTGAATAGGGAGTTCCGACTCTACTAACATTGTTCTTGCAGTTTCTATAATCGTTCGATTCTTCCTCTCCGCGACACCATTTTGTTGTGGAGTATAACGAGAACTGTACTCATGAAGAATGCCTTTAGAAGTACAGAACTCATCCATAACTTGATTCTTGAATTCGGTTCCATTGTCGCTTCGGATCCTCTTCACTTTCAACGAATAGAGATTCTCCAACATTGTAAGAAGATCCTTGAGGATGCCAGGAGTTTGACTCTTGTGTGCCATGAAGGATACCCAAGAAAATCTAGAATAATCATCAGTAACAACTAGACAATAAGCATCTCCGAATGTTGTCTTGTGCTTCATAGGTCCAAAAAGGTCCATATAAAGACGTTCGAGAGGCATGCTGACAGTGTTGATTTTCTTCAAAGGGTGAGACTTCTTTGTTTGCTTCCCTTTTTGGCACGAGACACAGATATCTTGTAAATGAAAACTTCTCACAGGCACACCATTCACAAGATTATTTTTCACCAAATGGTTCATCTTTCTCAAGTGAATGTGTCCCATTCTTCTGTGCCAAGATATAGACTCCTTTTCCGTGGCTTTTGAGACAAAGCAAGTGACTTGTGCAGATGTAGTAATCGCTTGGCTCATGTCGAGAATATAAAGATCATTAACTCTCGGAGCCGATAAGAGAATCCATTCTTGTGGAATTTTGAATCCAGGTTTCAGCACATAGCAGCCGGCATCATCAAAATGCACAGAGAATTTTTTATCGCAGATTTGCGACACACTGAGAAGATTATGATCAATTTGCTTAACATAATTGATCTTATCAAAGCACACCATACCATTGGAGATACTTCCCTCTCCAGTGATGAATCCTCCTTTGTCTCCCGCAAATGCAACATACCCTCCTCTAATGTTTCTCACGTCGTATAGGAGCCGTAAGTCGCCAGTCATGTGCCTGGATGCTCCACTATCAACAATCCAGTGACTGTTAATAGTTCCTCCTAGAACATCCTGCACACGTCATTTAAAAACATCAGTTGAGAATGGGGACCCAAGCCTTAGTGGTCTTGGGTCGTCCCTGAGCATCACGAAACGTGATATCAATCTCTTGATGGTTTTCAAGAACAACTGCTCCCCCTAAATTGTCACCCGCCTTAGGTAACCAAGTTCGTTTTTGCCTACCAGTTTTTGAAGATTCTGGTTTTCTAGGTTGTGACTCACTTGGTTCCCTTTGAACTGTTTTAACTTCAGATTTTAAAGCTTTTTCAACAGTTTTCATGTTCTTACGTCGTTGTTTAGTTTCTTGTTCTTTTACAGTTCGTTTATCATGTTTAGGTGAAACTGATCGACGTTGAGGATGAACTGTTTCAGGTGGAGCTTTCTCAACAAATTTATTCTTTGGAGCATTTGGGCAGTTTTTGATGATGTGCCCAATTTCTCCACATTTAAAACATGTTCTCCTTTCAACAAATTTAGGAGAACTTGATTGACCACAAGATTTCGAACTCGTGGAACCCGAGGTACTAGCCTTTTCATCACACCCATTTGTGCGTTGAGTGTAATTGTTATCACTGTTACGTTTTAAGATTGTGACTTGTTTTACAAAATCAGTGTTAGATTTGTTCTCAAAAGTTTCAATCTTATCAGTACCCTTGGATGACACGAACTTGACATCTTTTGCTTTCTTTTGAAATCGAGCTCCTTTTGTTTCAGACTTCATCTGAGAGACTTTATGCTTTTGAGCTCGTTTGACTGGTTGTTTACCATTAGAAGCACTAGGTTGTTGAGTGGTTGAATATTTTTTATTACCAAATTGTTTTCTAATCTCAGCCTTAGGAATTGGATCACATTGTGTTACAACAATTCCCGGAAGTCTTTTTCCCAAAAATTTGTTTGTGTTGTCTTCAAAGACTTTATCAATTAAAGATTGATTTACATTTTTAATTGGGAAAACGTGATCTGAGTAGATTTTATTATCTCCAACCAATGTATACAACACATTACTGCTTTTAACAGTAGACACACATGTCTTATCAACTTTGACAGAATCAATCACTTGTTTCTTAACAGATGAGACATCAGGAGTATCAGGATCACAAAGGATGTGATTCTCTCGTGGAATAACTACTCCTTTCATCTTGTTAAGTGATTTATCCTGATCACTTACATCCACTTCTGATTCATCATCCGATGTCTCATAGTCCTCGATAATTGGAGGACTTTGCTTCATGGATGATGAAGTTTCTTGTTGCTTAGAGGATGTGTTTGAAGAATTGTCCAGTTTGAACCCTAGGCCAGTAGCAAATTCCTCAACATCAAGAGGCACACTGGGTTCATACCGAGGCATTTCCTCCTCATCAGGCATCTTGGTATAATTGTTCATCAAGGGGGCGGACATTTCTTATACCCTATGCCTTTCTGATTTCCCTTCGGTTGTTGAACATCGATGATGTGATCAAGCACAAATTGGGAGTTAGAATAACTTTCCAATTTTTGTTTGATCGCATCATGCTCGCATTGGGCAATGGCTAATTGCTTCTTAGTTTCTTCCACAATGTTAATGTATTCATTTATACTTACTTGCTTGTGGTAAACTACTTTGTTAACCTCGGACACATTTTTCTTTAATGTTTCTAATTACAGATTTAAATTCTTTTTCATTCCGAGTTAAAGCCATGTTCGCCTCTTTGCATTTCGACGGTTCAATAACCAAATTCTGATTATGACTATGAAGCTTTTCTGATTCAAGCTTCATATCAGCACATGATTTACAAACACTAGGAGCAGGAGGTTCAAAATTTACCTGACTAGAAGAGGCTGAACCGTTTGCCATAAAGGCAGTTTGAAATGAAAAAGCTCCATCTTCAGAAAATAACTTCTCCATTTCCTTTGATGCAGTAGCCGCCTTCCTAATCAGAATTGATTTCTGATATTTAAGCTCATCAGATTCATTCAGTAGATCTTGAATATCAGCACCTCCTTCCTCCTTCACATCAGGCTCAGACTGATTATCCCCAGAAATAGAGCCTTCTTCATCAGAACTACCAGAATAACCAGAACTGTCATCACTTTCAGAGGACTCTTCTTTATGATCATGCTTGATGATCTTTGCATAACAAGTTGTTCCACCTCCTTGATCACCTTCACCAAACTGCACAGACCAGTCACATCCCTCATCAGCTTGAACAGCCAAAGCCCGATTGGGATTTGAAGTTCCAGACTGGCCTTGATTGTTATTAACTGCCACAATCCTCCTCTCACGGTTTTCTTGCTGGGCATTCACATTTGTAGAACTCGTCTGGTTTCTGAAAGGGTTGTGATTGCCTTGTTTTGTTGGTCGAGTGCACTCACGTTTGAAGTGCCCTTTATTACCACAATTGAAGCATGTAACGGCGTTGATATCAAACCCATACTTCGTATCTTTCTTTCCTTCCAACGAAGTTCTACCAGTACGAGCCATGAAGCCTTTGGCCCTTCTAACTGCACTTGCAAAAGCCCACTTAATATCCATCAACTCCATTTCTTCCTTGTCGATCTGTTGATAATCTTCATTGGTCATGTTGATGTTTCCAAGCTGACCAGCTACTAAACCACAGTAAGCACTGACCATTGTATTGATAATTTCCATATGCTCCTTAGCAACTTCAATGCTGAGATGTGAAAGGTTTGAATTATCGACTCGGATTGTGTTAGGGTTTTGAGGTTGAGGATTATTTGTATAATGAGCCTGTTGTTGTTGTTGTTGTGGTTGGACATGTGGCTGTGTTGGGACGGGAATGTAAGACCTTGGATCAAAAGCCGGAGCAGCAGTTGACTGAGGAAACGGAAGAGAACTTGAACTTGTGTTGGACACAAATGCAGTTTGCAGCTTAGGTTGCTGAGCTGCAGCAGATCTTGCCAAAACATCGAAGCCTGGAAGGTACATTTCTGTATTCTGAGGAGCGGGAGCTCGCTTTGCTTTCCTGATTTCTTCATCATTTTTATGTTCCAGCTTCTGAATGAACTCATAGATGTTAACCGTGTCTAGAGTTCCAGTATGCTTCAACAACTCAATAAAGGAACTCCACTTTGGAGGTAAGGCGTCAGCAAACCTATTCACCATGTCTTGTTGAGTAGATACAACCCCATAAGCACACATTTCACTAATCAAATGATAGAACCGTGTTGTCATATCATTTAGAGTTTCGTTTTCCAAAAATTGAAACGATTCAAACTCTTTCTTCAACAAATCATGACGAGACTTTCGAGTAGCTGCATTGCCTTCTCCTCTAGCAACTAAGGCATCCCACAATGTTTTCGTGGTCTTGCAGTAGGAGAACTGATGATAGATATCTTTGTTGAGTGCTTGTGTAAGTGTAGCAAAGGCCTTTTTCTCCAATTCATAAGCCTTCTTGTCATTTTCGAGCATGTTGGCATAACCTTCTGAAGTGGACGCTGCAACCTCAAGATTAGCATTGAATGCATTGATGAAACACGTCCAAAGATCGGTGCTTTGCCCTTGAACATACGTGTGAAAGCGGTTTTTCCATGATGGAAAGTCGTTCATATGATTCAACTTTGGTGGACGATTGTTGCTGCCCGTTTCGCTTTCACTAATCAAAAGGTTTTGAATGCTTTGACTTTGATTGGATACCAAAGCCCATTGACTTGGATTGATTGATGGCGGTGGAAACATACTTTTCGCCCAAGCTGCAACAGAGGTTAGCTCTTGACTAGATTGTGAGTCAATACTCCAGTCCCAAGGACTTGTACAACTCATTTTGATGAAATACAAATAGAAGACCTACACAAACACAAACTGTTAAAGTTCAAACAGACACGAATTGAAAGATACTGACTTGTTCGAAAGATCAAGACTTGTTCGAAGGATCAACAGTGTTCGAAAGATCACTGTTGAGTTTCGAACAAAGACTTCGAAAGATTCACAATTTGAAAGATCCTTATCTTTCGAACACTAATCTCGAAAGATTCACAATGAAAGATCCTTATCTTTCGAACAACAATTTTGAAATATTCACAATGAAAGATCCTTATCTTTCGAACAACAATTTCGAAAGATTCACAATTTAATGATCCTTATCTTTCGAATATATATATATCTTTCAACTAAATTCCCTGTATCGAAGGATAAGTTACCAACTTCGAAGGATGGGTCGAAAGATGATTATCTATCGAGCCTTCCTTGATCGAAAGATGATCGTTCGATATCGAAAGATATCCTTCGATCGCTTCTGACACAACTGACGAAAAGGTGACAGGTTGGTGAGAAAGGTGATTGGTTGGTGAACCAACTTTCGGCAGAAAGGATGTTCTGACCTCAACTTTTCACCAACTTTGATTTTCAAACAAAATATGCCCAAAATGGCAAACCTTATCCAAAAAGTTCAGTCACCGGAACACACCGGAATTTGGCCGGAAATCACCAAATTTTGTACAAACAATTTGTAAGTTACCCAACCCGCTTTTAAACACTCCCGGTTGGTTTAGAACATGTTTTTATGCCAAGAAATCCCAGAAAATCACTAAAAACGGGAGCTAAACCAAGTGTCAAACACACCAAGACTTGAACAAAACCCGGTTTTTAACAAGGTAAAGAGCCACGGCTCTGATACCACTTGTAGGTCCCTCGCGGAGGATGAGGTTAAACCTTAACCTTGTTATAGTAACACACAAGCGAGTGCGGAATCCAAGCTAGTATGCAAACCGAGTTGAGACAAGCATAAACACAAAACACACAAGATTCACCGATTAACACCACTTGTATTAATGCGAATGAAGGTTCCGGTTACAAGCACAAGGTTTACAAATCGGTTTTGTAAACTCTCTCTAAGTGTGTGTGTTCTTGACAGAAAACTCTCTCTATCTCTCGAGTCTATCTTTCTGTCTGTGTCTCCAAGTCTAAAACTGAAAAGAACACACTGCATGGGTATATATACCCAAACACAGGTAGTCTGTCCGAAGGATCATCAAGGCTGATCGAAGGATCCGATAGATGATTGAAGGATCATCTATCGAAGTCAAACCTGTCGAAGGACCTATGTATATCTCGAAGGATGATCTGTCGAGATTCATCTTTCGAGCTCATCGAAGGATCTAAACTATCCTTCGATGAGACATCCTTCGGCACAGACATTTTACATTCATGCACAAACTGTTTGGCCAAGTCAAACTAGGAGGATAGTTGACTTGGTCAAACTTACAAGACTAACATAGACATCGTTTTACATCGAGACCGAATACAGACAAAGTACAGACACAAGTGCACCAACAAAAACCACTGAACAGGTTAAAACCACTGAACAGTTTAACAATTGGACTGTTGTTGAACTGTTTGAACCTAGGAACAGAATAAATAAAGGTCAAAACTCGGAAACATTAAGAAATAGATGTGTCAGTTGGCAAAACTCGGAACAATTAACACACATATCAAAACTCGGCCTATATATCAAAAGTCGGACTCGTGATTGAAGTTGTTGATTCAAAAACCTCGGAACAGAACACATATTGGTTAAAACCTCGGAACATATACCAAAAGCCGGAACAGAACAGCTGGTTAAATTTGTTGAGTCAAAAACCTCGGAACAGAACACAGATTGGTTAAAACCTCGGAACATATACCAAAAGTCGGAACAGAACAGCTGGTTAAATTTGTTGAGTCAAAAACCTCGGAGCAGAACACACATGAAAACTCGGAACATTATCAACATGAAAAACTCGGAATTTATCACACAGTTGACTCAAGTTTCAAAATCACACAGTTGATTCAAGTTTCAAAACTCAGAGACAAGTTTTTGACCTATTCAAAAACTCGGAGACACGGTAGACTCAGAGTGATTCACATGTTTTCAAAACTCGGAACAACTATTCTGAGTAAAAAAAATCTTATCAACTCGGAACAAGAAACTCGGAACACGAAAAAGTTTATTCCTCGGAACAAGAAACTCGGACCATAAAAAAAGTTTATACCTCAGAACAAGAAACTCGGAACACGAGTTAAAGTCTTATCACTGAATCAAGGCTTTGATCTCTCCGAACTTACGGAAGAGAAAAAGAATTGAATCTCAAAGATTTTAACACAACAAACAATAATACTTCTTTCATGATGGATCAAAAAGGTGAAATTTTCAAATAACTAATCATCTTCTCCATAAGAACAACCAAGTTTCATGCCAAAACACCAACCAAGAACTTTACTAAAACTTCTTTCAAACAAACAAATTGTTACCTAATCAAGCATACTCAAACACATTTTCAAAAAATTTCTACTAATCGAGGCTCAAAATTAACTCAAACAATCATTATTCTTCAATATTCAAAACCCCCAACCTCAAGAACACCAAGTTCTTGAAGCCAAACACAAAACCCCCAAATTTTCTTACAAAACCCTAACTTCAAGAAGCTCAATAACATCAAAAAATATCATCAATTAGTAAGAAAGCAAAAAGATTCAAGCATGAATTTAACAAGAAACATGAACACTAAGTTCAAATCCAAGCCCTAGAAATCAAAAAAATCTTACCAAGTTTGAGACAATGGAGATGTAAAGATTAGAGATTACATACCTTGAAGAAGACTTAGGGTTTTAATCACAAAACAAACAAGAACTTGCAAGAAGAAGGAAGAAGTATGGAAGTGAGAAGGGAGGTGCGAACTCGGTTTGGAAGAACGAAACTCTCTGAGGATTTTGTATTGAACAAGAAACGACTGAGTGTGAGGGAAGCTAAAAATCGGACAGGAGGGGGATAAAAGGTCGGTTACCGTGGGTGAGATTTAAAAAGTGGACCTAAAAAGGATATCAAAAGGTCGGACGAAAATTAAAAGTCGGACCAGGTCGGTTTGATAAAAGGTTGGTCCACGATTTGGGATTTTAAAAATCGGACCTCAGAAAGGATTTTTTTTTTTTTAAATCGGACCTCAGAAGGTTGTAAACTTCGGATCGTCTTGTGTTGGTTAAGAAAAATTCGGACCAAAGTTAAGTTTAATTTGCACTTAAAACCCTAAACTTGTTTCAACTTATCATAAAATTGTGAAGCTTTCAAAGAACAAATCTTTTACTTCAGACACAAGGATCACTCGAGATGGAAAAATATCACTGCTTGGAACAAATTTTATCGAACCCTTTAACCTGATGAAATTTCTCACACACACTTAGATGAATCTTACACGACCGATTTTTCATGAGAAAAACTTATTTTAACTTACCGAACTTGATATTTAATATCTTATTAAAATTAATTTTCACAACCCTAGAGTATTCTTAATAAGATAACTCGCACATAGAAACAAGAGAGCAAAATCTTTTTGTGGTTTTTCAATTTAAACTTAATTAAAGAGGTTAAACCTAAGAACATATTTACACTAATTCTTTTTGTGAAATCGGAGCAAAGGAATCATATCGGTTTTATTGTCAGTATCCGACACAAGAACCATAGCATTTAAATTTAATCTTTTAGAATGATATTGACAGTTCAAGACGTTCAACGGTATTGTGGTCCACTTAAGTTTTAGCACGCTTTTGAACACTGTTTTCGAGATATGGAATTAAGTGTATTAATAGCTAACAGTAACTATGTTTATCCACCTCAGAATATACACCCGTATCAATGTATGCACGAGAGATCATCTTACTGGTGAGTATACCATTTATCATCTGTTTTGATGTATAAGCTGATGTGTGATACTCACTTATTTGGAATTGAAAACAAGCCCTTTGTGATAGAGTCACTTATTGAGGAGGAACTTGAATTTCAGATGCATGAGGGCACAGGAGCAAGACCGTGAACAGGTTAGTACCATCGTACAGACAAAGAGATGAACTTGACTCCCGCATAATTTTGTGGGACATGTGATTGTTTATCACTTATTGGGGTCGAATGCATCATGTATTAAGGATATTTACACGTATGTATGGTATCATGGAAGATCTAGACTTGCGTCCCCGTTATTTTCGGTAGAAGAAACAACCATGAAACCCAGATGATAAACAGCATAAAGACCGCGTATCTCAGAACCTCGGCAATCTATCAAACGAAATTACGGTACCAAGACCATATATCCGAGAGATGTGCCACACAAGTTACGCAGTTCATTATGTTTATATACCAAAGACAGGTTCTTATTTACGCGTAAAACCTACCGAAGCAACGTATAATGAAGCTGTCACAGTTAACGGTTAATTTTATATATAACCATAGTCCTGCACCAGATACGACTAACCGATGTACTATCATTTCCCTTATATCTCAACACGACTTCATTTTAAATTTTTCATATGTTTTTGTATTTTTCTGAAATTTATCCTACAACTAAGTAAAATATTTTTGGAGTTTTTCAATTTTTCGAAAGCAGTAAGAACTGTACAGAAAAGATAAAATAAAGTTTCTATGCGAGTTTAGAAAGCATTATACTCTGGGTTGATCATGCCAATCATTCGGACCAGATTTTCAAATCTAGCCCGATTGAATGTTTTTGTAAACAGGTCGGCAAGATTATCCAAGGTGTCTACCCTAACCACTTCTATTAAACCCTTCTCAGCACAGTCACGAATAAAATGATGCCTAACATCTATGTGCTTAGTGCGTGAGTGATTAACTGGATTGTTTGTTATGGAAATGGCAGAGTTGTTATCGACAAGGATAGGAGTTCGAGTAAAATTCAAACCGTAGTCCCTCATTTGCTGCTGAATCCACAAAACCTGAGCACAACAGCTTGAAGCAGCAATGTACTCGGCCTCGCACGTGGATAGAGAAACGGCAACTTGCTTTTTGCATTGCCAAGAGACAAGACGATTCCCAAGAAGTTGTGCGCCGCCAGAGGTTGACTTTCTGTTCATCGGGCACCCTCCGAAGTCTGCGTCAGCATATGCAATCAAATCCAGACCACCTTCAGCTGGATACCACAATCCAAGCTTAGGCGTCCCTTTCAGATATCTGAAGATACGCTTGACTGCTTTCAAGTGAGACTCCTTCGAAGTTGATTGGAACCTAGCACACAAACAAACAGAAAACATAATATCTGGTCGTGAAGCAGTAAGATACATTAGTGAACCTATCATTGCTCGATATAGAGTCGGATCCAATTCAGAATCTTTCTCCTTATCGGGTGAAAGCTTGTGATTTGTCGGGAGAGGCGTGTCATAGGGTAGGCTATCTTCCAATCCAAATCTTTTGAGAATCTCGTGGACATACTTTGTCTGATGTACGTACGTCCTGGTTTTTCCTTGACTCACTTGGAGACCTAAAAAGAAAGATAACTCGCCCATCACGCTCATTTCAAATTTTGACTTCATCACCGCTTCGAACTCACGACACAATTCTTCATTTGAAGAACCAAAAATTATGTCATCAACGTAAATTTGCACGATCAGAAAATCTCCCCTTTCTTCAATATGAACAGTGTGGAGTCAATCGCACCATGCGAGAACCCATGCTCCAATAGATGCTTTGACAAAGTCTCGTACCATGCCCGAGGAGCCTGATGGAGACCGTAGAGAGCCTTGTCCAACATATAGACTTTGTTGTCTGACCCTGGAGCTTCCAAACCCGGTGGTTTGGATACATACACACTTTCATGCAATTTCCCGTAAAGGAACGCGCTTTTCATATCCAACTGATAGACTTTGAAGCGCATGTGTGCAGCAAAGGCTAGAAACACACGAATAGCTTCCATTCTTGCTATCGGTGCATAAACTTCAGTATAATCAATCCCTTCCTCTTGATTGAAGCCTTGAACAACCAACCGTGCTTTGTTTCTAACAACGACACCTTTATCGTCTTTCTTGCACTTGAAAACCCATTTCGTGTTGATTGCATGTTGGCCCTTTGGAAGATCGACCAAATTCCACACCTTTAACTTGTCGAACTGAGCTAACTCTTCTTGCATCGCCTCACACCAAGAATTATCCTTTAGAGCCATTTGATAGTTCTTCGGCTCTATCTGAGAGATAAAACATTCATGCAGGCTAAGATTGTAGATTTCTTCTTTCTTGATAGCAGAGAACAGACATTGCATCTCTTAAATACTCCTTTGCGTTTGCACTCTCGCATTTGGATTCCCAATAATATTATCAACAGGATGATGAATATTTGTTCTTGGAACTGGGATTGCCGGAGCTTGAAGATTGTTTCCCAAATTCGATTGAATCTCCCCCTCAGCATTTGCATTACTACTAGAAGCTTGATCATTACCAGAAGACGCATTAACATTTGGATATGCTGAAAAGTCAATGTATAGATCTCCACTTGTACTTTGAGCAGCTGCATTGGGGATCTGCTCAGCAACAACTTCATTTACGATCGAAGAGTCAGCGACTGGAACATTCGAAGACACATTAGTAGGAATACTTGCTCTCCAGCTCACATCCACTTCATCTTTGTTCACAAGATGTGTGTATACAACCTCCGAATCTTCCACTGAAACATCACGAAGATCAAACGAATCAAATAATTTATCATAATCATAACCACTTTTGGGACCGAATTCGGAGGGAGGAGGATCGAAACTCAAAGGAGTTATATCAAACACGATCTCCACTGTTCGCTTTTTGATGTTATAAATGCGTTTGTTTGGAGTTCCATTGGCATATCCCAAAAAGAACCCCACTTCACCAACCTCCCCTATTTTAGGAGTATCTTTGGTGCGTTTGATAACACACTTGATCCCAAAAGGTTGAAAACCAGATAGGTTCGGTTTCCTGTTTTCAAGCAATTTATAACACGTTTTATCTTCTCTTTTGACAGTAAGCACATGATTTAACACATAACATGCAGTGTTTACCGCCTCGGCCCAGAAGATAATTGGCAATTTAGATTCAGAAAGCATAGTACGGGCCGCCTCAATTAGGGTACGATTCTTCCGTTCTGCAACCCCGTTCTGTTGAGGAACATATGGAGCGCTGAACTGATGAACTATTCCCATTTCCCGACATAACTCATCCATTAAATGATTTTTAAACTCAGTGTCGTTGTCACTTCGGATTTTCTTAATAGGAAGTGAATAATTTTTCTCAAGTTGTTTGAATAAGTCTCTTAAAATACCAGTAGTTTGGTCCTTTGTTTTTAAGAAAAATACCCATGAGTATCGTGAGAAATCGTCAGTGACAACTAAGCAATAAGACATCCCACCAATGCTGGCAACATGGATCGGGCCGAAAAGATCCATGTGAAGCAATTCAAGTGGCTTTTGGATTAAGTTAACTGTTTTCGGTTTATGAGGCTTTCGTTTGATTTTTCCTTTTTCACCTGATTCACATTTGTTGTGCATATTGAAACTACGTAAAGGAACCCCCAACACTAAGTTGTTTTTCACTAAGTGGTTCATTTTTCGCAGATGCACGTGGCCCATTCTCCTATGCCAGAGATACGATTGATCTTCAGTCGCCTTCGAAAGTAGACATGTCACTGGAGCAGACGAGTTACCCAACGGGCGCATATCCATGACATATGTGTTATTCACCCTTGGAGCCCTCATAACGATCCAATCTTCAGGAACAGCAAATCCCAGACGCAAGACGAAGCAAGCTTTATCAGTGAACAACATCGTGTACTTGTTATCACAGATTTGAGAAACAGACATCAAGTTATACTTCAATTCTTCAACGTAGTTCACTTTATGCAGCATGATTTTTCCATTTGACACAGAGCCTTCACCGGTGATGTATCCACCCTTTTCACCGGCAAAGTTCACATAACCACCACGAATTTGTTTAAAGTTGTTCAATAACTCTTTATTTCCTGTCATGTGTCTGGAACAGCCACTATCGATATACCAAATATAGATAGCCCTCTTCAGCTGCTCCTACACTCCCCAACAAGAAATTTTAGTTAGAGTGTGGGACCCAAGCCATGATGGTCTTGGGTTGTCCCGATTCGTCAACATAAGAAAACTCTTTGAAATAACCATCATCGCCTCTGTGTCCACCATTTCCATTTCAGAAATTGTTGGAATGAGTCCCCGCAAATCGTGGATTATACGGAGTTGACGATCTGTTGGTATAACCAGAGTTTCCATAGCCTCGGCTTCCATAGTTTTGGTAACTGTAAGTTTGATTCCTGGGTGGCTCAAAATTCCTACCAAATCTAGGAGCATCATCGTGTCTTGAGAATGATCGTGGATGATTATCCGAATGCGGTCTTTGATTTGGAAATCGGGGGGTGACGCATTTCGATCATTCACGAATCTGTTCTGTGCATGAGGTCTAACATAGTTGTTGTTCGAACCTCCAGAGCGTTGGTCATTCTCAAGTGCTTGGAAAGTAACATGATTTTGTCGTCTGTGAGGGGTTTTCTCACGAGTATCATGTCTTTGAGATGTACTTTCCGATCTGTCCCCACGGTTAATAACGATGGGTTTCTCCTCCTGATCCTGATTTTGTTGTGATTTAACATTTGGTTTGACAACTGGTTTTACTTCTTGTTTAATCACTTTGTTTTTCTCAACCTTCTGATTTTTACCATTTTTCTTTTCAACATTAACTGCTTCATTTTGTGGTTTTTCAACAAAAGGTTTCTTTTGATCAGGATCAACAAGAGATTTACCCTGTCATCTGGACAGTCTGCTGCTAAGTGTCCTTTCCCACGACACTTATAGCATTTGCGAATTTTTGCAGCATTCTTTGGACGTTCCTCATGATTGGTCGAAGATGATGAGGCGTTGGTGGAATTTTTCAAAATTTGGTTCACAAACTGAGAGTTGGAACCTGTTTCGATCTTTACTTCTTCTTTGACAAAATCCTCCCCTTTAACAAACTCAGTTTTAGGGATATTTTTCAAAGCCTTTTTAGATTTCCCACGTGACTTTGGTTTAGACTTCACATTTTGAACTTGATTAAATATTTCCAAAATCTTATTGCTTATCAAATTTTCAATGTTTTCAAGATTTACCTCATTTTTCTTTGAAACTCCACTCATCTTCGACTGTTCTGAGTCAGAAGCTTCATCTGGCTCAGATTCTGACTCACTTTGCGGTTCAATCGTCAGAGGGGTCTTCGGCAGAAAATTTGCCAATTCAGGATCAATGCTTGGCATCGATGTATAGTTATGGTTTACCGGTGGAGGCACCTTACTATAACCAATGCTGAACATTTCTTCCTCAGATTCTTTGAGACGTTGGCTGTTTATACAGAAATTCATCACTTCGGATGAATCCCCGAACTTTTCAATTTTTCGTTGCAAATCTAAAATCAGATTATCTTTTTCCAAAATGATTTCGTTCTTTTCCAAAACACAATTTTGATTTATTTCAAGTTTAGATTTTAATTCCTGATTTTTAAGATTTCCCTGAGCCACAAGTCTCTAAAATTCAGAGATATCATTTTTCAGCGTTTTTATCTTAATTCGGTGTTCTTTATCCGAATTAGACAAAACAGCAATGAGTTCTCCGGATTTTTCTAAATCTGCAATTAAGTTTGTGTTATGAAGTGCATATCTATCAATCTTGGTGACAAACTCAACACATCTAGCACATCGCTTATCTACCGAAGATGATTTTACCTCAATGCCAGCCATGAATGCACAAGCCTCGTTTTCTATGAAGTTTTCTTCCAATCTTTTCGCTTCTGCATCCGCAAATTGCTGCATTTCAGCTGTGGAGATGTTGAATTCAAAGCGTTCTCCTTCTTCTCCATCTTCTGTCTTGTTAGATTTTTCAATAGATTCTTCATTCGAGGGATCTTCATTTTCAGCAACATTCCCCAAGTCCAATTCTTCCCCAATAACTTCAGCTACAACTGCAAGTTCCTCAATGCTAGTCTCTTCGACAATCTCCTCACACACTTCCTCGTTCACAATTTCAGCTATAAATGCTTGCGACACAATAGCTCCCGAAATGTCTTCCAAAGCACAACCCCAGTCATAAGGTTCAGTCACATTCTGTAGAGGTTGAGCCACCATAGCATTGTTTGTCGAAGGTATAAGATTTTCAGACCCACTTGAACGAGCACTTGAGTTAGAGGTAGCAGTTGATGCATTGTTGTGAGGTCTTGAATTATTTCCTCGAGAGTTGTTGTCTCTATCAGATCTTTCCATTTTCGGCTTTCGACAATCACGTGTGAAATGCCCGTAGATACCGCAATTGTAACATTTTACTTTTGACATGTCGACTCCCATTCGAGTCTTTGTCTGACCTCCTATGAACTTCCTACCCGTTCTCAACAGAAACTTCTTCGCTCTACGGACTAAGAGTGCCATGTTGAGTTGTAAATCAAGTTCTTCCATTTCGTCTTGATCTATCTGATCAAAGTCCTCATTGAGACTTGATGGTTCAACGAGCTTCCCGAGACAGAAATTTTCGTAGGCAGTCATGAAGGACGCCAACAGACTCATGTTTTCTTCAATCAACTTCAAACAGCTTGTATCTATCTTAGGAATGTTCAAGCTTGTTTCTTGAGATTTCTGAGCTCCACTAGAAGAGTACATCCCTTGATTTGAATTGGTTGTTCCACTTGAACTGTCATTGTTTCTTATAAAGGCTTGTTCACTTGCAGAACCTTCATTCTCCGAATACAAGGCAACACCGACTCCACTATTACTACCCTTATCCGTCGGTTTTGAAGCCTTATATAACTGAGGATCTTGGATCTTCTCGAAATCAGATGCTTGATCTTCCATATTCCAAGCATAACCCCTCAGTTTTTGGACAGCTTCTTCCAATGAGAGCTCCTCATAGAGAACACCCTCTCTAATCAATGCGGTGTACATATTCCATTCTCTGGAAAGACAATTCAGAAACTTCTCAACCTTCTCAAATTCAGTGTAGATACCCTCTTAACTTCTATCAAGTTCGCTCAACAGATGATAAAATCGGTTCACTGTGTCATCAAATGATTCATTTCTTAAAGCCTTGAACACAACAAATTGAGTCTTCAAACGTTCGAGACGTCACTTCTTGTACATTGCATTTCCTTCATATCGTTCGATCATACTATCCCACAACTCCTTTGAGCTACTTCTCTTACGGAACGTATGAAGTATAGATTGTGTCATAGCCATTGTTATCATTGACATAGCTTTCTCTTCACAGTCATAAAATTTCTTCTGGTCGTCAGTGAGTGCCAAATACGTATCAATCGTCAACGTACGTACTGGAGTAGCTCCACATCCTTTAACGATACACAACCAGATTTTGATGTCTTTTGCTCGTACATATGTTTCGAAATGCTCCTCCCACTCAGGAAAATCAAGCTCGTTTATCAACAAAGGAGGTTTGTCGTTACTCCCTACCTCAGCATTGTGCTTGAGGTTTTGCACCATTGCAGTCAGATTGTTGTTTGCCATTTCAGAAAACAACAGTAGGTTTCCAACAGTAGGTTTCCAAGCAAGAACTGTGTCACTGAAAAGATTTTCTAAGTTCAAACTCGGAGAGAAAACACGGAGTGAAGTGTCTGAGGCTTTAATCAGAATGTAACACCCGGATCAGAAACCTGAAATAAATCCAAAACCTCGGACACACACTAGAGTTTTAAAAATCGGACAAGCAGGATTGAATAAACACACTAAGGAAAGGAAAACAAAAAGCTCGGACTCTGAAGAAACTAAAGTAAGACCCGGACACAATGAAACTCGGATGAACTATTGTATATAGCTTAACTCGGACTCCCTAATAAAAGAAAAACTCGGACCAAAGAAAATTTAAAATTTAAAAATCGGACCTAATAGAAGTAAGGAGAAAAACTCGGACCTACTAAGAAGGAGTTAAAAATACGGACCTAATTAACAAAGTAATACGGACCTGAATTAAAAGGAAACAAAACTCGGACCTGAGAGAAACTAAGGTAAAATTCGGACTAAGCTAAACTCGGACTCAAGGGAACTAAGTAAAACTCGGACTAGGTAAAGGTTAGACAGAACTTCGGACCTAGTATAAGTTGAAAATCGGACAGTTGAAATTCGGACAGGAGTTAAACTTTGAAACTCAGAACAATTAAAGAGTTTCTCAAAACTCAGATCCAGTAACCAATCTCCGGACTATCTCCTCAATATGACTTCACACTGGTTCAACAATACCCCGGAAACACAAACACAGAATTTAAACCACGGACAAATCTTCCAAAGATCAAACTCAGGAATCTTTTTCAACCTTCAACACTGTATGAACAAGAACCAAAACCCCTGTAAAAACCCACATGAAGAACAACACTAAAAATCACCAAACTACTCAAAATCCATCATCAAACACAAAAACTCACTAAACACTCACTAAACCCTATCAAAGTTTGAACTTTTCTCACAAAAACCTTCAAACTAAGAAACACCTACAGTAGTATGAGCACACTGCTCTGATACCACTTGTTAGGCCTCCTAATCCAAGATCTCACTCAGCTAAAGCCACCAACAGGTGTGCGGAATCCACCTGATGATTAACCACTGTAGATGAAACACTAGAATGCAAAGATTTGTGAGAGAAATCAAGAATACACTGAGTATTCTTGATGAGGAAGAGGAATGACATCACTCACACACAGTAGCCGCCAGACAAAACACACACCCAACGATTAGGGTTAGGTGTACAGAATTTCACACAGAATCGCCACCTTGTCTATTCCACATAAAGGTATAAATACAAGGCATACCCCGGACTTTCAAGACAAACTAGAAAGCCCGGACAAACAAACTACACAAAGCAAAACTCTGACTTTTGTCCTAAACAAAACTCAGACAAAAGACTATCCTAAAACTTGGACAAAATGTCCAAGGATAAAGCTAGGACTAAGTTTCAATATATGTACAATAAAGACCCTACAAAATGGGAGACATGCACTTATCACCTAAAGTGCATTAACATGTGTTTGTTAACATACAATTGGGTGAAAAAAAGAGGGTACCAAATATATTATTGTAAATATGAACGGCTGGATTTGTATAACTAAACTAAATGCAAATAGTAGAATGAAAAACTAATGGGTTAAAATTGTAATTCTAGGTAGAATAGCCCGATCATAAAACACTAGTACCTCTGTTAGACTGTTATTCTTTTGTCTGGTAATAATCCACAGACGGCTGCGCAGCCAAAGAACCTATAGATGGCCACTGCTTTATCGCCTGTGTTTGATGAAATCAGGCCTTTGATATCACAAAATCGGTGAGTGGTTTTTGATTTTAAATTCTTTTCATCAATTCATATATTATATCTTGTTTGGAATAAGCGTTGTTGTAATTATTGATTAGGAAGTGGATGCGGTTTAATTTATTGCAGTCATTCGATCATAAGCCATTATATGCTAACATAAATTCGGTATCATCATGCAGCGTGTTAAAGAATGATCGTTGACTGTTCATTGGATTTCGGAAGAGAATCTCGACTCTGGTAATTGTTAAAGCTACCCCTTAGATCTGTTGCAAATTAAGGACGTTTTCTATTTAAATTTTGATCCGATTTGGTGGTTAAAAAAGGTGTAAACTCGAAATTTCTTAACTAAATTTAACCGCGCTTAGTTTGATGGTTTTAATTTCATGCTAATTGCTTATCTTACCAAATATATTCATCATGCTTTTTATGAACCATTATCTTCTTGCTGTTTTTTCTCATCCTCTGATTGTATAAATTTAAAATATTCACCAAGATTTTTTTTATTTTTTTTAATATTCTTGAGTTAGAATTTAATCAAATCGAAATTTCGAAGGCAATTTTATTGATTGATTGAGTCAGCAAGATGTCAAAAACAGATATACTGAATCTTTTATTATTTTATATCTGCTCTTTTATTATTGATAAAATTGTGTAGTTTTTTGGTAAAATTGATCATGACTAATTCTATCTGCTCTTTTATTATTTTATATCTGCCTTATAGAGTTGCTGCAAGGTGTTGATCATCAATTCAATAAACCTTGGTTGCTTCTCAAGAGATCTACAGCGGATTGTCTTTAATGAAAGAAGATCTTTGGCCGATGCCGAAAACTGAGCAATGCCATTATAGGTAAATGATGAAATCTTTGGTGCGAAAACCGCAAACTCTCTTTCATTAGGAAGTTGCAATGTGAATGTAAAACATTCAAAATTCAAAGTGGCCAGAAGCGGAAAATCGCATGTTGGAGGTTGACTTGTTTTCAGCCCTAAGTCAATGCTTGAACATAATATTCAACCTATGGAGATCTAAATAAAGATAAATCAAGTTCACCCCTTCTTGTTTGCTTATCACTCAAGAATTTAATCAATAGCTTTAGGGTCCTATGCGACATTGCATAGATTATGTTCTCTTTGAGAAGCAGAAGACCGATGAAATTTGGTCAGTACTCAATGGTTGAAAGTGTCGCAACGTCATCATGCATAGATAGAGAGCAATGAAAAAATTAGAAAATTTAGAGCCACTTGCCTAATCAGAATATAGGCTGATCTCAAAGTTCAAATGGTGGTGGGATTTCCATGAATTTCCCCAGTTTCATGATAGAATATTACTTTGAACAATAGAACTTGTATCTCTGAATGAAGAAATGTAGCTAGTGTCGTGGTGTTGGGCCTTTGGAATATGGTCCCATGATCCGCAAATGAATCACAACAGTGGTGGTTTTTCTAAGCTTTAATTGATTAACATGCTTACTAACGAATCTTGAAGATTATTTGAAAAAGAAGTTATATCTATTTTTTATGATAGTCTGAATCTTTGTAGTATAATGATGAAAAATCGTATTTGTCTAATCTTTTTAAACTCTCTATGATAGATTGTTGAATCTTTAGATTGATAATGGAAACGGTTAATTGTATGATAAATTTTTACCTTTTAGTTTTTCCAATTTTGTAACACTCCTATTGTATCTTGTTCATCTAAGGGACTTAATGACTTCCATCCTTGCAGTTAATATTCCACAAGGCAAGATCACATGAAAACTGAAAGCAAAATAATTCAGAAAGTAAAAAGTGAACATAAATCACCAAAACAGATTTGATGAGATGGACTATGATACTTATTCGAAAGAACTTGTTTGAATATTACTATGGTCACTGCGTTTGAAGATTATTCTAACTTTATCACATAAAGCAATAGTTATTTTTGAGGTAGGTCAGAAACACGAACAAATTTAAGAAAATTACTTCTCTGACACGAGTAAGTAAAGAAGTTATCTAAATAAAAAATAACTGTCACTAAAACCTAATATCCTGTCAACGAATCTTGTTATTAAGCCTACTGAAACAGTGAGAGTTTTAGCTAGGATTCTTTGACAATGTAAGCAATTTAAAAAACAAAAATTCTTATCCTCGGTTTGTTGATTTGTTCACCTATACAATGACACTTAGGTTAAAAAATAGTAAGATATAAAATTACTTTATTAAATATGAACGATTTGATTATTAGGAATAAACAAATAAGGGAGGGGATAAAATGAAAATAATTGGGTTGAAATTGTAAATGTTTGTAGGGTAGCCCCATAATTTAATATCTCTAGAACCATCATTTTGTTGGTCTTTATTTTGATATCTCAAATCTGATATTTCATTAACATTAATCAGGACTTAGGTCATGTGTAGTCATAAAGCCCTTTTGTGGGCGTTATGCGACACGTGTCGTGTCACGTCACACAAGAGCTTTATGTCACTAGAGCCCGTAGTCATAAAGCCCCTACCTCATCATAACCAAAGTGTAAAATGCAAAGACCAAAGTGTAAAATGCAGGGACCAAAGTGTTTTAATGCAGGGACCAAAGTGTAAAATGCAGGGACCAAAGTGGAAAATGGAAACAAGAAAACGCCGTGAAAAAAGTAGCGCCCTCCCCCCATTTTCATCTCATAAAGCCCCCCGTAATGGTGTTCAAGGGCTTTATGGGGCTTTATGAGGTGAGATGGAGCCCCACTACACAAGGCCTTAGTTAACCTACACTTGGGTGAAAAAGAAAGAGGGTAATAAATATACTATTTTAAATATGGACAGCAGGATTTATACAATTAAACTAAATGCAAGGAGTATAATGAAAAAATAATGGGGTTAAAATTGTAATTCTAGAAGGACAACCACATTATATCACAAAATCGGTGAATTGCATTTAATTTAAATTCTTTTTTTTTTCTTGATGTAACTTGGCAAGTATGAATAAAATCGATATTTCAATTGGAAAAAAAAAAAGTATAAAAAAGTATTAAAAAAATGTCAAATAAGTGGAACGATCGCCCAAATTGTACTTTCAGTACATACAACCTGCTAGATATACGTTGCTACGATAATGTATTACTATATTAGTAGTTAAGAGTATAGTTTTTCTTTATCCATTTAACACACTAATTACTTATATCAATGACCATATGTTTCAAGTCAACCCAATCCTACTTGTTTGGGTGCAAAAGGTTATTGTTTTCACCTCACCCTTTTGACCAGTTACCCAACTTGCCACTCTAAACATATCATACTTACCTACATGATAACAACCAACCTGATTAAGTAAACCTTGGAATCAGACGCTTGGCCAGCCACGTGAGAAATGGGAGCACAATCATCATAACGGGCCGATAAACAAACCTCCCGCTTGTGTAACTACACAAAACCAAAAAAAAAAAGCACTCTCCCTACGCAGGCATTATCCTGTTCAGGTTCTAAGGGACTTTCTCAGCCTAAAACTGCCGCAGTCACATCACCACCACCACCACCACCCAAAAAAGGGGCAGCGGCTCGGTGCTGCAAGCAGATTCAGACACCCCTGGTGCATAGCTTATGTCAATACCAATATACCATGAAAGGAAGGAATGCACACAACAACATAGTTGATTATTTGGATAAAAAACTTCAAGAGTTCAATTACTACTACCACAACTTCAAATCAAAGGAACCATTTGTTCGGCCTTTCACTTATTCGTCACGAAAATAAAAACTACATACTTACCTACCACTGAGGATTTTGAACTTCAGTTTATGCTAGGCCGAGTCTTGCACACACTTCTAGGTGATCCTCGATTTTAGCATGATCCCTGAAATAAGTTTTTTAATTATTAATATAATAAAATAAATGTAACCATATTTTACACAGTAACTACTTATTAAAAAATATATATTTTTAGACAAGTATACATTCAATTTTGCTATGAAACATACTGAATAACGGAAATTTCCTTCAATATTTTTACTGGTCAAAAATTTCAAAAATTAAAAGGTTATGACATGTTAAAGATAAAACATGACATGATCATCTACTAACTAACCTTTATTTCTTCATAGCATTGATGTATGATTCCGGCAAGTAGATCTCACCGCCAGCCTCACCATGTTGCTCACCGCTTATCGTTTTCTTTGCCGCCAGAAACTCAGCACTCATAGCTTCCATCCCTTGTTGAACCGCCTCTTCCGCACTCCCATACCCATGTTCTTCAGCATACTTCCTCACATCTTCAGTTATCTTCATCGAACAAAACTTGGGCCCACACATTGAACAAAAATGTGCCACTTTTGCACCATCAGAAGGTAATGTTTCATCGTGAAATGACGTAGCGGTCATTGGGTCCAATGACAAAGCAAACTGGTCCAACCACCGGAACTCGAACCGGGCTTTGCTTAGTGCATCATCCCAAGCTTGAGCATGTGGGTGACCTTTGGCTAAGTCGGCTGCATGGGCCGCTATTTTGTATGATATGACACCAGTTTTGACATCATCACGGTTTGGTAGACCAAGGTGCTCTTTTGGAGTGACGTAACACAGGAGTGCGGTTCCTAAGGCTCCGATGTTGGCTGCACCGATGGCTGAGGTTATGTGATCGTATCCTGGTGCGATATCAGTTGTTAATGGTCCGAGTGTGTAAAAGGGTGCTTCGTTGCACCACTCAAGCTGTTTTTGCATGTTTTCGGGGATTTTATGCATTGGGATGTGTCCCGGCCCTTCGTTCATGACCTAAGACACATTTAAAATACGAGTCGATTCAGATGGGTCAAACAAGTAATATATAAGATTAAAAAGCAGCTAGAAAGGAAACAAGTAACATAAAATACAAATGGTTGCCAGCTAAGTGGAAAATGGGGCCCAAATTGTATTTATATGTCAGTATACACGAGACTTAACTTGGACGTTTTTAATTCTTAATAAGAATGGTAGGTAAACGGGCAACAAGCTCATCGCAACCCTTTTGAAAATGGGGCCACAATTGTATTTTAGGTGCATAAAGTAACATACATTATTTTCTTTAAAAACTTATTATTGAAATATTCAGACTGTGTAACCATATTTGACGCTATAATTTTAACAAACTTGTAAATTGTTCTATTCAAAGAGCAAGATTATCGGTTTAAATTTACTATTTTCATGATCATATTTAACACATAAATTAGTGGTAAAACAGTTGGCAATAGGGTTGAGTTATATATCCTACACAGCCTCCTAAATCTAGAAAGGGTAAAAAGACACAGTGGATAGCAAAATATAACACAAAGTGCCGAGGAAAAAAGACACAATAAATCACAAAAAAAAAAACAAAAACAAAAACAAAATGACGAACTTAAAAAAACATATTGCCAAATAAAAAGACATAATGATCTGAAACAAAAATTCTAAAATCTATACGCTAAAAATCCAAAAGCGAAAACCTAAAATCTAAGATCGTAGAGATCAACGACACGGTTCAGCACCGCTAGAATGAGTTCAATCGGAGTCCATTTAATAGCTTCCTACGACTTCCAAATTGTAGAAGACTGTATTTGAACTTTTTCCTTGGCATTATAGTGGTTACGTTTGACCCATAATTATATATAACATGACCAATTAAGTATCATTTGTAATATAATCAAACATATTTTCGTGCTTAGAACAAAATGCCAATGATTCTTTTCCAGGAAAGAAAAATAAAATTTGAAAAAATTAAAATAAAATAGAAACATACCTGCACATCTTTCTCCCAGGCTCGACGGGTTAATTCACCTTGAGTCAATAACTCCGCAAACTGAGCAGTATCATTAGCATCATAAATCGATCCGGGTCTCAACCCATCACCAATAGATAAAGCTATATCATACTGATTACAAATATCAAGAATATCATCCCAGTGTTCATAAGCAAAATTCTCCTTATGGTAAGCCAAACACCATTTCGCATGAATCGACCCACCTCGAGAAACAATCCCCGTCATCCGCTTAGCTGTCAACGGAATATACCGTAACAAAACACCTGCATGAATAGTGAAATAATCTACCCCTTGCTCAGCCTGTTCAATCAACGTCTCGCGGAAAACCTCCCACGTCAAGTTTTCAGCAATGCCATTGACTTTTTCTAGCGCTTGGTATATGGGTACGGTCCCAACTGGCACTGCAGAATTGCGAAGAATCCATTCACGGGTTTCGTGGATGTGTCGGCCTGTGGATAGGTCCATGATTGTGTCTGCGCCCCACATTGTGGCCCATTGAAGTTTGTGGACTTCTTCTTCTATTGAACTTACGACTGCAGAGTTGCCGATGTTGGCGTTGACTTTGACCAAGAAGTTCCTTCCAACAATCATGGGCTCTAGTTCTAGGTGCTTTTTGTTGGATGGGATGATTGCGCGACCACGAGCGACTTCGGATCGCACGAACTCAGGGTCGAGTTTCTCACGGGCTGCGCAGTAGAGCATTTCTTCGGTTATGATTCCCTGCTTTGCATAGTACATTTGAGTGTATCTTGGTGGGCTCAGCCCGTCCCTCCTATCAATCCAATCCTTGCGTAATTTCGGGAGTCCTATGCAATAAAGTAATGCAGATAGTTAGTTAGTTAGTTAGTTAAGAAAAAACTTTGAAGTAGGACTAACGGGTCGAAGAGGTCACTTTTAGTACGGGCCGAAAAGGGTCGGATAGGTTTGGGTTAACCCACATATTTCCCCATTTTTATAAGAAAATATATTGTCTTTAATAATTAGAATAATAATTTTAGCACAATAATAATATAACAATTTAAATAAAAATGATTTAGAGGTGATATGCATTAACATTCAAGTTTCAACCCTTTGACCCATTTGACAATTCTTTTTATTTGACTTGTTTGAGACAAAACACAACGAATTTAAAATTAGTAGTGTAATACAATTAATAACTTAGAAAACTTAATGAAGTAAAAAGTATATAGTAGGACTAATGGGCCAAACAGGTTACTTTTAGTATGGGTCGGGTTGGGATGGTTTGGGCTAACCCACATGTTTCCCCATTGTTATCAGTAATTAATGTGTTATTTATGACTAGAAATTTATGTTAAAACAATCATTATATAAATATTCAAATAAAAATGATTTAGAGGTGGTAGGGGTGAGCAGAAAACCGAAATAACCGAGCCGTAACCGAAATAACCGACAAAACCGAACCGAAACCAAAACCGACGGTTTGGATTTCGGATTTTTAATAACCGAAAATTTCGGTTCGGTTTTTGGATAACCATTTTCAAAAACCGAAAAAAACCGAACCGAACCGAAACGTAAAAACATGTATTTTTACGTTTAAGTTTAAGTTGTTTAAGTGTTTAACCCATGCTACTAGAAATTATTAATTTTATTCATGAAAATTAAGTATTTATAATAAAAACATGAACATGTTTGTTTATAATTGAGATGATGTATCTATTGCCTACAACAAATAACAAAATTTAGTATAAAAATTAAATAATCTTCAAAGTATTATAAAAGAAAATGTCTTGATAAAAACTTTAAAAAAACATAAAAATATATTAAAAGATTAGGTTTATGTAAACATTATTAATTTAAAAGGCTAAATATAATAACTTAGATGTAAATATATAAGAAAGATCCTTAAATTTTAAATTCTATCTTTTATTTTTTAATCTTACATAATTTTGTTTCAAAAACCGAAATAACCGAAAAACCGAATCGAACCGGTGTAAAAACCGAAAAAACCGAAACCGAACGGTTTTCAAAAACCGAAAACCGACATTTCGGTTTCGGTTTTAGTTTTACCCAAAAACCGAACCGTGCACACCCCTAAGAGGTGGTATGCATTAAAAGTGGATGTCATTCAAGTTTCAACGCTTTGACCAAATTGACAACTCTTTCTATTTGAAAATTATATGGGTCAAAATTTCCACAACATCTAATTATACAATGGGTTTTTAAAAATTCAGTAAGAGATTAAGTCAAAACTAGAACTAAGTGAAAGTTGGAAACTTTGTGCATACCAACTTGAGGGCTTATGTTTTGCGGACCACTGGTGTCATACGTGTCAAAATGCGGCTCATCCCCTGCTAGGTGGACACGTCGAAATGGAACTTTAAGAACATTACCAGATTCCTCATGAACAACTTCCCTGTGGAACAATTCAACGGATGGTATCAGTTCCAATTTGCAAAGTTATTAACTAGATGTGCTGCATCGAATTAACTAACGTGATTGAAAAAGGATAAAAAGGTACAGAACCTTTATAGAGAATTACTATTTCAACCTTTCATACAAACGGGTCGACTAGAGTTATGAGTTTCCTCTTATGGGTCAAACAGTTAAAAACATTTTATAAAGAAAACGGGTCAAATTGGCCTAAAGTCTCCGAAAGTGTATATTTACTACGCAAAATCACATACATCATTTTGTTTTAGAACCTTACGTTATTGCTATTAGAGCATTCGCATTCAATCATTTATCCTCATTCCTATAATTACACTAAAAATCACTACTTTTTTCTATCTCCTGGTCAATTAAATAATGTTTTTATACCTTTATCATTACCTTTTCTCACTCCTCTACTCACAACCACTTTAAAAAATATTAAAAAGTTTATAGGGTGAACTCTGATTCCCATATATTTACAGATGAACAGTAACATGTTCTCTCTCCTCCAATCACAAGCACTCACTCACAACCATTCCTTATAATATAAGTAACTCACTCACAAATATATAAGGGTTCCATTGTGAATGCTCTTATTGTTATTTGAAACAACGTCTTCTTATTTTAAGTATAGAGTTAAATGCCATTTTAGTCCCTGTGGTTTGTGCCATTTTGCCAGTTTAGTCCAAAGGTTTCATTTTTAACCTGTGGGTCCAAAAAGGTTTCACCGTTGCCATTTTAGTCCACTGGGTTAACTCCACTCATTTTTTCTGTTAACGAGAAGACCAATTCGGTCATTTTATATGGATGAATTGCCCTTTTAGTTAACAGAATTACATACAAAATTACCGAATTGGCCTTCTCGTTAACAGAAAAAATGGATGAAGTTAACCCAGTGGACTAAAATGGCAACTGTAAAACCTTTTTGGACCCACAGGTTAAAAATGAAACATTTGGACTAAACGGGCAAAATGGTCCAAACTACAGGGACTAAAATGGCATTTAACTCTTAAGTATATATGGCACACTAAATATTTACAAGACATTTAAAATTTTTGCACAAATTTGGCTCAGCCTGTTTTGACATATACACAAACATTACATGTTTGACCTGTTACCCACACCAGTGCGCACGGAAAATTGGAAACATTTCTGAAACCATTTTGAACCAACAAGTAAATTACCTATATTCCTTTGTGCTTTGTGGGAAACATTGTTCAAAGGACGGAAGCGGAAGAAAATCAGGGGCAGTTGGGTCAACGGTGCTCTTCCTTTGCTTAGTTTTCTCCACATTGGTTGATGGTGGGTCAAAGGTCAAAGTGGCCCGAGGCACCATGATGCCTAATGAGTGAGTTTCCGTCTTCCTAAAGTTGGCAGTTTCAGCAGCCACATCAAAAACAGGCAGAAAAGCAGTCTTTGTAATCTTTGACAGGCCAGAATGGTTGACATTTTTACGCATAACTGTCGTCAAATTTGCTTGAATCGAAGCCATTTTAATAGTATCTGCAAAAAAGGCATACGAGAGGTTATATCGATGTTGACAACAAGAAAATGAGTAAAATTGAATACAAAGTAAATCCATGTTAAAATATTGACTTCATTGTGTAAGAAATATTGCTGCATTATACTACTTTATAGGTCACTAAAGTATATACAAGACATAAACGCCCTTAAATTTATATGACAAAAATACCTTTGACGAGGCGCCAACATGTTATAGGTTAAAATGCCAAGGACATCTTCGTCCGGCATTATTTTGGCCAGAATTTGTATACATACTTAGTGGAATATAAATATTTGTAATATATGAATGACCTTAATGAAAAATGTTAATTGTAGAACCAAATATATGAAAAGAAATATTCTAATTATCAAATGCAAGGAAGAACCAATTTCAATGCAATTTATGCAAGGAAGAAATTTTACGCTTCTTATATCGTATATTATGGTTACTAGAGGATTAACTACACAAACTCTAAATTTTTCCTGTAATACGTAAAAACATACATCCCAAATTCATACTTCATATTTGAAACTGTAAGAACTTATTTTCAAGTCCAGGATTTATACAACTCCAATCAGACATTGTATAACAGTGCAGCATCTACAACGGGATAAAAATATCCACGATCCGGATTCCATTTTTTAAATTTTAATTGTACCCATGGGGATTTGGGTCGGCCCGGATGAGGGGCTGGGTGGGGGCCACCCAAGGCCCGCTCTCCCGATTTGTTTTAAATATATATTTGTTAAATTTTATATAGGAGTAAATTACTTTTTGAGTCCTTGTGTTTTAATGGCTTTAAACACTTGAGTCCAAAATAAAAAAATTTAACACCCTGAGTCCCTAACCGCTCATTTTATAACGTTTTGAGTCCAATTTTGTTCATTTTATAACGTTTTGAGTCCATTTTTGTTTAAAAAATTGGACTCAAAAGATTAAAAATGGACCCAAAAGGACTCAAAAGGTTATAAAAAAATTGTCTAGGGACTTAGGACGTTAAACATTTTGATTTTGTACTCAAATGGTTAAAACCACTAAAACACAAGGACTCAAAAAGTAATTTACTCGAAAAAAATAAGGAAACATCAACAAAATAAACTTGAATAACGAAAATAGCCTTTTGACTGTTTTTATGTTTTGAGTAAACTACCAAAATGGTCCCTAAGGTTTGGTCACTTTTGCCACTTTAATCCAAAACTCTAACCTTTTGAATCTGGATACATGTGGTTTCAAATTTATTGTCACTTTCATCCAAAATCAATATCTTATCAGATTTAGATTTTTCAGTTAATATCCATATCCAACTTTTTTATGTTTTTCCTCCTTTTTAATGAAGGGCAAAATGGTCTTTTAACGTTTTATTATAACAAAGAGTAAATTGCCAAAATGTGCCCCGCGAAATCACACGCCTTGGCCGGTGGTCCTCCCGCCATCCCTCAGGGCCGCCCCGCGTCAAAGGATCCAATCTGCTGCCCCAGATTAAAATCCGCTGGGCTAAAAGATACTTTTTTTTTACTATTCTATATTTCTATTTCTACTTAAAGACCATATAATCAACTTAAAACAGAGACGATTACAAACTAATGGAAGGTAGACGAGCAACGGTTGATCCGTATACTAAAAAGTCAAGACTGTTTTGTTAATTTTCTCGGTCGAAATGCAGATATTAAACAAAAAGAATCCGCTGAATAGAGAGTCGAATTTAGCAAAAGCAAATAACTAACACACATCTGTATATCATGGTTAAATCGATCGATACTCTCAATGTTAATCGATACTAATAAAAAAAGATGATGCAAAGAAAAGTGTGTTTGTGTGTGTGTGTGTGTGAGTGAGTGAGAGAGAGAGAGGATGTACCAGAAGCAGTGGTGATAGATGAATGGATGAATGCAATGGCAAATGTAAGGTGACGAAGAAGGTTGTAGTGGTGGGTTAAATAAAGGTGCCTTGATAATCGGTTTTGTTTGATATTTTCAAAAAGGTCAATTTTAATATTTATGATTTTGTATTTGTATCTCTCATATTTAATGTGTATTTAATGAAAGTATTTCAAAAAAATATTATATACAATATATAAATTTTATTTTCACCCAAGGGCGGTTCTTAGAAGGGTTGTGATAGGGCCACGGTCCGGGTAAGTTTTCGGCCAAATTGCTAATTTTCGGCATTTCGAACGAAATTTTTTATATATACTATGTTTGGGCCGGGCTTGCCCGGGCTTTTTTAGTGCCCGTGTCTTTCGGCCCTGGCACATTCAACGGGCAAGATCCGCCACTGTTTTCACCAGTTTTACAGAAAATATTGAGGATTGATAAATGCATTGTTTATTTTTGTATTTGTATCTCTCATATTTAATGTGTATTTAATGAAAGTATTTCAAAAAAATATTATATACAATATATAAATTTTATTTTCACCACGGAAAATATTGAGGATTGATAAATGCATTGTTTATATTACAAAGTTAAATAGTTTTATATGTTTTTCTCATGATATTATAGTCTAGTGGTATCTTAGGGGTGCGATAAGGTTTAGTAACCATTAGGTCCTATGTTCGATTCCCATCCCATCGTCTCCGAGAGGGGGGGGGGGGTTTCAAGGTGTGTCTCTGTGTGCGAGAGAGAGAGAGAAAAGGAGAGTTTATATTTGTTTTCATAGGATTTTAAATGTTATTTTCTTTTATTTATAAATAATTAAGTAAAAAAGACTAAATTGTCCTTAAATAAATAGACTTAACTGAATTTTTTTAATTAGGTTAGTGCTAAAGAACGAAAAATGTAATCACATTTCCAAATAAATGATTGTAAATGTAATTAATTAGTTAAAGGTAATCTATTGCAATTCGATACAAACATAAAGGACAAAAAATGTAATTTACACAAAAATATTATCTAACATGATAAATATATAATTAAATCAAACTATTATTATTTCATAAAGTTATAAAAATCGTAACTATGTACGTGTATAAATAAATAATAAACAATTCGAGCACAAAGTTGAAAACCTATTCAAGAGCTAACCTCGAGTTCTAAAAATAGAGTTTAAAACAAGCTAATCTCGACTTGGTTTGATTCGACTCAACTCATTTACACCCTAACTATATCTTCTTGATGAAAAACAAATTCATAAGTTTGAAACTAAATTTGTGTATGCTGTGTTACAATATTACCAAAATCAATAATTGAATAATAAAATCAATAAATACATTTATTTTACGTGGGACCATACTCAAATACAAATTAATACCACTTTTCAGGGTCCCTTCGCAAGATATTTTAATTTCTACCAAAATAATATTTTCTTAAAATGTTTATAAAATAAATATATTCATACATTTCAAAAATAATATATCTTCACATTTTGATAAAATATAATATATTTTTATATTACTTATAAAAATATATATTTTGTCACTTGTTCGGTTTTGAAAATATATCTTCCACCAAGCCTTGATAAATTATTTGTAATCCGGAATATATATAGTATGTCCATTTTGTCCGAGTGTCCAAATAGTCCAATAATCGTGTCCATAGCGTGTGTGTGTGTGAATTAAATCTTGGAACTTTTATTTGAGAAGTTTATTGTATTTGTTTGTATTTATTATTTCAATTCCCTAATTTTTAGTATAACTAATACAAACAATATACACATAGCACATAGATCAAGTGACCACTAAATATATATTTCCTAAAATATATATTTATAACCATTTTCATTTTTGAAAAACCATACTTTTCTTGCTTGCATTTTTATACAAAAATTGTGGGAATTTTATACTTAATATTTTTGAACAAGCTTTCATATAAGAACCTTGTAGTAAAAATATTTTCTGAGTGTTTGATTTCTACAAAAATTTTGCCATAGTTTCCTTTAGAAAATGGAGTTTCCATGTTTTCAAAACATATCATTTTCTTTTCAAAAATCATCAACAATTTCCCACAACAACTTTCATCATAATACATCATCAAATATACTAAGATGAACTTGTGAAAATGTAGTATTTTTGTATGGTTTTTAAGTATGTTTGTTTGATTAAAAATCATACTTACTTTATGATTTCACCAAACATTTTAGAAAATTATTTATCAACTTGTTTTGATCCATCTTTTAAAAGTCTAAAATTTGTATGTAACACTTACAAATCATAACAATTTACATCTTTCAAGTTTCAAGTAAACCATACTTGTAAGTTGTAAAAATCTACACTTTTAACAACCTTACTTTTCAAGTTCATACATCCTTCAAGAAACCATTTTTCATGTGTAACAAGTTCTACACTTTACAAAATTCATTTTCAAGGTCATCCATTTCATGCATCATGTTCACAATGGATCTTTTCAAGATCTTCATACATACTTGTTAGATCATGTTTCTAATCATCATCTAACAAGACTTTATGTAATATTCATCATCATAACACAAACAATCATCTAAACAACTTCATATTACAACATAAACAACTTGTTTTCTTGTGATTTTTGGTTTGATCTAAGTGTTCATCATCTTGGTTTTGTAAGATCCTTTAGATTTTGAGTTATAAATATGTTATATCTACTTAAACAAGATGAAAAATGGGTGCACAAGAAACTTACTACCAGCACAAGGCTAGGGAAGAAACAAGTAGATGAAGATGAAGAAAAATGGTGGTTAATAGCTCCAAAGAGTCGTCCTTCCACTTCCAATGCTTGACACCTTCTTAATCAACCTTGATACACCTTGTGTTATGCTTGAAATGGCTTGGAAATAATTGAAAGTGAAGAGGGGGCGGGTTATGTTTCGGCCGAAGGTTAGAGGGAGAGGAGAGTGTTTGTGATTTTTTATATGTTAAAAATGAAGTTATGGTGAAGTAAATAAGGTATTCTACACTTTGGTCCAAACTTTCCCTCCATCATATTATCTCTTGGATCATTAGAGAGCATCTTTGACTAACTATGAAGATCAGTCAACATGTTGAAGGTGGGTGGGTCCCATAGGGGACGGTCATGAGAGGGGGTCTTGATTTGGTTTAAATCTTCTAAGTGTTTAAAAGATGTTGATGTGTATCATTAGTTTGGGTGATTAGGAGTTTAGGGGTTTTCAATGTAATTCAAGTTGTATGGTGAATTTCACTAGCTTAATATTACTAGACTATGTTAACTAGTTTGTATGTTTACGCCAAGATAGTAATCGGGTGCTTGTTTAGTTATCGGATCACTAAAAGTTCAATATTGGTATCTTGTACAGCATAATATGTTATTTTGTCGTGATAATGTTCCTACCACTTTTTAAGTTATTCTGGGCATTCTTGCATCATTTCTGACTATACGTAAGCTAGAAAATGTTGAATTTTGCTGAATTTGCCATTTATAGCTAGTTTCGGGTAGTTTTTAGTGTTCGTTTGTCTCCCGGAAAGCATTAACATAATCCCTTATTTTCTCACACGAGGTTTAATACAACATTGGCTCTGGGAGTCAACCTGTGTCCTAAATATGTTGTTTATCTGAGTATGAACCCCTGGCAGCACTACTAGTTTATCTTATAAGTGTACTAGTTAGTTCTGTGCACTATCTAAACTGTTTCAAGTCGCAACCAATAAAAATGAATACATGCATCATAAAATGTTTTTGTGAGTTCTTTAAATGTATGCCATGAAATCATGCACTTCAGATGTTCAAAACACATAACCACATAGTACCAAACATTATTCACATAGTACGGAAATTACCCGAAAATGCTAGTAGTGACACATAGGTGGTGTATGTTTGCAGTGGTAACACCACATAGCCCCACTAGCAATCATTACTCAATATATTTTTAACTTCTAACTTTAATAAATATAAAAGAAATGACATTTCATTAAATAAAATATATTAAATACTACTCGTCTTTATCACTGTCACCGTATCCGTCTTCATAGGCTCCATCATCCAACCCTCAATCTTCGTAAGCTCCATCTTCGAAATCTTCTACTTTGTCGCCTTCGTCTTCGAAATCCACTTCTTCATCACCATCGTGTCGAATTGGGCCAATTGCCCAAGCATGCTCAACCAAATCAGCCTTTAACGCGTTATGTGCTTACTTGGAACGCAAGAGTTGACCGTTTAAGATACTCTCCTCCGTTGTTGCTTGTGTTCCTTCTTCAACATCATCCGGAACATAGGTTTTTATATATTGTTTTTCATTTATCTTCTAAAATTATATTATGCAATATGATACAATCATACATAACCATTCTAATTTTTTCTTTATCCATATTCAATAAGGATTTCTCATAAAATGCCATCGGTGTTGTTGAAGAACCCCAAAACACCTCTTCATGCCCTTTCGCGAAGACTCTTGCAGTTTCTTAAAATATTGTTTTTTTATATCAAGCGGGTCACTAAACGTTTTCACAATATATGAATACTTCGGGTATATACCATCAGCCAAATATCATCCATGCGAGTACTCATTTCCATCTGCATAAACCCGGCTTTCAGTCGTATACATGATTTGTGACCCTTTAGCAAAGGTGATTGCTCGAGTAGTTCAAACACCCGACGACACCAAAGAAGGCCGACCAAACCCAAAGGTCGTATAAGGAAACCGCTTGTAAAACCAACGTTGGTCCTTTTTGGTCAACGTGTGTATGTTGACCTCGCTGCGGTTGGACAATTATACCACCGCCATTGACAACAATCTAAACAACCAATCATGTCGGGTAAACCATGTTTTTCTAAATGCACTTCGTAAATATGTTGTAGATTGTTCCAAGTCGGGTTTCTCAAGTAACGTTTTCCGTATAATTGGCAAATGCCTATAATATATATATATAGACACACACACACACATATAAGCCTATGTAAATTTTTAAACTAGAGTACTAAAAATAAATAAATTTAAAAACACACACACATATATATATACACATGTACATACCGTAGCAGAAATGTGACAAGGCATCGCGTGTTGTTTTCTATTCTATATTCAAATACTTGTCGTTGATGTTATATGTGTTTCATTCACGTAACGCGGAAGTACACTTTTGAATGGAAGTGAATCCTAGATATCCTCTTGCATCCATTTTATGCTTAAAGTAGTTATACTTATGCTTCAAATCTTCGTTAATGCGTAAAATAACCCTTTGCTCATCCGAACTCGACGCCTAAAAATGTAGGGGCCGAATAATCTTTCATCAGACGAAGTTTGCGGCTTCCCGGTCTCGCACAACATACTCCTTCCTCAAGATAGGGTGTGGGGGAGAACAATTAGCATGTTGCATGGCGTTAATCGCAAGGGCACACACACTCATAACCGTTTCTTCATCACTACTAGAAAATTGCCAAGTTTGTGACAACCAAATTTGTAGCAAATTTGTCTGAAATTGGCTTTACCCACAAATTTCCTAAAAAAAATTCATAGGAAATAAACTTGTGGGTAACCGGGTTAGCTACAAAAATACGACAAAATCTGCTACAAAATTCCTACAAAATCTCTCGTCGCAAAATTTGCTACAAAATACTCACAAATCGCTCTTCTTGCAAAATTCCTACGGTTCTTCCACGTTTTTGCCTTTTTTGTATATTATTTTATGATATTTTATTTTTAAAATTAATAACATTATTAAAAAAAATATTCATATTTTTTTATTTTCCCGACAAAATTCCTACAAATTATAAAACGTTCTTGCGACAAAATTCCTACAAATTATAAAACTTTTCTGTGACAAAATTCCTACAAATTATAAAACTTTCTTGCGACAAAATTTCCTACAAACCATAAAACTTTCCACAAGTTTCCTACAAGTTTATATATTTTTCTCTAAACAATTTGCTACAAAGTATCTACAAAACTAACTGTTTTCAACAAATTTCCTACAAAGTTATCAAAACAGTTTGCGACAAATTTCCTGCAACTAAAAATATATTTTTAATGTAGCTACAAATTTCCTACAAACAGTTAAAAACGTTCTTGCGACAAAATTCCTACAAATTATAAAACTCTTCTGTGACAAAATTCCTACAAATTATAAAACTCTTCTGCGACAAACTTCCTACAAATTATAAAACTCTTCTGCGACAGATTTGTGACAAAATAAATATCAGAGAATTTTAAAAAAAACCATTTTTTTGTATAAAAAATGCAGCAAAATATAAAATATTCCAAAAAAAATTGCAGCAAGCAAAATTATAAAACATTCCAAAACATTTGCAACAAGCAAGATTCTAAAACATTCCAAAAGTTCTAAAACACACAAAAAATCCTAATTAAGAGCAAGTTTTTTGATTCAAAACTAATCCAACATTCTAATACGAAAGCTTTGTTTACTTCTTTCCGATGTTTTTCACCAATTCTTCCATATTTTTTCGCCATTTCGATGTCTCTTAACCCATCCACAATAGCTTGTCGTTGGCGTGCAATACCCAAACCAGATAGGCATTTGGACTCGGCCTCACCCTCAGCTCTATTAATTTATATATATTTTTCATCTTTCTCAGTAGCAGCCACAGTTAGATGATGCTTCAAAGATCTTGCCTTCAAATAGCCTCTTGCATACAGATAAAATATCACTTTCTCAGCCATAACCACTGGTGGATGACACACCTCCCCTGCTTGTTGTATTACATGTTTTAGTTTACCAACATCGATGGTTTTCAAGGACTATACCAAGTATTTAAATAATTATAACACAGAAATTGAACCAAAAGTTTATTACATTTTTATTCAATCTGCCCATTTTGAAAAACAAATATCATCAAACAAATTACCAGTTAAACGTGTGTTTGTCAAAGCGGCCAAACTGGTCTACAAATAAAGTTTGTCTTTTCGGTGATTGACTCGATATTTAGTCATTAGTCATGAAATAAGATGCAATCACCTATATAAAACATACCTGGCTACAACTCCACAAGCTCAACATGTAAAACTCTCTCTTGTGTTTTTCTTTGTATTTACCTGCAATCACACACAATAATATATAATCAATAAACAAAAGAAGATTATAAAATAAATAAAAAATGCAGCTTTGTTTTTTAACAAAGAGAACAAATTACTAACCTCCATAAGATTCCTTCCATCATTAACAGTAGCATCTTCGGGCTGTAAATATAAGTTAAAACCTTAAACATGAAATAAGATTCATTTTTAAGCACATGTGCAAACGTACAAACAATTGTATGATAGTACCTACTAACTTCTAGTCTCCACAGGGGCTGTCTATAAAAATCTAACATAGTAAAAAAAACTTTAATCTAAAAAATAAACCTTTGTAGCGACCACATTTCGTTGCTATAGCTCTCACCTATAGCGACGAAATTTAGTCTGCATAAGTGAAAAAAAAAATTATTTTTTCCCAGGTTTTCAACTAATAAAGCTATAAAATCCAAAATAACTAAACTCAAGATGTTAACGATTGCGAACAGGCCTTAAACGCAGCGGATAACCGCTGCGTTTGCAGCCGTTAAACTGCTGAGTTTACGGCCCGTATATACGGCCATAAACACAGACGTTTAACGGCTGCGAACGGGCCGTAAACGCAACGGTTTATCGGCTGCAAACGCAACAGTTAACCGCTGCGTTTACGGCCCATTCGCATTCCAATCCAGGCATGTGAAAACTGAATCAATGTAGTCCAGTACTCACATCTTTTGAGTCAAACAAATTAACACGTGAAAGATCCAAAGTGGCAGACTTGAACATCTGCAAAATAAGAAATTAAAGTCAAAAGTGCACTCTGCTTCTCTTCATGATTGTGCATAGGTTGAATTTTTGGAGGCTCAACTTATCCTATGTTGGCATCCTCAAAGCAGGTCCACTCGGTTCAAAAAGATACCAACACTTAGGTTTTAAGAAAAAAAAGGGAATTCATGTTGTAAAAAAGAATCTCACCAGCATGTTGTAAGGAAAAAATCTCACCCAACAATAAACAAAATATCCCAAAAATATGATGAACAACAATATTTCAAAAACATAGAAACTTTTAACACATTTATGTAGATATATTGGTGTGTAATTAATAGTTTGCTTATCTTCGACAATTAAGATCCTAAATCAACATTAATTAACAAACATAAACATAAATATATAACAACCTACTCTATTCTATATATACATCAACATTACACCTGGCAAAACGGGCGGGTTGGGTCACGTCACGGGTTAAAATGGGTTTGGGTCAGGGTTGTTTTGGTTCGGGTTGGAACGAGTTTGGGTGGAACAGGTCGGGTCGAAACGGATTAGGGTTGGAACGGGTTTGGGTCTGGTTGGGTTGGTTTAAAAAGGGTTTTTAATAAATTTTCAAATATTAAATTATATTATATATTATGTACACACTAAATTACATATACATGATGACATATCTATTACAGCCCATTCTGACCCGCTTTTAACATCAGCCATGCCCAGAGTGACCCAGCAGGTCGTTAAAACGGCCCATAATGACCCAAAATCTGGTGTCCGGGTCAAAGTTGCCGGGCCAACAACAAACTATAATAAACTTAAACAACCAATCTTTGATTCTCATTAACTTGGCTTATGTACTTCAAAATCCACATATACATAATTTTAATCATATCAGAATTGTTATTAAAATCAAACATTATTTAATAACTTAAAAGGAACATACATAGCATACTTTACCTAAATCAAAGTTCAAGAACATTGTCAATACCGAAAGAAACACGACCAAGTGAGCATAAATCTTCAAAGCAAATAAAAACAAGTGAGCATAAATCTTCAAAGCAAATAAAAACAAGTGAACATAAATCTTCAAAGCAAATAAAAATAAGTGAGCATAAATCTTCAAACCATGGTGGCGGAGTCACGGTGGTTACTAAAAATATAATAATCAATAAAAATATGTACAATCTGGAACATAGAATCATATAATAAAGTATACAAACCTGATAACTTTGTCTTCAGACTCGACAAACTCTGTATTGTTATCCTCATCATCAGTAGTTTCTTCCTCACTGTCACTGCAGATTATAGTTTCTTCCTCACTTATTTAGTGAACTGTTAGAGCAAAATATTAACAATACCTCCTCCAGCCAGTATAAAACAGACATGAATTTGTAAAAGCTGCCAAGAAGATAGGATGTGTGTGTATATCGATTATCAAGAATTCTATTTCAAGACATTCTAACAGCCCAACTCAATAATTTCGACATTTTCTAACTCAAAAAACTTGACAACAACAACACAATACCCTGACCTTTCTTAATTGACATTCTAACTCAAGAATTTTGTAAAAATAAACCTAATTAGAGACAATCAGAGACAAATTTGGAAAGATTACCTTGGGTTGAGCGGGGCTGAGGACACCGGGCAGCGGAGGTGGCGCGCTGGGCAGAGCTGCGGTGTCGTGCTAGGGTTTGGGGGGAGGCTGGTTGTGTAATTGGGAGTGAATGAGGATGGACAGCAGCCCGCCAAAGGTATTATGCCCTTTTACTGTTAGTATAACATGGACCGTCGGATCTTTTATTAATCAACGACCACGGATCAGTTAAAATTTGTGACACGGATTATAATCTTTAGTTGAGACTTTTCTACGGTATGGGGTGTGGGGTCATGGATTGGAACATTATTTCTACATGAAACCATTAATTAAATGGGATACCATCCTTCTCCTTGATTGTTGGTGGTTTTCATGGATTAAACCACGATTACCACGACCCTCCCATTTGATAATTTTAAGACAAAAATAAATTAAAAAAATAAAGGAAATAATGGTTTGGGTCATGACCACACCTTTAGGGTAGTGTTTTGAATGGTGGATTAAAGATAGATGACATGGTGCCTATGTATAGGGTCATGACCACACCCTATAGCCTAAGGTCGCTTCTAAAGGGGTCGCCCCAATTGCCCCAATTTACAAAACGTAGTGATGGTTGTGTTTTTTTATACAAGCTTATTGATGATTAGAAAGAATCAAGCATAAAATAAGGTCATTTTAAAGTTTAAAATAAGTATTCTTATACCTTTTTATATTTATCGTTGCATGTTTTTAAATTTAGAGTACTTATATGTGGGAAAAACAACTTAGATTTCGGTTTATACAGACTCTATCATTGCCAACCTTTGAATAAGCATATTGTGTTCGGGTTCATGTATGTAACATGGTTTTTCGGTTCATGCAATATTTGGGGAAATTTACCCACCAATTCACAACCACGACCAATTTAACCTTTCTACTTGATGAATATGCTTAGGGCATGGCTAAACGCTCTAAGTCGTTATCTAAGGAGCTCGATGAAATGTTAGGGATTTTAATAGATGAACATGAAAAACGTAACCAAGCATCCAAATGTCAAAACCGTAATCAGGTGGTTTAGGCCACGAGATGAAGATTGTAATAAAAATAAAAAATAAAAACTAGTCATTGGCTAGTGAATGTTACCGGTCCTAATATTGTTTTCCATTTATAACTCATTAATTTCACATATCTCACTACTACAACATTCTACCTACTCAAATAACGTAAAATAACATTTAACATGTCTCGCCACTACTCATGTTCTTAGCCCAAATCAAACATAGCGCCCCCATAAGCGCCGCCAACACCACTACGGCGGGCGCTATGGGGTGATTTTTCTTCTCCGGCGTGATCTCCTTCGCGGCGTAATATTCTCCGGCATGTTTCCTCCCACTCACACACATATATATACATACATATGTATGTATAATTGAATGGATTATATAACCCCCTTACCACTACACCTTATTTTGATATAACGCCCCATAAAGCCCTTCTCTTACGTATTTTGCCACGTGTCGTATAACGTCCCAAAATGGGCTTTATGACTACACATAGCCTTAGAAAATCGTGATATGTCTCTGGCGGGTTTGATATTTTCTTTTCATAGGCTATTTATCAGAACAATTATATAAAATTAAATGCATCTTGCTCGTGCTATGCGGTAAGAAATCGTCCGTATCGGTTCGATTCGTTACACAAGGGATTCAGGGTGGTTGTGACACCTGTGTCACCACGACCATCAAACAAATACCAAGCCGATGAAATATTGTATTTCATACTTGGGATCTTGTATAAATATGTGTATCTATTGCACATATCAATTATTGTTCAATTTCAAACTCTACATTGCTTTCTAGAGCATTATACGCAAACTGGTGCGTAAACGTACTCAGTTTAATGCGACAAATACTCCGGAACATCAACATATACTCAACATACCTTAAATAACCTTTACATAACTTAGAAATAAGTTTTGAAGGCTTTGGTATAGCAAAAACAAGTTAATTCGCTTACAGGGACTAAACTTGACAAACTGCGAAAGTATGCCAATTTGAACTGTAATGAACATTCCGGAACATGTCCATAAGTTAAACATACCCTAAATATCCTTTACATAGCTTAGAAATAGGCTTTGAGGTGTTTGGTATGCTAAAACAAACTTTTGGATCATTCAGGGACTAAAAGTGTCAAAAAGTGCACAAGTTTGCACTTTCGCGCATAACTTACGTTCTGAATACATCCGGACATCCAAAAATTTATGTAAGCATCCTTATATTATGCCTTAGTGTTTGGCATGAGAAAAATCCATTCGTCGCGTCATTTGGATCGTTTTTCGCGCTTATGCGCATTCCGTCGTAATTAAGCGAACATCACGTTCGTACGACCAAACGAACCAACATCCGGAACATTTTTGAGCATGATTCATGTCCACAATGCTTAGGCATCATTTTAGGGCCTTAAAATTGGCTTTACGGGCCTTAGAAGTGTCGGAAATGGCTTAAATACGCAACAGGGACCAAAACTGCCATTTTTGAAAGTACGTGCAGATCAGAAGCTTCAGGCGGCCCGCGTGAGTTTTGCCTAAATGTTGAGGCGGGCCGCGTGAGACTGTCAGACCAGATTCAATGTTTGCAATCAATGCAGTTGGCCTTTCGTTCGATCAAGGGGCAATGCCCTTTCACCCAATCAAAGGCCAAAGGCCATTTTCAGTAACCACCACATTTTTGACAAGTGTACGGGCGAGATCGTGGCGCGATATTCGATAAACGATCCTAACGGTTATGCTTTTCCTATAAATACCCCCCCCCCTTTGTTCCAAAAACCCACAAGAATCTGATCTAAGCTCTAAGTTGGAACCTTTGTTTCATACCTGAGCTATTTTGATCTAGATTAGCATTCGGAGACCCTCCGTAAGTATTCTTTCGTTCTTTTATTCGCTTTTCGAGTCCGAAAGTCAACGTTTTGTTGACTTTCTGCATTGACCAGCCTATGGTCAACCCGAAGTTCATGGAACTTCATAACGTGAGCGTGATCACGATGGTTATAGTTCGTAGTGACTATACCAACTGATTACCACGTTATCTAGGCTCAGTGACGAGTCGTAGTTTCGGCCAAAATGCGCATTCTTGCGTATTTTGTAACCAAACTACTCGTGGGCATCAAAGCCGTTTGTTTTGATGCCAAACCTGTTTTCTAAACTTAGGTAAGCATGTTCTAACATGCTTAGCTCGTCACTTTTAGTATAGTGCTTATATAGGGTCGTAAGGTAAGCGATCTAAACCATCGTTTATACTTTCGAACCCGACCCATTTGGTCGATATTTGGGATCCGACCAAACACATTAGGTGACCATAGCTATAACCTTCTGAGGTTATACCTTGTGGTCACGATGTTAGGCGTTCCAGACGCGTTCTACGCGAACGACGCGTAAGGTAGCATAAGCTACCTAAACGGGTCGTAATGGGTCGCAAGCACTTAGGTTAAGCTTCATTTTAGTATGTAGGCTTTGTTAAACCATATTACACGAGTCTCCATACTCGTTTGGTTTACGAACCCGCATACTATCCGTTCCTCCGACTTTAGGTCCGGTATATTAACATAGCTACCTATTAGGTGTCGTTTGATATCCCGTGATCTTTAGCATTATCTGGTTATTATACAAGGAATTCAAAGCAATCTCAGGTGAGTACATTGAACCCCTCTTTTACTGTTTTCCAAACTGTTTTGGGGTAAAACACATGTGCCTACTTGCTACTTTCATGCTTTCCGGTTTTCACATCATATACTGCTATGTTCGATAGTACATATATAGTACATGATTTCATTGTGTTTATGCTATGTATGCCCATTGTGTGCGTACTTAGTACATTGCTTTACATTTCATGCTATGTACGCCCATTGTGTGCATACGTAGTACATTGTTTCACATTGCATTACTGTTGCATATGCTCATCCAGCATATGAACACATTACACTACATTCTGAACCGTTGTACTCTACAATACATTTCATGCTACGTACGCCCATTGTGTGCATACGTAGTACATAGCTTCACATTGCATTACTGTTGCATATGCTCATCCAGCATATGAACACATTACACTACATTTTGAACCGTTGTACTCTACAATACATTTAATGCTACGTACGCCCATTGTGTGCATACGTAGTACATTGTTTCACATTGCATTACTGTTGCATATGCTCATCCAGCATATGAACACATTACACTACATTTTGAACCGTTGTACTCTACAATACATTTCATGCTACGTACGCCCATTGTGTGCATACATAGTACACTGTTTCACATTGCATTTCTGTTGCATATGCTCATCCAGCATATGAACACATTATACTACATTTTGAACCGTTGTAACCATTTGACTATGTGAACCATCTTAACCCTTCAATTATATGAACCGTTAGTATCCGTTGAACCGTGTAAACCAGTTGTATCCATTGACAAGACTTACAATTGACAATAGACATTTGACTATACATAAACATTTCTACCGTTGTTAAACATTTCATCTTGATGGTTTGGTTTGAGTAAGTGATTTAAGTAATGAGGCATGTGTAATATGATACAAGCATGGTGGATACGCCGCTGGTACTTCCTATATATAAGTGTTTGTATGGTATTACATATCGTAGGTTATTTGAATCATTTCAATTTGAGACATAAAACATTTTATACAAATAACACGCTTTTCACAAGACATTGATTTACAAACAACAAATCTTATACAAACTCTTTTTACATGGTTATTCAGTTAACCATGCATTGTTCTCTTATTTATACATATCATTTGATCTTACCGTTTTTCAAATGATTTACAAGACAAAGCAAAATACGAGGTTCATGACTAAACATTTTCTCAAACTCAAGTCATGAATTCCGTTTTCACAAAACCAATGTATCTCACAAGCATTTTTATGCTGACGTACCTATTTTCACATGTGTTTTCAGGAGATGATGCATAGGACTTGTCAAGACATACTTAGGCGGACCTGTGCCTTAGTGACTTAAAACGAGACAAGAACTAGTTAATTTATGTTATGTGCACTTTGATTCTTGTTTAGACAATGTAAACTTTCATGTTTGATTTATAAAACGAAACTTCAATTGCCATGGATTTGAAACAATTGATTCTGTTACAACACCCCCCGATGTTTCCGCCACTATTTGTATGTTCTTCGTGGTCGGGGTGTGACAGAAAAGATGGTATCAGAGCCAATGGTTATAGGGAATTAGGTTATTAGTAATGCTTTGACCTAGTCTATAACCTTCCTAGGACCCTAACGCGAGTTTACTTGCGTTTAGTCATAAAACAATACCGTTACCTATCCTTAGGCGACGACCGCAACAAGAACATAAATTTCAAAACCGCCTTGAAAACTAATCATCTGTTCTAGCATGATTGATTACTAGGTTTTGAACCCTCTATTGTAAGGTTTTGAACCCTTTGTTATAAGGTTTTGAACCCCTTTGAATTTTCAAAACACCCGTCAAAGTTTTGGGTCCTAACTAGTGTGAACACGTGCGAACTGGAAGAGTGAATGCCTGTACCTTGGGTTTTCTGTCTAAGGTTAGAGTGTTCGTACAAATCCACATAATCGGACCAGTCACTCTTACCTGGGAACTCTTGGGGTGAGTGTCCACTTATAGGCGAGCATGTCTTCACGATACACTATGAGGATCTATTTGCTTTGATTCAGCCTTGGTGTTGTTTGTTTGCTTCATGATTCAAACAAGTGACCATCAACCGTGATTATGGTCAGTGATTGTAACATCCTATTCTTACCCAATACCATTTTATTTGTTTCCTTTCATGTTTTCCTCTTTTAGAATGCCTCCTTGACGCGAACACCAGATAGCAACTGCCGAGCTGGCAGAAATTATTGCGCAGCAGATGGCTGCTCAATTCCCAAATATCTTTGCTCAATGCAACCAAGCCAACAACAACAACAATGGTACATGCAATTTCAAGAGCTTTAACTCGGCTAAACCACTCAAGTTTAGTGGTTTTGAGGGAGCAACTGGGCTTCTCCAATGGTTCGAGAGCATCGAGAATACCTTTCGCCACGTGCAGTGTCCGGAAAATCGCAAGGTCGAGTTTTCTTCGAGTGTGTTTCAGAAGAGGGCTCTTACATGGTGGAACGGGGTAATGAGAGACCGTGGTGCAGATGTTGCTCTAGCACAAACATGGGCTGAACTGAGAGCTCTTATGATGAGAGAGTTTTGCCCTCGTCATGAACATCGAGCGTTGGAGGAGTTTGATGATTTGAAACAAGATAGTGGCGAACACAGGGCATATACTGATAGGTTTGAGGAGTTGAGTCTACTTTGCCCGACTATGGTCGCCCCACTCGACAAGGCTATCGAAAGGTACATCGACGGCCTGCCTGACTCGATACAAGACATTGTCACTGGTAGCAACCCTACCACACTCCGTCAGGCCATTGAGCTATCTGCAACCTTGACTGAATCGCAGATCAGAAAGCATAAACTTTTTCAAAAGGGTGACAAGAAGCCAATCGAGGAATCAAAGACCATGGGTGAACAGACTGAATCTCCTAAGAAGTCAAAGAAGCGAAAGGCTTCTCAGAACTTCGCCATGGTCGCTCACAATGGTCAAGCCGTCCCCAACCAACCAGCTCAACCCCCTGCTAGAAAACCATACAATGGAACTGCACCTTTGTGCAACCAATGTGGCCTCCATCATCACGCCAATGTACAATGCCGCAAATGCCAAACTTGTGGACTTATAGGCCACACAGCAAGAGTCTACCCAGCTGCAACTGCGCCAAACCAAGCTGTCAACAATCCTGCTCAAGGTCGTTTTCTACCAGGCTCTTGTTTCAATTGTGGCGAGATGGGTCATTTCCGAAGAAATTGCCCAAAGCTTGCTAATGCAAATCCAGCACAGGGATGAGCATTCGACCGACTAGAAGACAACATCGTTTGGAAATAATCACGTCTTATGTATTATTTTCTTTTGTTGTCAAAGTCCAAGAAACAGTTGTTATCGTTGTTTATAAATAAATCTTTTATTTACATTACAATGTATTGCTGTGGTTGCATGTATAAACGACATATCCCTTACAATACCTACAATCAAGAAACCGTATTCCTTGAAGAGAAAACTACCCCCAAAATTCTCCCATTCTATAATCGCTTGCGTCTTCCACAAAATTCCTAAGTACCCGTTTATTCTAAGGAAAAGAAGTACAAGGCGCAGGTTACAACACAAGACGAATACCCAAAGTACCACTATAAATCCTTAATAGGGTACCTAAGGATTTCCCGTAAGTCTTTAATTGTTGTATACCTTCATTCGAATGTGGTGATTCCTTGTAATCAAAAATTGAATTTTTTGGAGATCTTTCTATCTTCTCAGATAGATTCCAGTGAACATTGAGACCCGTCGATTGGTGTCTATATCCGTATTCAATCAATAACAAGTTAAAAACAAATTATAGTCAAGTTAATCAATTATGTGACTTTGTGCTTATGTGTTCCCTTATGTGTTGTTATGTTATCCAAATCCTCGTAGGATCTTACATATCCTTGTACAAGAGATTCATAGTAGGATAACCAAAGGTATTACTTAAAATCCTCAATGGACTTCTATGTTATAGTTAAGTCCCTTGGATTATAAAGTACTACTTCATAATTAGACCCCTTGGGTGGTCTAGATAAACAGATTGATCCAAAAATCTGGCTAGGGATATCATGTGATGATATAGCTGAAAGGACTCCTTGGTGGCCTAACTAAGAAGATCCCCTGTCGATCTAATTAAAAGGAACCGATGGAAGTCTAGTCACCCTCATCACAAGTTTGATATCCTTCCCCAAAACATTACAAAACAAACTGTGCGGACTGTGCAAGGGATTACGTAATTATGGATGCATACATAATTATGGAATTTAGTGCACAGAAATCACAGCAAGTTCTGTCATGTGTCTAGAGTTAACCCTATTCATTTCCAACTCTGATGAAGCAACCGTTGAAAATGATTCCGTTTAGTTCATTTTCGTTTCTGAAGATTTATCCGTTGAGGAAATGAATATCCGTTGTGTAATCCTTCATTTCCAACTCTGATGAAGCAACCGTTGAAAATGATTCTGTTTAGTTCATTTTCGTTTCTGAAGATTTATCCGTTGAGGAAATGAATATCCGTTGTGTAATCCTTCATTTCCAACTCTGATGAAGCAACCGTTGAAAATGATTCCGTTTAGTTCATTTTCGTTTCTGAAGATTTATCCGTTGAGGAAATGAATATCCGTTGTGTAATCCTTCATTTCCAACTCTGATGAAGCAACCGTTGAAAATGATTCCGTTTAGTTCATTTTCGTTTCTGAAGATTTATCCGTTGAGGAAATGAATATCCGTTGTGTAATCCTTCATTTCCAACTCTGATGAAGCAACCGTTGAAAATGATTCCGTTTAGTTCATTTTCGTTTCTGAAGATTTATCTGTTGAGGAAATGAATATCCGTTGTGTAATCCTTCATTTCCAACTCTGATGAAGCAACCGTTAAAAATGATTCCGTTTAGTTCATTTTCGTTTCAGAAGATTTATCCGTTGAGGAGATGAATATCCATCGTGTAATCCTTCATTTTCCATTTCTGAAGAATACTCGATGAGGAAAATGACTCTGTCTGTTCATTTTCATTTCTGAAGAATGACCGTCAAGGAAATGACAGGATATTGCCTTGCATATCGCTGGTGGTTATTTGGCAAAGTCACAGATAGACTTCTACGAATAAATTTCGGGACGAAATTTCCTAAAGTAGGGGAGACTGTGACACCTGTGTCACCACGACCATCAAACAAATACCAAGCCGATGAAATATTGTATTTCATACTTGGGATCTTGTATAAATATGTGTATCTATTGCACATATCAATTATTGTTCAATTTCAAACTCTATATTGCTTTCTAGAGCATTATACGCAAACTGGTGCATAAACGTACTCAGTTTAATGCGACAAATACTCCGGAACATCAACATATACTCAACATACCTTAAATAACCTTTACATAACTTAGAAATAAGTTTTGAAGGCTTTGGTATAGCAAAAACAAGTTAATTCGCTTACAGGGACTAAACTTGACAAACTGCGAAAGTATGCCAATTTGAACTGTAATGAACATTCCGGAACATGTCCATAAGTTAAACATACCCTAAATATCCTTTACATAGCTTAGAAATAGGCTTTGAGGTGTTTGGTATGCTAAAACAAACTTTTGGATCATTCAGGGACTAAAAGTGTCAAAAAGTGCACAAGTTTGCACTTTCGCGCATAACTTACGTTCTGAATACATCCGGACATCCAAAAATTTATGTAAGCATCCTTATATTATGCCTTAGTGTTTGGCATGAGAAAAATCCATTCGTCGCGTCATTTGGATCGTTTTTCGCGCTTATGCGCATTCCGTCGTAATTAAGCGAACATCACGTTCGTACGACCAAACGAACCAACATCCGGAACATTTTTGAGCATGATTCATGTCCACAATGCTTAGGCATCATTTTAGGGCCTTAAAATTGGCTTTACGGGCCTTAGAAGTGTCGGAAATGGCTTAAATACGCAACAGGGACCAAAACTGCCATTTTTGAAAGTACGTGCAGATCAGAAGCTTCAGGCGGCCCGCGTGAGTTTTGCCTAAATGTTGAGGCGGGCCGCGTGAGACTGTCAGACCAGATTCAATGTTTGCAATCAATGCAGTTGGCCTTTCGTTCGATCAAGGGGCAATGCCCTTTCACCCAATCAAAGGCCAAAGGCCATTTTCAGTAACCACCACATTTTTGACAAGTGTACGGGCGAGATCGTGGCGCGATATTCGATAAACGATCCTAACGGTTATGCTTTTCCTATAAATACCCCCCCCCCTTTGTTCCAAAAACCCACAAGAATCTGATCTAAGCTCTAAGTTGGAACCTTTGTTTCATACCTGAGCTATTTTGATCTAGATTAGCATTCGGAGACCCTCCGTAAGTATTCTTTCGTTCTTTTATTCGCTTTTCGAGTCCGAAAGTCAACGTTTTGTTGACTTTCTGCATTGACCAGCCTATGGTCAACCCGAAGTTCATGGAACTTCATAACGTGAGCGTGATCACGATGGTTATAGTTCGTAGTGACTATACCAACTGATTACCACGTTATCTAGGCTCAGTGACGAGTCGTAGTTTCGGCCAAAATGCGCATTCTTGCGTATTTTGTAACCAAACTACTCGTGGGCATCAAAGCCGTTTGTTTTGATGCCAAACCTGTTTTCTAAACTTAGGTAAGCATGTTCTAACATGCTTAGCTCGTCACTTTTAGTATAGTGCTTATATAGGGTCGTAAGGTAAGCGATCTAAACCATCGTTTATACTTTCGAACCCGACCCATTTGGTCGATATTTGGGATCCGACCAAACACATTAGGTGACCATAGCTATAACCTTCTGAGGTTATACCTTGTGGTCACGATGTTAGGCGTTCCAGACGCGTTCTACGCGAACGACGCGTAAGGTAGCATAAGCTACCTAAACGGGTCGTAATGGGTCGCAAGCACTTAGGTTAAGCTTCATTTTAGTATGTAGGCTTTGTTAAACCATATTACACGAGTCTCCATACTCGTTTGGTTTACGAACCCGCATACTATCCGTTCCTCCGACTTTAGGTCCGGTATATTAACATAGCTACCTATTAGGTGTCGTTTGATATCCCGTGATCTTTAGCATTATCTGGTTATTATACAAGGAATTCAAAGCAATCTCAGGTGAGTACATTGAACCCCTCTTTTACTGTTTTCCAAACTGTTTTGGGGTAAAACACATGTGCCTACTTGCTACTTTCATGCTTTCCGGTTTTCACATCATATACTGCTATGTTCGATAGTACATATATAGTACATGATTTCATTGTGTTTATGCTATGTATGCCCATTGTGTGCGTACTTAGTACATTGCTTTACATTTCATGCTATGTACGCCCATTGTGTGCATACGTAGTACATTGTTTCACATTGCATTACTGTTGCATATGCTCATCCAGCATATGAACACATTACACTACATTCTGAACCGTTGTACTCTACAATACATTTCATGCTACGTACGCCCATTGTGTGCATACGTAGTACATAGCTTCACATTGCATTACTGTTGCATATGCTCATCCAGCATATGAACACATTACACTACATTTTGAACCGTTGTACTCTACAATACATTTAATGCTACGTACGCCCATTGTGTGCATACGTAGTACATTGTTTCACATTGCATTACTGTTGCATATGCTCATCCAGCATATGAACACATTACACTACATTTTGAACCGTTGTACTCTACAATACATTTCATGCTACGTACGCCCATTGTGTGCATACATAGTACACTGTTTCACATTGCATTTCTGTTGCATATGCTCATCCAGCATATGAACACATTATACTACATTTTGAACCGTTGTAACCATTTGACTATGTGAACCATCTTAACCCTTCAATTATATGAACCGTTAGTATCCGTTGAACCGTGTAAACCAGTTGTATCCATTGACAAGACTTACAATTGACAATAGACATTTGACTATACATAAACATTTCTACCGTTGTTAAACATTTCATCTTGATGGTTTGGTTTGAGTAAGTGATTTAAGTAACGAGGCATGTGTAATATGATACAAGCATGGTGGATACGCCGCTGGTACTTCCTATATATAAGTGTTTGTATGGTATTACATATCGTAGCGTTATTTGAATCATTTCAATTTGAGACATAGAACATTTTATACAAATAACACGCTTTTCACAAGACATTGATTTACAAACAACAAATCTTATACAAACTCTTTTTACATGGTTATTCAGTTAACCATGCATTGTTCTCTTATTTATACATATCATTTGATCTTACCGTTTTTCAAATGATTTACAAGACAAAGCAAAATACGAGGTTCATGACTAAACATTTTCTCAAACTCAAGTCATGAATTCCGTTTTCACAAAACCAATGTATCTCACAAGCATTTTTATGCTGACGTACCTATTTTCACATGTGTTTTCAGGAGATGATGCATAGGACTTGTCAAGACATACTTAGGCGGACCTGTGCCTTAGTGACTTAAAACGAGACAAGAACTAGTTAATTTATGTTATGTGCACTTTGATTCTTGTTTAGACAATGTAAACTTTCATGTTTGATTTATAAAACGAAACTTCAATTGCCATGGATTTGAAACAATTGATTCTGTTACAACACCCCCCGATGTTTCCGCCACTATTTGTATGTTCTTCGTGGTCGGGGTGTGACAGTGGTAACGTTCGGAATCGTTATAGGACCTGCCCTCGGTTTAAAATCATGATATGTTTGTACAATATAGTGCAGTACAATACATTATACTGTAGTGTAGTTTTGCATAGTACAGGATCGTATCGTATCGTATCGTACAATATAGTATATTATAGTATAGTATATTACAATATAGTATAGTGTAGTGTAGCATAGTATATGATCATATCGTATCTTACAATATAGTATAGTATAGTATCGTATACTATATGATATAATATATTATAGAGTAGTATTGTATAGTATATGATAGCATCGTACACTACAGTGTAGTATTGTATACTATATGATATCATCATACACTATATCGTATAGTATAGTGTCGTGTCATGTTGTGTCGTGTCGTGTTGTGTAGTGTATAAGATTGTATCGTATTGTACAACACAATATGGTATCGTATAATATATGGTATAGTATGGTATGAGGTATGATATAGTATAGTACAAAATCGTATTGTATAATTTATATAGTATGGTATGAGGTATGATATAGTATAGTACAAAATCGTAGGGTCAGTTGCCATAAATTTCCGACAAATTTGACATTTTATAATTTAAAATTATATGTTTTTTTCTAAATTGATAAATTAAAATTACCTTTTTGTAGGAAATCAGTAGCAACTGATGTTCATTTGCTACAAATTTTCGACAAACTTAACATTTTATATTTTCAAACTATGTTTTTTTTAAACAACTGTTTTGTAGGAAATTTGTAGCAACTTTTGTCAATTTGCTACAAATTTCCGACTAATTTATTATTTTATTTTTTAAAATTATCTATTTTTCTAAAATTGATTAATAACAAATAACATAACTATTTTGTAGGAAACATGTAGCAACATGTGTAAATTTGCTACAAATTTCCTACAACTCTAATATATTTTTTTTAAGTTATGTTTTCTTCTTAATATGTTGAATAATAGCCGTCTTGTAGGAAATTTGTAGTAACTGTTGTCAATTTGCTACAAATTTCCAACAAACTTATCATTTTATTTTCTAAAATTATCTATTTTTCTAAAATTGATAAGTAACAAAAGTTTTTTTGTAGGAAATATGTAGCAACTGGTGTAAATTTGCTACAAATTTCCGACAACTCCAATATTTTATTTTTTTAAATTATGTTTTCTTCTTAATATTTTGTATAATAGCTGTCTTTAGGAAATTTGTAGCAACTGTTGTCAATTTGCTACAAATTTCCTACAAACATATCATTTTATTTTCTAAAATTATCTATTTTTCTAAAATTGATAAGTAACAAATAAAATAACTTGTTTTTGTAGGAGATATGTAGCAACTACTTTAAATTTGCTACAAATTTCCCACAACTCTAATATTTTATTTTTTTAAATTATGTTTTCTTCTTAATTTGTTGAATAATAGAGGTTTTGTAGGAAATTTGTAGCAACTGCGGTCAATTTGCTACAAATTTCCGACAAACTTGTTATTTTATTTTCTAAAATTATGTATTTTTCTAAAATTGATAAGTAACAAATAAAATAACTTTTTTTTTGTAGGAAATATGTAGCAACTGGTGTAAATTTGCTACAAATTTCCGACAAATTTAATATTTTATATTTTTTAAATTTTTTATTTTGTTGTTGTTACAAATAATATTAAATTTTATGATTTTTGTCGGAAATTTGTCGAAAAGGTTAGAAATTTTGTGACGAAATTGCTACAAATGCTTATTGTGTGGCAATTTTGTAGAAAATTTGTGGAAACGTTTTGGGGTTTTTTTAGTTTTTCTTTTTGGTCAAAAAATTGTAGGAAAATTGTAAAAAAAATTCAGTTGTGGAAAATTTGTAGGAAACTTTTGTAGGAAAAAATGAAGTTTTCTAGTAGTGCATCCTCTGCGGCTTTGTTATGAGCAATAAAATGTGTGGTATAGATCGATGAACGAATCTTCCAACGGAAGTGAATCCATTTTGATGAGTTTTCTAAGGATTTGGTAGAGAGTATTTTTTGTTGAGTTGGTTGGGTGTAGAATGTGTGCATGTATATTTATATAAGAGGTAAATAAGAATCTTTTTTATGTTTTTGACCGTTCCCCAACAGTTCAGTTTATCAAACCACACGCCATGTTCCCGTTATATACATCGCGAGCTCAGAAAAAATTAACCCATAGCGTTGAGGGGACGGTGTTCCTCGGCGTTATGGGGCGCCATCGACAATATAACAGCACGATAATGAGCCACTAAACAAGCTCTAAAGAGAGAGAATGAGAGAGAGAGTGTGTGTGAGTGAGAAAAGAGATTATGTGGTAACTATAAAGATATTTGAGAACTACTATCAACCAATCAATTTTTTTTTTTTTTTTTTTTTTGTTAAAAGGCTAGACTACTCGGTGGGGTGAGGGGGGGGGGGGGGGGGAAGCTCCTCCATGCCCCCTATACCACCCCATCCAACTTTTTTTCTTAGTGTAGCCCCTTAGGGGGCTTGGAGATTCCCACGGGTGTGGGACATGTGTGGGTTTAATGGAGGATGATGGTAATTGGTGGGTTGAATGGAGGATAATCGTGATTGGCGGGTTGAACGAAGGAATATCGTGATTGGCATTATTTTTAAAAGACTTACAATTAAAATAATAATGATAAACAAAAAAGCCCTCTTGACCTAGCCTACCCCATGATTTTAGGGTTTTGGAGGACAAAGCCCTCTGTGTTTACGTGGCAGATATGTGACGAAAAACTCTCTCTTGCCTTTATTCATCAGTTCATCACAACGAGTAGCCTTAGTATTATCGCAAGAATTACAATTTCATGTCAAATAACTTTAAGACTTCATAAAATATGATTGGAAACACCAAAACACCGATCTTCAAATATAAAATCTAAGCCAATAACAAAGACAAGAACAAGACATATTGATATCAACACGCATAGTTACCACCAACGAAGACCACCATGAAAATAAAAACTAGACCCAAATCTTCATACAAACACTCCAATTGTGCATATGATTCAATTCACAGGACCATTTTAGATATAAATTCATCAAAGAAAATGTGAGTTATTATCGATTTACTAAATTGCATACACATAATAATAGAGTATTTTTTATACTAAAGAGTTTTTAACTATTAAATCGTTGTTTGCTTAGTGGTTCCTGAAGACTTTTGATGTGGTAGTAAGGCGTCTAACCTTTATCTTAAACATGAATTGTTCAAATTTTATGAAAAGCATATATAGAAGTATTTGAAAGTAAGTTAGTTTACGGTTAAAAAGATCATTGCTTGCTTAAGACCATTAGCACACTTATATACCCACGATAGTATACTTATTGAATTTAACGCTAGTTGATCAGTTTACGTTTTTCTCTTTTCTTTTTTTTTTTTTTTTAAGATTTTCTTTGTATTTGTTTGAAGGTATCTACATTTTTAATTAAAATAAAATGTAAATCAAATTACTTTCGTGATACCTCCAAGGCTTGTATTTGTTTGGAGTCCAAGCTTTTTAGCTTTTCATATTTTCTCCGTGATATTTGTAGACAATCATCATCATCCACAAAACTTTATATTGATTCATACAAAATAACTAAACTTTATTTTGCTATTTATTTAATGATGGTCTATATCATAAGATATATGTTTTAACTTTGAGCAAATATTATTTCCTCCTCTAATTCATTTCACTTTCTTATCCAACCACTACCTTATGTCCCTATCATTTTTTTAGTGAAAATGCGTCTCTCTGTCTCTCTCTTACACATATATATATACTAGCTGAAAACCCGTGCGATGCTCCGGGACCGACAATTTGCAACACTATACTCGTTTATGTTAGTTTAACAATCCTCTGATGATATGGTATAGTACTTATTTTATTTTCTAATTCATAGCATATGCAAGCTTAATCTATGCAATAGCATTACAAAATTCAATTTAATAAAAATTCATAAACATGAATAAGAAAATATAAGTCATAAACATCGTTGCAATGAAAAAAATCAACACACAAATAAGAAAACATAAGTCATAAACACAACCATTTATAAAATAAACATGCACGTGTCAACTCCTTGCATTGTAATAAGATAAACTTTACTCATATGCCTTACACATCTCAATTATCTCATTTGCATTGTTCGACCACTATTCTTAATCCCAATCAGTACCAATGAATTTCTTCTATCTTATGGTCTTTAACCGTCACATCTACTGTAGCAGGTTTGGTCACAAAAAAAAATAACAATGTTAAGTCTCTTGGATATGTTTTAACAAGACCAAAAATATAATATATTTAGTAAATGTTAAATTAACTAGTTTTTGCCCTGCCCGCGTTGTGGGGCAATAAGTCGAATATTTGTCTCTCATAACATGTATGTCTGTACAGAGGGCAAAATCGTAAATTATATTTTGAACTGGAGGCGAAATCATAATTTTAAACTGAGAACAAAATCATAATTTTGAGCTAGGGGGAAAAACATAATTTTATTTTGAACTGTGGTCAAAAACGTAATTTTGAGCTGAGGGCAGAATCGTAATTTAGAGCTAGAGGAAAAAACAAAATTTTATTTTGAACTGGGTGAAAAAACAAAATTTTAACGGAGGGTGAAACCGTAATTTGAAACTGGGAACAAAATTAAAAGTGAATTTTTGAACCGAGGGCAAATGCGTAATTTTGAGCTAAGGGCAAAATTATAATTTTATTTTGAGCTGGGAGCAAAAACGTAATTTTAAACAAAGGACGAAAGCGTAATTTGAAACTAGAAATAAAATTAAACTAAAAAAAATTGGTCCAATAGGGAAGTGTGAGGCAAGCTGCCTGGCCCTTTATCAAATCTGTCATTTACAACATGCTAACTTATTCATATACAAAATGAATAAGTTAGCATGTTGTAAATGACAGATTTGATAAAGGGCCCATGTCTTACCTTTTATTTTTTAATTTCTATTAGCAGTGAATAAATAATAATAATAATAATAATAATAATAATAATAATAATAATAATAATAATAATAATAAGCTCAGAATGTAATCAAAATATATAAATATAAAAGGTACGTAAGAGCATAAAATCTATTAACATACCTACGTGTTCATACACATGTAGTTCATTTATCACGTAATACTTCCCGATATACAACATTTGAGGTGTATACCCCATCTCGTCTAAAATCTTTGGCAGGATGTACTAAGACCTTTGTATTTTCGTGCGATACCTCTTTTGACAATGCCACATAAAGTTGCCCATGTGAAAATACAGAATCCAGTAGATAAATACCGCCATGTGGAATTGTTTGACCTTGAGCTTTGTTGATGGTCTTGAAAAAGCTAAGTCGAATGAGAAATTGTTTTCTTTTTAGCTTGAATGGGAGTATATCCTCTTCTGAAAGACATAGAGGGGTTCCTTGGCAAAAATACTCTTTTCTTCTTAACTTTAAGTCGGCAGGTATGAAAACTTTCAAACCGTAATTAATAGTTTGGTTTACAATTTATAAAAAAAGCTCATTGTTTAAATCTATCGACCAGACCATAAGTTATTATATTTTAGTCTTTAAAAATATTGTATATCGCAAACCTTAAATCCTTTATGATTAGACCTCCCATCTAAATTTGACACTAAGCTAGAAATCTTAAAATCAAGTTCCAGGTTTTCAATTTCTTCTTACGTTCATACGTTTATTTAAATCACCCGAATCAACATTTAAAAGTTGTGGAAATTGGACTTGCTACATTACATATACACATTATTAGAATTTGGAACCATTGTCTATTTTTGTATCATGTTTTCACTTGCTACCAAAGTCTATATTATTAAACTTCTCTTTGTAGAATGTTCAAGCATACATCAAAGCAAATCAAGTTGACAAGTTGCCAAACATACTCAATTCCAACATAGATCACTTGATCAGAGAATGTTTAAAAAACCGTTTTCCAGAATGCAAACATGTCACCACATGACTGCAAATATTTAAGTTTGCAAAGAAAGGACCATAGAAACGTATACTTCCAATAATGAATTTACTGAACATTAGTTTACGCTTAACACTATCAATAATAGCGCTACATTAATAGGAACTCTAGCGCTCTTCTTGGATCTTGTCTCGGAGTCTTCTGAACCATTTGCATTGCTTGAGTTCGGGTCACTTAGCTTGGATCTTTTGTTGTGGAATAAAGAAAAGGTTTCAAGGTCGGTTTCACAATTTAAAGCAGGTGTTCAGATCGTTCACGCTTGCAAACAAATGGAATGGCTTCTTGTGGCTTCCTGTAAAAATGAAATACTGTAATTAATGATTGCACTAACCAAAGGTTCAGTATAGGTTTGAACCAATGAGCTATGTAAGTCAGGTCGTCAAACATTTACAAATGCTGCATCATTGAGAGAATTTGTATAAACTTAAGCTATTAAGTATGAAATTGATTAAAAAATGCATAGTGGATGACATTCATTTGGGCTAAAACTGAAATTTATGAAAAGAATATGAAAAGTCGCCGATTTCGAAACAGATACTGATAATTAGAGTAGATATTTTAAACTGGCATTTTCTAAGTGTATGTTTCATAAGCACATTATTTTAGCATATTATCTTAAATACATTCATTAACTTTGGCCAAGCCGATCGGTAGTATGATACAGCGCTATAGAATTTGACACCACATTCCCGCTTCCTAGCTCTGTTTGGAAGTTTGATTAGGGAATGATAGAAACCGAGTTACCCAAATGGATATACCTTCGTGCTTAATCTAAAACATCAGCAAAAAGGCTTGAATGTATTATCAAACGACCACACTTGTTTGTACAAAGTTTTCCAAATAAGCCACACAATTTATCTTTTGTTGAATACTAAATGTTTAGTACTCACAAAACCAAAGTATACTTTATGTATGCTACAAGTTCTATTACCAAAAACCGAAGTATACTTTATGTATGCTACAAGTTCTGCTACCAAAAACCAAAGTATACTTTATGTATGCTACTAGTTCTTTTATCAAAAAAACAAAGTATACTTTATGTATGACTACAAAACCTATATTACTCACCAGCATTCAATGTTGACTTTATTTTCACCTATGTTTCAGGTACTAATGCATGATCAAGTATGCTACACTTAGGATTTGGACTCGGGCCTTAGTTTGCTTAAAATAAAGAACAAGTTTTTTGTATTTGTTTGTGTTTTGTTTAGATTCCAAAGACAATGTAATTCTAATAAATCAATAAATAAAACTTTAAGTTCCATGTGTTTGAAACAATTTATAATGTGACCCCCTAATTACCGGCACAGCCTTTGTCAGTTCATTTTATTCTATACGGGCCGTATAAGGTTATACGGCCCGTAGACACTGTAAGGGCATAGACTTGTATAGGTTTACGTTTGTCTTGATTTACTTGTTTTGGGCTAGTTAAACTGATATAGTGGACTTGGTTTACTTATATGTGGTCGATTGGGTTGGGCCTTGGCCCATTGTATTAGGGTATCCTATCAACTATAAATAGGGTATTCCTTAGCTTGTTTTTGGTTGTTGATTCAATGTGAAACTTGTGTTATCTTGTGTGAGTACCAGACGCCTCCTTTGAAGTCATGTGCTCTTGAATCAATATAATCGATCTTGTTTCAATCTTCTACATCTATTCTTGTTTTCCACAACTCGTTTAGGTGTCGTGATATCCGATTGTGATGTTTTCTGGACTTACAATTGGTATCAGAGCCTACGTAGTCTTACAAAGGCTCGGTTGGATCGGATATCGCTTGAAGGTTGGATTCAAGGACTGCTTGCTGCGTGTTTGCTGATTCGAAGACTGACGAGGATTTGCTGTTTCAATTGACTTGAAGACAGACATGAAAAGGTTGAATTCTGATTTGTTTTCAAGTGTTTTATCCTTATCTTGTTGGACTAAAGCTTTATGTGATTATAAGTGTGTTTGCAGGTTTTTCTCATTCTTGTGAAAAAGTTGAGCTTTGATTTGTTTTTAATTGACTTAACTGTGCGATTGAACCCAGAAATTGTGTTTTAACAAGCAAAAAAAATCTGATTTTGGTGAAATAACAGTTTACAAAATTTAAAAATTCGGATTTCTGCTTGAAGAACATTCATAAAATTCTGAGTTTTTTTGTTACAAAACTGGGTTTTGATCAATTTCGGAGAAAAGTCAATTTTGTTTGTAGGTTTTTTCGGGATTTTGGTGGAAAAGAATATTGAAAAAGATCTTCAATTCCTACAATCTCGGAATTTTGGTTGCAAAAGGATTGATATTGGTTTCCTAATATAAGTGTACGGGACAATATATGAGACGAGTGTGTGAGACAACTTCTTGTTGGACTTTTGATACTGTGCGCGCCCAATTCATTAGTGTGCGGCCCAAAATTAAAGACTGTGCGGTCCATTAACTACTGTGCAACTGGGAGTATAGTGTGCGACCTCATCATTTGGTCCTTTGAACTGTGCGGTTTAATCTGAACCTTTTTAAGTGTGCGGGTCCATCACTCAGACTGTGCGGCATTTTATTTGAACTTTCAAACTGTGCTGATTCATCACTTAGACTGTGCGGCTCAAAAATTGAACCTTTTGGAGTGTGCGGCTTAGTTTTTGGACTCTGAATTGTGCGATTACATAATTTGGACTATGCGACCTTGATTTGGATCATTCTTGAAGTGTACGGTCTGGTTTTTAGTACGGTTGGACTGTGCAACCTCACATTTAAAAATTTTGGACTGTGCAACCTTGATTTGGATCCTTCTTAAGTTGTACGGTCTGTTTGTTTGAACGGTTGGACTGTGCGACCTCACATTTAAAATTTTGGACTGTGCGGCATCATATTTGGACTGTGCTGTTTTTAATACTTGTGAAATTAAACTGTGGTTAATTGAAAAGAACTGCTTAAAATTGAACTGAATTATTTCTATAGTTAATTATTACTTACAGTTTGATTTTTCAGAAATGGAACTAACTAACCAAATGGCGTTGAGTGACAAAGCTACGATTAATTAGGACCTTGACAACATTATTGGAACTAACAATAGGATCTCCAGTGTTAGGGGGATCCTTCTTGAAATGAAATTCAGATTCGTTCAATATATGAAAATCAAGGACCCAAAAGCATGGAGGTCTATTTGCAACGGTCCACCTATGATCACTTACGTGGTCGATGATGCCAGAGGAACTACTGCTGTTAAACCTGAATCAGAATATAGCGAGGAAGATCATGAAAAGGTTGAAACTGATGGAAATGCCTTAGCAATGCTACACTCTGCTTTGGCGCCCGAGATTGATGTTGGAGTTAGGGAGGCTAAGTGTGCTCAAGAACTATGGAATTCTCTGTTAGCCATGTATGAAGGAAATGAAGAAATGAAGGAGAGCAAGAGGGACATGTTGACACAAAGGTTCAATATGTTTAACCACTTTCCAGGAGAGACCCTTGAAAACCAAAATCAGAGGTTCATCTCTTTGATCAGTGAGATGAGAACACACGATATGCCACTACAAAACTCGGTAGTCAACAAAAAGCTACTGAAGCTGGGACACAAATGTCACTCTCATCCAATGAACCCAGGATCTGACTAGAATGAGCCTTGCAGAGTTGATATCTTTTCTCAAGTCCTATGAGATGGATGACAAGCAAAGACTATACAATCACACTTCAAGCTACAACAATGCAGGGGTTTCCATGAAGTCACGAACACGACATTGGTTTCTCAGCAAGGGGCTGGTTCTTTCCAAATGTTTCCTTCTACTGTTACAAATCCTTCCAACTATTCAAACACCCCATCTACAGTTCTGGTTCCTACCAACCTTGGCACTTACCCTGGTTACTCTGGTTATTTCCCTGCCACTCCAGCCCCAGTTCAACAAGTGAACCCAATTTAGACTGCACCTGCTCCTGCTACTTATGCTACATCTGTTGCTACATCCAACTGGTCATCTCCCATTACAGTCTCTAAGGAGTTTGAAGAACACATGGTTTTCATTGAAGGGGTCATGAACTATTATCATGCATTCATTACTGGGAAATTAGCTGCTAATCAAATCGCATAAAATGAGCTGCACGAGGTCCATCCTGACGACATTAAAGAGATGGGCATCACTTGGCAAATGGCCATGGTTGTGTTCCATGCTAAAAAAATTGTCAAAAGGACCGACAAAAACAAGTGGGAATCGGCTGATCAGGAACTTGGGTGGAATAAGTCCAAGCTCAAGTGCTACAACTACCATGAGCCAGTTCATTTTGCACGTGAATGCCGACAACCAAGAAGGGAGAGACCTGACTCTAACATGATCGTTACTGTTAGCTCAGCATCAAGGCCAACTCGAAATGCTGTTTCTACGTCAAACGTCACTGTTACTCGTCCTGCTCAAGGTACAAATTCGAACACAGCTGCCAGAAACCAAACAAGCTCCTCTGGATCTACCACAAACCCTGGAAATGTTTCGTAGTTTAGGAAGGATGTGGATTTGATTGGTCGGAACAGATGAATAACATACGGATCACTGAGGACACCATGTACCAAGAACTCATGGCTCAGATGGACGACTATATCCCCTCGGCTGTTGGAGTATGTGTAGATAATATCTGTTGTACTAGTGCATGTAGGGAAAAACTTAGTGGTTACAAAGAGTAGGCTGACTCGCTCGTTATGCAACTTCAATTGTCCAAATCTGATGAGTATCAGATTAAAAAGAAAATTAATGGATATAAGGATATGGTGGAGGCACAAAAGCGTGATATCCGAAAGTTGCAAAACGATCTGAGTCAGGAGCGATGTAGGCATCTCCACTTTAAAGAACTGTCTGAAAAATTAACTATTGAACTTGATAAGTTAAAATCAATTTTTGAAAACACAGAGTTTAATATCAAAAAGTTTTATGTGTCACGTGAAAAAATTGAAAAAATGATTAACCAACAGTTAAAATACATTAAAAAGGAAGTGAGGAATAAGGGATTGGGATTCGTATGCATACCTCCACCATACAATCACAATTACACCACTATTCCTATGACTGATGAGGAGATAGCCGACTTGCCTGATATGGAATATGGGAAACCAAAGGGGATGAAGGTCGAACCTGTCAAGCCAAAGAAAGTAAAAATCACAAGGTCCGATAAAACTGAAATTATTTTGGAAAAACAGGCTTTCAAGAAAACATTTATTAAACCTGTTGATGTTTCAAAACACACATTAGACTCTAAATTTTGAGAAAAATGTTGATATTGACAAACCTTTTCAAGTATTAGATAATACTGAGTCAAATATTTCTCAAAATCAATTTGAATTACAAAATCAAGAAGAAGAGTCTAAAAAGAAATCAATCAACTTCGAGTTTGCTATGATGAATGGATTGGCTGAATTCATCAAAGGGTTTGGGTCTAGCAAACAAAACAAACTGAGTCAGCTACTTCATCTTTCAACATATGACTCCTTTGAAACAACTAATTGTGAAAATTCAGAATTAGTTGAATCCGTCGAGTCCATTGATGAATCACCTGAAGAAGTTGAATCACGAACAACAGAAGTAGAGTCTAGCAAACAAACTGAGTCAATTGCTCCATTTGATTCGTCATGTGACTCCTCAGAAACAACTAATTGTGAAATTCAGAGTTAGTTGATTCTGCCGAGTCTAGTAACGAATCACCTAAAGAAGTTGAATCAGAACAAACACAAGTAGAATCAGAATCCACTTCAGAAGCTTTTGTTGAGTCTGGTGATGAGTCAACAATAGAAGCCTCTGCTCAGCCATTGAATACTAATGATTCTGAAACTACTGAACAAACAGTGTCACTCGAGACTAAAAGGACTACTACGGATTCACCTGACACTGTTTGTGAGCAAATGAACATTACTAACTCTGTTACTTCACATGTAGAAGAAGTGATTGTTGAAGAGTGGGTAGATGAGGATGAGGACGAGGACGATGACAGTGCTTTAATTGATTTGAAAAATAAAATTTAGAAAAACAATCATTTAGTTTCTGAAAAAGCAAACAATATTTCAATTTCTACTGATGCTTTGGATTGTGTGGGCTCTGTTTTTAAGAGCGATGAATGTTCTCGTACTTGCTTTGATTCTGTTTGTGATGATTTGAATTCAGTTGTTTTGCCTAATAAAGTTGATGTGTCTAAAAATATATTGGTAAAACAAACTAAACCAGGTGGTGAAACAAAATACATTCCACCTAAATCAAGATTGAAAAATCAAGTTAGAAATCAAACTAAGTCTGATTCATCAAAACCTCAGGATCCACACAGGTTTTCAAGTTCTGAAAAGACTGATTGATCTCCAGCAAATCCGCATGTGAAACGTCAAATATGTTACACATGTGGCATTGCTGGTCACATTGCAAGAAATTGTCAGCATCGTCCTGAAAAACCCAAGGAAGGAGAGCATCAAAAGGTTCCAAAAAGGAACATCAAACCTACTAAATAGGGGAATACTGAAAAATCTAAACCTGTTAAGAGGTTGAATTCCAAGGTGAAGCCTTCTGATAAAGCCTGGAACAAGGCTAAAGAAATGAATCGTAAAAATAATCTAAAGTCTTCAAACCCTAAATTAGAAATTACAAAATTTTCAAAAATCAGTAAGCAAGTTTTGGAGACCTAAAAGCCCTGTTCCAGGCATTTCTTCCAAATCATGGTGTACTACTGATAGACCCGTCCACTCTAAGAACAATATGGTTTAGATGCAAGTAACGTACATGAATGAAAAGGTGTGCCCATTGCTACTATAGCCTGGTACCCAAATCTAGCTAATCCCGCATAATGTGCAGGAACGGCTATGGAGGGCTGTCATTCGACTTTGGGTCACTGATAGTGGTTGTTCCAGGCATATGGCTGGCGACTTATCCCAACTATCTGATCTTGAAGAATTCAATGGTGGATTTGTCGCTTTTGCAGGAGGGGAAAAGGAAAAGATCACCCAACGAGCCACAGTGAAGAATGGTGATCTCTGTTTCAAGGATGTCAACTACGTTCCTGAGTTAAAGCATAGTCTACTAAGCGTCTCTCAAATATGTGATAAAGGTTACACAACTCATTTCACCAACAAACACTGCCTCATCTTAAATCCAGGAATCGTTATTCCCGAAGAATGGATTTTGTTGAAATCTGACCGAAAAGGCAACGCTTATTTAATTGATATGAACAAACCACCTGCTGAAAGCATTGCCTGTTTGTTTTCAAAAATCTCTGAACACAATGCCATGTTGTGGCATCGTCGTTTAGGACATTTAAATGTTAAAACCTGAATCGTCTTGCAAAACTGGGGTTGGTAAGGGATCTACCCGTAAAAGATTTTATAACTTTTGAAAAATGCGTTTCTTGTGCTAAGGGTAACAACATCGAAAACCACATTTTCCTAGGTCTGTAAACACCATTAACAATGTGATGCAGCTCCTTCACATGGATCTCTTTGGTCCTGTGAACGTGCTAAGCATCTCAGGAAAGTCTTATTGTTTGGAAATTACTGATGATTACTCACGTTTCACTTAGGTTTTCTTCTTAGTTAACAAGAGTGAGACTGCAGAACTGGTTAAGAAATTTATTATCTTCATGGAGAATCAGACTGGAAGAAAGTGAAAGGAATTCGAAGTGACAATGGAACCGAATTCAAGAATGTTGATTTGAACTTCTTCTGTGCTCAAAGGGGAATAGCGAGACAGTACAATGCTGCTAGGACTCCACAATAAAATGGAGTTGCGGAAAGAAGGAATAGAACCCTAATTAATGTGGCCGGCGATGAAACAAACAAAGATTGTCCCATTGCTGAAAGAAATTCCCGGCGACAACTTAAAGGATCTGAAGTTTTGGATGTATGATTCTGTTACTGGTCAGGCTGTTATTGTATGTGAAAACACTGAGTACAGGATTGCAGATGCTAAAGATTTAATGTGCTTTGGGGAGAACGATATCAAGTTTCTAGTAAAAACTCAGATCAGAAGTGATCCTCAATATGAAATTTGCGCTAAAAGCTTCACAACTTCAACTGCTCAGATTATGTTATTCAAGCTATGGTCAGGTCAGCGTACAAGAGTGGAAAATCAGCTCTTTGGTCCGTACCTTGGAAGGAAGCTGCCTGATTTACAGAAAAAGCAAAAGAAGAAGCGCAAGTACAGAATGAACAGCCAAGACAACATAAAACTAGGGGGATATTGTAAGGGCATAGATTTGTATAGGTTTACGTTTGTCTTGATGTACTTGTTTTGGGCTAGTTAAACCGATATAGTGGGCTTGGTTTACTTATATGTGGTCGATTGGATTGGGTCTTGGCCCATTGTATTAGGGTATCCTATCAACTATAAATACGGTATTCCTTAGCTTGTTTTAGGTTGTTGATTCAGTGTGAAACTTGTGTTATCTTGTGCGAGTACCAGACGACTCCTTTGAAGTCGTGTGCTCTTGAATCAATATAATCGATCTTGTTTCAATCTTCTACATCTATTCTTGTTTTTCCACAACTCGTTTAGGTGTCGTGATATCCGATTGTGAAGATTTTTGGACTTACAGACACCATGTGAAAATAAGATTTTACCATGTGTGATTATTAAGACCCCTTTTTAAAAACAAAAGTAATGAATACATTTTAGTCTTAGCTTAGTGATATTTGTAACCTTTTATGTGAATATGTAAGTGTTGAAGAAAAATGAAGAGGATCTGATACTTAAACATATTTGATGAAGAACAGGCAAAGAAGGTTAAACCAATGATGATAATGAAGAAAAAAGGATGGTTTGACTTTGACTATTTGCATCTGAGAAAAATCAAGGGATCTTTCCTCAAATGAAAGAAGATCAGACCAGAAAAAGAAGAAATCTGATTAAACTGATGAAGGATTAGATGAGATCATAAGATATTTGATGACGGGTCATCAGATATCTATGACCCCATATGCCTGACATGATAAGGATGGCATACTACAAGTTGGCAAATGGAAAGATTTGGAATCAATGAATATGCCACTATTATTTTCCAGAAGTCAACTACAAGAATAAATAATAAGTTTGTTCATGACAAACATTTTCTATACATAGAGAATCAAATCAAGAATCAATAAGGAGTAAATGAGCCAAACATTTAATATCCATATCTTACACACTCCACTGCGCTTCATTAATTCACACTCAGAATTCTTTAAGTATTGTTTTGTATTAGCAAATAACCAATCAATCACCTTGTAATCTTCTTAAAGTGATATAAACTTGAACAATTCTGTGTTTTGGTTCTTGAAAGTTTGATTTCTAATTTCGCACTCTATTTTCAATACATGTAGAAATCATTTCCCATGTTAAAGTTAAAGATTTTTTTATTTTTATCTGGGATCAACAATAAACAAAATTGCTGAAGATGAAGAAAATGATGTAAATGATTTTAGAGGTTTGGGAATTAGAGGATATGAGTAAAAATTGATAAAGATTGTTTGGTTGGGTATAAATCGCATACTCATTGTCATCCAATATTACTATCGATTACATACTCATCCACCTTAACAAGACCTCATTGTCAGAATCCGAAAAATCTATAACTCTATATGAACTAAATAATGTATCTGCTTAAAAGACCCACTCGTTCTATCTCTTTAAATTTTAAAAATCTCCACAACAACTAGTAGTGCTTCTTACACTAGATAACAAACAAATCAAATCTTAAAAGTGATAAAATGAGAGATGAGTGCCTCTCACACTCAAGCACTCAACCCACCACATCATTTATTTTTCTTTTTTTTTCTTTAGGCTTTTTTGTTATGTTTTATTTATGTACATATCTAATTACCCTAAATTGTACTCTTCTATTTGATTATCATTTTTAGAAAAATTACTAGCTTGTAAGGCCCATAATAAAAGAAATGATTGCTACATATATAGCAAAATGAATAGTTAATTACATCGTTAGTTCTTGTGGTTTTGTCGAAATAACAATATTGGGCACTAATATTTTTTTGTTTCAACAATGAGTTCTATGGTTTCCTTTTTATAACAATGTTGGGTATTAAGGCAATCCCGCTAAAACATAACGAGAAAGTAGGGGTAGTTTCGTCATTACATTGAACTATTAATACATATAATTGCACATTTACCCATTTTGATTAATTTTATTAAAAAACGACAAAATGACTAATTTACCCTTAGAAACAAATCCAAAGATCAATTTTATGTTTCGCTAAGACCACCCGTAGTGATGTATATTAAAAACTATTTATGATTAACATGTAATAAAAACATACAAATAAATTGACACTGTAACATGTTCCCTATAGATAGACTTATAAAGCTAGTCATAAACTTATTAACATCTTGTGAAGTTGTTGACAGACTTAAAAATTTCTTGACAGGTTAAGATTCGTATTTATAATTTACTTTCTACTATAATTTTGATGTCTAATATCTTAATTGAAAAATTAGTTAAGGTATTAAAAACATAAGGAAGTTCAAATATTTAAGTGATAAAAAAAGGCCCTAACTATCTACACACCGAGTTTGCCTATCTGCACACTTAGGGTTTACCTACGCTGCGTATTGACCTATACGCAGCGTATAGGGTTACCTCTATACGCTGCGTATAGAGCTATACTCAGCGTATATAAACCATGGATTTCAGAGCCCTATCAGCAATCATTGCACAGAAAACAAGGGTTATATACGCTGCGTATAGGTCTATACGCAGCGTATATAAACCATTAGATTTTTTTGAGTCATTTTGGTAGGTTTGAGGGATCATTTTTTCACAAAGTTTAAATACGCTGCGTATAGACCTCTAAGGAGCGTATATAAAGGTCTGAAAATGTCTTTTATACCCTTGTGTTGAGGCTATACGAAGCCAAATACAAGGGTAGTTGTGTCATTTTTGTCTCATACGCTGCGTAGGGACCTCTAAGGAGCGTATATAAAGCTCCATTTTTGTATTTTTTTTATTGTGTATTCCTTTGTTTATTATTCCATATATAAATAAGCAAACATTTTGTGCATAACAACTTGTAACATGTGCTTTGTGAGTTTTTCAAAAAAAAAAAAACTTCCTTTTTTAATTTTAATCCAAAGGTTTTTAACTTTTACAATTTTAACCCTACATAATTTGTTTTTTTAACTTTAACCCAAACTTTTCATTATTTTTAACCTAAAAGTTTTTACCTTTTGCAATTTTAACCCTACATAATTTGTTTTTTTAACTTTAACCCAAAACTTTTCATTATTTTTGCAATTTAACTTCACAACTTTTGTCACTTATACTTTTCATCTTTGGCAAATTTCGTTTTACGTATAGTTCTTAATTTTTCGAGTTAATACGACGCAACGTACAAGTGTGGTTCAATTTTTTTATGTTTTGTTTCAAATTTTGCAAGTTAATACGACGCAACGTACATGTGTGGTTCAACGTTTTTACCTCTATTTTTCCATGTTTGACAGGTTCGTTGCAACACGCAAACACTAGGTCGAGTCAGTGTTGGTGGTCGATAACGGTTGTGTGACATTAGTACTATTTGACACCGTTTCACGCCCCGTCGCAACGCCGCGTGTGCTTTGGGGGTTTTCCAAAGAAAAAAATCGTTATGCATCTGGTTGTCGTAACCTTGGCTTTGGGGGTTTCCAAAAAAAAATTGATTTTTTTACTTTTCACCCAAAAGTATTTCATAAATATACTTTTAACCTGAAACTATTTGTTTTTTTTTACTTTTAACCCAAAACTTTTTATCTTTTGCAATCTATCCTCACAAATTTTTTTACTTTCAACTTTGGTCCTTTACAGTTTTCATTTTCCACAAATTTTTCGCTTTATGCTTGATTCTAAATTTTGTGCCTTAACACATCGCAACGTGCGTCTTTTGTTTAACTTTTTTACGATTCGTTCTAAATTTTGCGAGTTAACATGACGCAGCATGCGTGTGTGGGTGAATGTTTTTACATGGTCTATTTTTCCCGTTTGACAGGTTTAACATAACGTGAGAGTCCTAGATCGACTTAGTCATAACTAAAGAATCCCCGCCGCATTGCGGCGGGTCTCAATTCTAGTTTATAAAAAAAAGTAAATTAATTGTGTGTATTTTGGGGTATTTCCATGTTTATTTATAAAAAAACAATATTATTAAAAATAATACAAATATTATGAATGATAAGAATTAAAAATAATACAAATATTAGGTCCCGTATTGACCTCGTATAAGCCTATAAGTGTGATATCGTATCGTATAGGTGTGGTTTAGGTCCCGTATTGACCTCGTATAAGCCTATAAGGGAGATATCGTGTCGTATAGGTGTAGTATAGGTCACGTATTGACGTCGTATAAGCCTATAAGTGTGATATTGTATCGTATAACGTAGTATATGTCACGTATTGACTTCGTATAAGCCTATAAGTGTGATATCGTATCGTATAGCGTCGTATAGGTCACGTATTGACCTCGTATAAGCCTATAAGTGTGATATCGTATCGTATAGGTGTAGTATAGGTCACGTATTGACCTCGTATAAGCCTATAAGTGTGATATCATATTGTATAACGTAGTATAGGTCACGTATTGACCTCGTATAAGCCTTTAAGTGTGATATCGTATCGTATAGCGTCGTATAGGTCACGTATTGACCTCGTATAAGCCTATAAGTGTGATATCGTATCGTATATGGGTAGTATAGGTCACGTATTGACCTCGTATAAGCCTATAAGTGTGATATCGTATCGTATAACGTAGTATAGGTCAAGTATTGACCTCGTATAAGCCTATAAGTGTGATATCGTATCGTATAGCGTCGTATAGGTCACATATTGACCTCGTATAAGCCTATAAGTGTGATATCGTATCGTATAGGTGTGGTTTAGGTCACGTATTAACCTCGTATAAGCCTATAAGTGTGATATCGTATCGTATAGGTGTGGTTTAGGTCCCGTCTTGTGACAACCCGAACTTTTAAGGTTAGTCTCGCTAACTTTGATTCCTCGTTATTTCTCCTCTCACTTTCGCAACGACTAGTTCATGTCATGTTTACATTTATCATACACATATTACATTGGGCCTGTGTATATCCGTCATGCACATGCTACATTGGGCCGGCCATCACTATTATATGTTTAACTAGTCAAGCCCACAATCACTATTATATGGTCTATCGGCCCATTGGTTTATTAGTATAATTATTTATAGCCAAGCCCACAAACACTAGTATATGTTCATCGGCCCACAAACATTACTAAACAAAGTAACCGGCCACCTTAACCCATATAAATTCGGGCATAAACTTAGTTGGGCGGTCCACCCATTGGGCTTAGGCCCAGTTCGGGTAGGACTAAGTCTAATTGATATGGATTAGGAAAACCTGATTGATATGGATTAGGAAGGTAAACTATTTAATTACGATTCATAACAAACAAAACCCTACATCCCCTTAGAACGTGCGACAGTGGACGAATCCTCTTCCCTCCCTCGAAGACATCATATTCCAGTTCGTCGATTCTGGTTAGTAAAACCATGACTGAATAATATTACTTGATCGATTCTTGTCTATGTGTGCTTGAACCTTGTCGATAATAAAACTTGTTTATGATGATACCGTACACTGATAACAAAACTCGATGACTATATGATGAGCAGGGTGGGCCGATTAACATGGTAAATGATGATAGGGTTACATATAGGGATAATGATTGGGTTCGGGTGTTTATATGAAATCATCTATGTTGTGTTTCAATTTAGAGTGTTAACTAGATAATTATTAATCTGGATTGGCTGCTAATGATTGTTGAAACTGATTCAGTGTGTAATTCTGACTAATATCGGGTGTCATCAAATAATATTTGGGCATGTAATTATCGGAATCGTAAGAGGGGTGTCAACGAAGTTGATCGGCTGTTTCTTGGCTTCTGATTCAGTCGATTAATTAATTGTATGTGTCGGGTGACTTGTGATAAGGATAGCATGTTTCTGTGGCCTTAATGTATTGATTAAGTTAGCATATGATAGTTTAACATAATGGGCTGTGTAATCAAATTAATAAAAGTCATGAAGTGGGTTGGGCCGATCAAATGGGGGGGTTAACATATGATTTGTAGATGGGTTTCACGATAGCATATGGGCCCAACAAATAACGCATCTGCCCACACACACCTGGGCCGAATACGCAGCCCCATGTTAATATACAGTTGGACCAGACACGTGATATGGGCCTGTTCAACTGTTGGGCCACGAATAGTAACCGGACCTTAGGCAAATCAGAAGTGGGCCGGGATAGGTCGGGCTTGGATCTTGCACATTGGAACAGCTGGGCCGCATCCTCGGCTAAGAATGTAAGGGGCCTGATTACATTATTGGGCCGCACTTTAAATAGATAGACGTAATAAACTTGTAATGGGAATGTGCGTTGGATTGAGTTTAGTATTGGGCCGGTTGATGTAATATGAATTGTTTAGTTTACACACCTTATGTTGAATAATTACTATTCTTGCTTGAGTTGTGTTTAACTGTTATACGTGCCATACGTGACAACCACCGATGTGGTCTATGTGTAAACAAATTGTAAAACTGATCATTACCAAACACTCTTCTAGGTTGTGAGTATTGAACTTATTTAACGAGTAACTTGTCAAACCGAGCAAACCTCAGGTGAGTTCATTGCATTTTCTCAAGCATGCGTCCCGGTGGTTTGGGACAACTGGTAAACACTTGGAAGGGAAACTATGGGTAAACAACTTAATCGGTTTTGGGTATTGCCTGGAGGGCAATGGGGGTGATTAGTTGATAGCGCTATTAGGTGGGAAACCTCACACCGGGCCGTAAGGACGGGCGTGAACTAATTATCTGGATAGGGCTATGGTTGTTAGAGGCACACTCCTCGGATACATATTGTAACGCCCTGTGTTTTGTACTTTCTATTTATAGCTTGTCTTACTCGTGTTGCTAATTTTGGAAGCTTTGTATCATTGTACTCGTTTCCTTCTAGTACTCGTTGTAAACTCGAGATTTTGATCATGAATGAAAACTTGCATTTCCTTGTTACATACTATACATACACCATAATACGATTAATCATGAGATCATTTGATACTTCTTTGTGATACTTACAAACATATGTTGAACTTGTAAATATGTGACATATACTTGTTACTTACAAACATGTTACATACTTGTACATTACACTTTTTGCCTAGTTAAATCATGTTTTATTTCATATTTCACCTTGTTACAAGTTAGGGGAAACATTGTTGCATATTATTACACAACTTAACTAATAAAATTACTCATTATAATGTTTTAAAAAAATAAAAAACTAAAGAAACATGGCAGCCCAAATTCAGCAAAATTCAGCCCCATATAGTTGGGTTTTGTGGGCTAGTTTCAAGGTGTAACCCCTTCTAAACACTTCCAAAGCCCAACCCATTGAAACCCTAATCCTTCCCCTTATAAATACCACTTATAACCAGCCTCCCTACCACTTTTGCAACACTAAAAACTCTCAAAACATCCTCCAAACCGTAGCTGAAAGCAAAGGTTCGAGTAGATTGACACCCCTTCACGAAAATGAGCATAACTCACTCAATTCTTATCCGATTCACTCGATTCTTTTTCCTACTTGCTTGTATAATCATGGGGTTCGATTCCTAGACTTCTCCTTGGAGAAATCAGACCTGGAAATGCCCCGAAATAGTCCATAAACTTTCTGTTTGTTTTTATGTTCATCAAAAACTTGTTTAAATCTATGCAACTTGTGTCCAACACATCTCATACCTATGTCCTAATGCTTACAACTTATCCCATGGTTGGTTAAGCTTAAAAACAAGGTTGAGACATCTAAATCAGAGGTTAAAACCTCATAAACTTTCTGTTTTTAATTAGGGTTTTACCCACAAGTAATGTTCAAGTGTGAAACTTGTTGAATGTGTGATGGTTGGATTAGCTTGGGCTATCCTTCATAAGAATCCACTCATTACTTGATGTTTTGCTATAGATTAGTTGTTGTTAATACCTTGATACTTGTATGTTCATGACCCTCCTTGTTGTTTATAACAACAAGTGTAGTGGTGAACAATAGAGGTGCCTAAATGGAAGCTTGTTCTTCCTACCTCATGTATGTATTCTATGACACAAAGAGGTACCTAAATGGAGACATTAATCTCCTACCTCATGCTTGAATCATAAGACTTGTAAACTATATAATATCTAAGTTATTCTATATGTATACATCTAAGTAACTAAGACTTGATGATGACTTAATAGTTATTTGTTAAGTGGACGTTACATCATCTATGACCATGCCCTTGTTACGACTCTAATGGATCTTAGAATCCATGAAATCATACCAACTCTTTTGAGTTTCAATAGTGTCAAGAACAAGAGTTATGCGTACAAGATGATTATTTTCACCTATGTTACTTTCTATATATTAAAAACTCCGAATCTATAATCTTCCGTTATACGCCAAACTCACACACCTACGTTTCCTTGTGTAGAAGGACAAGGTGCTCCGAACTAATTCATCTACAAACTTGCTCTCGGAATTTCAAGTCACCACTTGTAAACCGTGAGTATACTCGTATTTCCCCCTTTTTACTTTTACCACTTTTGGGGTGTAACATGTTTACCTATTAACTTACACATGAACACTTTGTTAAACACATGAACGTTCCTATAACATGCTTGTATACGTGATGACTTGATACTTTAAACTTGGGTTATTCTTATGTGTTGAACTTATCATTAACTTCGTACGAGCCAAACCTTGACATATGTAGCGCTATAGGATTAACGACCCGCCCGTAAACTTGAGGTTATGTCTTGAGCATATTGCGTTTTCTTGGTTTGATATGTTAGACACATGCCATATTTAAGGTTTATCTTGAATCATATGCTTGCCATGAGGAATTGATCACACTTTTTAACTTATGCTATGTACGTACCAAACTTGTATACTCGCCTTTGCTTTTGCATTGAATTGTATTTTTAAACATGTTACAGGTTGATGATGATGAAATGAAAACGGATAGCAAAGATGCCTAAATACTCACTTAGACGTTTAGGTTTAAAGTGTTGTATCAATTTTGTTTATGTTATGTTGAACAATGTTGTTATTTGCTTTTCTTGTAATGTTTTGACATTTATTTTGGAAATGAAATTTGGATTATTAAATTATTGTCACAAATAGCGTTATGATGTCTCGAGCAATCTTCACACTTCGTCTCATCCCGATGTTTCCGCCATTGGTTGGGGTGTGACAGATTGGTATCAGAGCCATAACTATAGGGAATTAGGAAAATTGCCATGCTTTTGCCCTAGTCTATAGTTTTAGGAACTTTGTCTCTTATTTGTTGTTTAAAACATTTGTGCTCTATCTTACATGCTTCCTAGCTACACTTCTTGTTAATAAATTTATGTGCCTTTCCTAAGGCTAACACGAATACACTTTTGCTATTTTATACTCTTGTAACATCAACGAGACAACTTTACCAAAATAGGCGTGAAACCCACAATTTGGTAAACGACTCTCACTCTACCTTTAATCTATTTTTGCACGAAATTTCACCATTAAGCTAGGAGTGACATCCACAACTTAATGGTAATTTCCATTTCAACTCTAGTGGACCCTTGTCAAAGTGTCAAAATTTTATTTTGGCCGACAAGTACCAACCACATTTAGGGTACGAAATCGTCAAGTTAGGGGTGAAACCCGCATCTTGTCGATTAAGTCCCATTCCTTGATTTTTTTTATTCTCGCCAAAGTCCCGAATGTTCCAATCATTTAGAGATGTGTAGTAACCGGAAGGGTAAGATACCGTTAATCGCTTCTCGACGAGAGTATCTTACTTATAGGCCAAAGCACAATATCTCTAAATCGAAAGGACTTTCGACCCACTTTGGAATTGTCGACGTTTCTCTACCCGAAACATTCCTATGTTTTATTGAGCCTCTCTTTTATGTATCTCAATTTATATGTGATTTTATACTTGAACGTTCATTCATTTCGAAATGTCGTTTTAATCATGTCGCTCATTATCGCAATCACAAACAATAATAATTCTCATGAACCAACTAAATTTATATTTTCCTATTCGCAACTTATGTGCTATACATGTTGAATGTGTGTTGGAAACTTATGCTTTATGTGAACTTTACTTGGTACTTGAACATCTACTTGCTTTGCATACACAA